>NC_134280.1:44852620-45155650 GCF_949628215.1 Phalacrocorax aristotelis | reverse complement strand
AGAACCTACCCATAAGGCGAGTATTCCCCTAACAGCCATAAATGCAACCTGAACCTAAACGTAACTCTTACTCCAACCCTAAAACTTTACACTAATGACAAAATCCCTAACGCTAAATCTAAACACAAATCCCTATCCTAAGAACGCTAATCGTTATCTTGCCGCTAACTACCCAACTGTAGCCATAATGGCCCTAAAGTTACATAAACCCGTAACAACAACGTAGACCATATTACAAGGCCCAAAACCTGTACATAAGCCAAGCCCTCAGCCTAACGTCTGTAAGCGCAATCTTAACCTAAAGTTAACCATTACTCCACCCCTAAAAATTTAGACAAATGACAATATCCCTAACGCTAAATCTACACACAAATCCCTACTCTAAGAACCCTACAGTTATTTTGCCGCTAATTACCCAACTGTGGCCATAATGACCCAAAAGCTAACATAGACCCATAACACCAATGTAGACCCTAAAACCCGGTCCAGAACCTACCCAAAAGAGGAGTATTCCCCTAACGTCCGTAAGTGAAATCTGAACCTAAACGTAAATGTTACTCCAACCCTAAACCTTTACACTAATGACAATATCCCTAAGGCTAAATCTAAACACAAATCCCTACCCTAAGAACCCTAACCGTTATTGTCAATCTAATTACCAAACTGTGGCCATAATGACCCTAAAGCTAACATAGACCCATAACACCAATGTAGACCCTAAAACCCGGTTCAGAAACCTGCCACTAAGGCGAGCATTCCCCTTACAACCATAAATGCAATCTTAATGCAACTATGGCCATAATGACCCTTAAGATAACATAGACCCATAACACCATTGTAGACGGTAAAACCAGTCCAGAACCTACCCATAAGGCGAGTATTCCCCTAACAGCCATAAATGCAACCTGAACCTAAACGTAACTCTTACTCCAACCCTAAAACTTTACACTAATGACAAAATCCCTAACGCTAAATCTAAACACAAATCCCTATCCTAAGAACGCTAATCGTTATCTTGCCGCTAACTACCCAACTGTAGCCATAATGGCCCTAAAGTTACATAAACCCGTAACAACAACGTAGACCATATTACAAGGCCCAAAACCTGTACATAAGCCAAGCCCTCAGCCTAACGTCTGTAAGCGCAATCTTAACCTAAAGTTAACCATTACTCCACCCCTAAAAATTTAGACAAATGACAATATCCCTAACGCTAAATCTACACACAAATCCCTACTCTAAGAACCCTACAGTTATTTTGCCGCTAATTACCCAACTGTGGCCATAATGACCCAAAAGCTAACATAGACCCATAACACCAATGTAGACCCTAAAACCCGGTCCAGAACCTACCCAAAAGAGGAGTATTCCCCTAACGTCCGTAAGTGAAATCTGAACCTAAACGTAAATGTTACTCCAACCCTAAACCTTTACACTAATGACAATATCCCTAAGGCTAAATCTAAACACAAATCCCTACCCTAAGAACCCTAACCGTTATTGTCAATCTAATTACCAAACTGTGGCCATAATGACCCAAAAGCTAACATAGACCCATAACACCAATGTAGACCCTAAAACCCGGTTCAGAAACCTGCCACTAAGGCGAGCATTCCCCTTACAACCATAAATGCAATCTTAATGCAACTATGGCCATAATGACCCTTAAGATAACATAGACCCATAACACCATTGTAGACCGTAAAACCAGTCCAGAACCTACCCATAAGGCGAGTATTCCCCTAACAGCCATAAATGCAACCTGAACCTAAACGTAACTCTTACTCCAACCCTAAAACTTTACACTAATGACAAAATCCCTAACGCTAAATCTAAACACAAATCCCTATCCTAAGAACGCTAATCGTTATCTTGCCGCTAACTACCCAACTGTAGCCATAATGGCCCTAAAGTTACATAAACCCGTAACAACAACGTAGACCATATTACAAGGCCCAAAACCTGTACATAAGCCAAGCCCTCAGCCTAACGTCTGTAAGCGCAATCTTAACCTAAAGTTAACCATTACTCCACCCCTAAAAATTTAGACAAATGACAATATCCCTAACGCTAAATCTACACACAAATCCCTACTCTAAGAACCCTACAGTTATTTTGCCGCTAATTACCCAACTGTGGCCATAATGACCCAAAAGCTAACATAGACCCATAACACCAATGTAGACCCTAAAACCCGGTCCAGAACCTACCCAAAAGAGGAGTATTCCCCTAACGTCCGTAAGTGAAATCTGAACCTAAACGTAAATGTTACTCCAACCCTAAACCTTTACACTAATGACAATATCCCTAAGGCTAAATCTAAACACAAATCCCTACCCTAAGAACCCTAACCGTTATTGTCAATCTAATTACCAAACTGTGGCCATAATGACCCTAAAGCTAACATAGACCCATAACACCAATGTAGACCCTAAAACCCGGTCCAGAACCTACCCAAAAGAGGAGTATTCCCCTAACGTCCGTAAGTGCAATCTGAACCTAAACGTAAATGTTACTCCAACCCTAAACCTTTACACTAATGACAATATCCCTAAGGCTAAATCTAAACACAAATCCCTACCCTAAGAACCCTAACCGTTATTGTCAATCTAATTACCAAACTGTGGCCATAATGACCCTAAAGCTAACATAGACCCATAACACCAATGTAGACCCTAAAACCCGGTTCAGAAACCTGCCACTAAGGCGAGCATTCCCCTTTCAACCATAAATGCAATCTTAATGCAACTATGGCCATAATGACCCTTAAGATAACATAGACCCATAACACCATTGTAGACGGTAAAACCAGTCCAGAACCTACCCATAAGGCGAGTATTCCCCTAACTTCCATAAATGCAATCTGAACCTAAACGTAACTCTTACTCCAACCCTAAAACTTTACACTAATGACAAAATCCCTAACGCTAAATCTAAACACAAATCCCTATCCTAAGAATGCTAATCGTTATCTTGCCGCTAACTACCCAACTGTAGCCATAATGGCCCTAAAGTTACATAAACCCGTAACACCAACGTAGACCATATTACAAGGCCCAAAACCTGTACATAAGCCAAGCCCTCAGCCTAACGTCTGTAAGCGCAATCTTAACCTAAAGTTAACCATTACTCCACCCCTAAAAATTTAGACAAATGACAATATCCCTAACGCTAAATCTACACACAAATCCCTACTCTAAGAACCCTACAGTTATTTTGCCGCTAATTACCCAACTGTGGCCATAATGACCCAAAAGCTAACATAGACCCATAACACCAATGTAGACCCTAAAACCCGGTCCAGAACCTACCCAAAAGAGGAGTATTCCCCTAACGTCCGTAAGTGAAATCTGAACCTAAACGTAAATGTTACTCCAACCCTAAACCTTTACACTAATGACAATATCCCTAAGGCTAAATCTAAACACAAATCCCTACCCTAAGAACCCTAACCGTTATTGTCAATCTAATTACCAAACTGTGGCCATAATGACCCTAAAGCTAACATAGACCCATAACACCAATGTAGACCCTAAAACCCGGTCCAGAACCTACCCAAAAGAGGAGTATTCCCCTAACGTCCGTAAGTGCAATCTGAACCTAAACGTAAATGTTACTCCAACCCTAAACCTTTACACTAATGACAATATCCCTAAGGCTAAATCTAAACACAAATCCCTACCCTAAGAACCCTAACCGTTATTGTCAATCTAATTACCAAACTGTGGCCATAATGACCCTAAAGCTAACATAGACCCATAACACCAATGTAGACCCTAAAACCCGGTTCAGAAACCTGCCACTAAGGCGAGCATTCCCCTTTCAACCATAAATGCAATCTTAATGCAACTATGGCCATAATGACCCTTAAGATAACATAGACCCATAACACCATTGTAGACGGTAAAACCAGTCCAGAACCTACCCATAAGGCGAGTATTCCCCTAACTTCCATAAATGCAATCTGAACCTAAACGTAACTCTTACTCCAACCCTAAAACTTTACACTAATGACAAAATCCCTAACGCTAAATCTAAACACAAATCCCTATCCTAAGAATGCTAATCGTTATCTTGCCGCTAACTACCCAACTGTAGCCATAATGGCCCTAAAGTTACATAAACCCGTAACAACAACGTAGACCATATTACAAGGCCCAAAACCTGTACATAAGCCAAGCCCTCAGCCTAACGTCTGTAAGCGCAATCTTAACCTAAAGTTAACCATTACTCCACCCCTAAAAATTTAGACAAATGACAATATCCCTAACGCTAAATCTACACACAAATCCCTACTCTAAGAACCCTAACCGTTACCTTGCCACTAATTACCCAACTGTGGCCATAATGACCCAAAAGCTAACATAGACCCATAAAACCAATGTAGACCCTAAAACCCGGTCCAGAACTACCCAAAAGAGGAGTATTCCCCTAACGTCCGTAAGTGCAATCTGAACCTAAATGTAAATGTTACTCCAACCCTAAACCTTTACACTAATGACAATATCCCTAAGGCTAAATCTAAACACAAATCCCTACCCTAAGAACCCTAACCGTTATTGTCAATCGAATTACCAAACTGTGGCCATAATGACCCTAAAGCTAACATAGACCCATAACACCAATGTAGACCCTAAAACCCGGTTCAGAAACCTGCCACTAAGGCGAGCATTCCCCTTTCAACCATAAATGCAATCTTAATGCAACTATGGCCATATTGACCCTAAAGCTAACATAGACCCATAACACCATTGTAGACGGTAAAAAGCAGTCCAGAACCTACCCATAAGGCGAGTATTCCCCTAACATCCATAAATGCAATCTGAACCTAAACGTAACTCTTACTCCAACCCTAAAACTTTACACTAATGACAAAATCCCTAACGCTAAATCTAAACACAAATCCCTTCCCTAAGAATGCTAATCGTTATCTTGCCGCTAACTCCCCAACTGTAGCCATAATGACCCTAAAGTTACATAAACCCGTAACAACAACGTAGACCATATTACAAGGCCCAAAACCTGTACATAAGCCAAGCCCTCAGCCTAACGTCTGTAAGCGCAATCTTAACCTAAAGTTAACCATTACTCCACCCCTAAAAATTTAGACAAATGACAATATCCCTAACGCTAAATCTACACACAAATCCCTACTCTAAGAACCCTACAGTTATCTTGCCGCTAATTACCCAACTGTGGCCATAATGACCCAAAAGCTAACATAGACCCATAACACCAATGTAGACCCTAAAACCCGGTCCAGAACCTACCCATAAGACGAGCATTCCCCTAACAACAATAAATGCTATCTGGACATAACATAACTATTACTCCAACCCTAAACCTTAAGACTAATGACAATATCCCTAAAGCTAAATCTAAACACAAATCCCTACCCTAAGACCCTAACAGTTATCGTCAAGCTAATTACACAACCGTGGCCATAATGACCCAAAGCTAACATAGACCCATAACACCATTGTAGACCCTAAAATGGAGTCCAGAACCTACCCAAAAGAGGAGTATTCCCCTAACGTCCGTAAGTGCAATCTGAACCTAAATGTAAATGTTACTCCAACCCTAAACCTTTACACTAATGACAATATCCCTAAGGCTAAATCTAAACACAAATCCCTACCCTAAGAACCCTAACCGTTATTGTCAATCGAATTACCAAACTGTGGCCATAATGACCCTAAAGCTAACATAGACCCATAACACCAATGTAGACCCTAAAACCCGGTTCAGAAACCTGCCACTAAGGCGAGCATTCCCCTTTCAACCATAAATGCAATCTTAATGCAACTATGGCCATATTGACCCTAAAGCTAACATAGACCCATAACACCATTGTAGACGGTAAAAAGCAGTCCAGAACCTACCCATAAGGCGAGTATTCCCCTAACATCCATAAATGCAATCTGAACCTAAACGTAACTCTTACTCCAACCCTAAAACTTTACACTAATGACAAAATCCCTAACGCTAAATCTAAACACAAATCCCTTCCCTAAGAATGCTAATCGTTATCTTGCCGCTAACTCCCCAACTGTAGCCATAATGACCCTAAAGTTACATAAACCTGTAACAACAACGTAGACCATATTACAAGGCCCAAAACCTGTACATAAGCCAAGCCCTCAGCCTAACGTCTGTAAGCGCAATCTTAACCTAAAGTTAACCATTACTCCACCCCTAAAAATTTAGACAAATGACAATATCCCTAACGCTAAATCTACACACAAATCCCTACTCTAAGAACCCTACAGTTATCTTGCCGCTAATTACCCAACTGTGGCCATAATGACCCAAAAGCTAACATAGACCCATAACACCAATGTAGACCCTAAAACCCGGTCCAGAACCTACCCATAAGACGAGCATTCCCCTAACAACAATAATTGCTATCTGGACATAACATAACTATTACTCCAACCCTAAACCTTAAGACTAATGACAATATCCCTAAAGCTAAATCTAAACACAAATCCCTACCCTAAGACCCTAACAGTTATCGTCAAGCTAATTACACAACCGTGGCCATAATGACCCAAAAGCTAACATAGACCCATAACACCAATGTAGACCCTAAAACCCGGTCCAGAACCTACCCAAAAGAGGAGTATTCCCCTAACGTCCGTAAGTGCAATCTGAACCTAAACGTAAATGTTACTCCAACCCTAAACCTTTACACTAATGACAATATCCCTAAGGCTAAATCTAAACACAAATCCCTACCCTAAGAACCCTAACCGTTATTGTCAATCGAATTACCAAACTGTGGCCATAATGACCCTAAAGCTAACATAGACCCATAACACCAATGTAGACCCTAAAACCCGGTTCAGAAACCTGCCACTAAGGCGAGCATTCCCCTTTCAACCATAAATGCAATCTTAATGCAACTATGGCCATAATGACCCTTAAGATAACATAGACCCATAACACCATTGTAGACCGTAAAACCAGTCCAGAACCTACCCATAAGGCGAGTATTCCCCTAACAGCCATAAATGCAATCTGAACCTAAACGTAACTCTTACTCCAACCCTAAAACTTTACACTAATGACAAAATCCCTAACGCTAAATCTAAACACAAATCCCTTCCCTAAGAATGCTAATCGTTATCTTGCCGCTAACTACCCAACTGTAGCCATAATGGCCCTAAAGTTACATAAACCCGTAACAACAACGTAGACCATATTACAAGGCCCAAAACCTGTACATAAGCCAAGCCCTCAGCCTAACGTCTGTAAGCGCAATCTTAACCTAAAGTAAACCATTACTCCACCCCTAAAAATTTAGACAAATGACAATATCCCTAATGCTAAATCTACACACAAATCCCTACTCTAAGAACCCTACAGTTATCTTGCCGCTAATTACCCAACTGTGGCCATAATGACCCTAAAGCTAACACAGACCCATAACACCAATGTAGACCCTAAAACCCAGTCCACAAACCTAACACTAAGGCGAGTATTCCCTTTATGTCCATAAATGCAATCTTAACTCAACTGTGGCCATATTGAACCAAAAGCTAACATTGACCCATAACACCAATGTAGACCCTAAAACCCGGTCCAGAACCTACCCAAAAGAGGAGTATTCCCCTAACGTCCGTAAGTGCAATCTGAACCTAAACGTAAATGTTACTCCAACCCTAAACCTTTACACTAATGACAATATCCCTAAGGCTAAATCTAAACACAAATCCCTACCCTAAGAACCCTAACCGTTATTGTCAATCGAATTACCAAACTGTGGCCATAATGACCCTAAAGCTAACATAGACCCATAACACCAATGTAGACCCTAAAACCCGGTTCAGAAACCTGCCACTAAGGCGAGCATTCCCCTTTCAACCATAAATGCAATCTTAATGCAACTATGGCCATAATGACCCTTAAGATAACATAGACCCATAACACCATTGTGGACGGTAAAAAGCAGTCCAGAACCTACCCATAAGGCGAGTATTCCCCTAACTTCCATAAATGCAATCTGAACCTAAACGTAACTCTTACTCCAACCCTAAAACTTTACACTAATGACAAAATCCCTAACGCTAAATCTAAACACAAATCCCTTCCCTAAGAATGATAATCGTTATCTTGCCGCTAACTACCCAACTGTAGCCATAATGGCCCTAAAGTTACATAAACCCGTAACAACAACGTAGACCATATTACAAGGCCCAAAACCTGTACATAAGCCAAGCCCTCAGCCTAACGTCTGTAAGCGCAATCTTAACCTAAAGTTAACCATTACTCCACCCCTAAAAATTTAGACAAATGACAATATCCCTAACGCTAAATCTACACACAAATCCCTACTCTAAGAACCCTACAGTTATCTTGCTGCTAATTACCCAACTGTGGCCATAATGACCCAAAAGCTAACATAGACCCATAACACCAATGTAGACCCTAAAACCCGGTCCAGAACCTACCCAAAAGACGAGTATTCCCCTAACGTCCGTAAGTGCAATCTGAACCTAAACGTAAATGTTACTCCAACCCTAAATATTTAGACTAATGACAATATCCCTAAGGCTAAATCTAAACACAAATCCCTACCCTAAGAACCCTAACCGTTATTGTCAATCGAATTACCAAACTGTGGCCATAATGACCCTAAAGCTAACATAGACCCATAACACCAATGTAGACCCTAAAACCCGGTTCAGAAACCTGCCACTAAGGCGAGCATTCCCCTTTCAACCATAAATGCAATCTTAATGCAACTATGGCCATAATGACCCTTAAGATAACATAGACCCATAACACCATTGTAGACGGTAAAACCAGTCCAGAACCTACCCATAAGGCGAGTATTCCCCTAACAGCCATAAATGCAACCTGAACCTAAACGTAACTCTTACTCCAACCCTAAAACTTTACACTAATGACAAAATCCCTAACGCTAAATCTAAACACAAATCCCTATCCTAAGAACGCTAATCGTTATCTTGCCGCTAACTACCCAACTGTAGCCATAATGGCCCTAAAGTTACATAAACCCGTAACAACAACGTAGACCATATTACAAGGCCCAAAACCTGTACATAAGCCAAGCCCTCAGCCTAACGTCTGTAAGCGCAATCTTAACCTAAAGTTAACCATTACTCCACCCCTAAAAATTTAGACAAATGACAATATCCCTAACGCTAAATCTACACACAAATCCCTACTCTAAGAACCCTACAGTTATTTTGCCGCTAATTACCCAACTGTGGCCATAATGACCCAAAAGCTAACATAGACCCATAACACCAATGTAGACCCTAAAACCCGGTCCAGAACCTACCCAAAAGAGGAGTATTCCCCTAACGTCCGTAAGTGAAATCTGAACCTAAACGTAAATGTTACTCCAACCCTAAACCTTTACACTAATGACAATATCCCTAAGGCTAAATCTAAACACAAATCCCTACCCTAAGAACCCTAACCGTTATTGTCAATCTAATTACCAAACTGTGGCCATAATGACCCTAAAGCTAACATAGACCCATAACACCAATGTAGACCCTAAAACCCGGTTCAGAAACCTGCCACTAAGGCGAGCATTCCCCTTACAACCATAAATGCAATCTTAATGCAACTATGGCCATAATGACCCTTAAGATAACATAGACCCATAACACCATTGTAGACCGTAAAACCAGTCCAGAACCTACCCATAAGGCGAGTATTCCCCTAACAGCCATAAATGCAACCTGAACCTAAACGTAACTCTTACTCCAACCCTAAAACTTTACACTAATGACAAAATCCCTAACGCTAAATCTAAACACAAATCCCTATCCTAAGAACGCTAATCGTTATCTTGCCGCTAACTACCCAACTGTAGCCATAATGGCCCTAAAGTTACATAAACCCGTAACAACAACGTAGACCATATTACAAGGCCCAAAACCTGTACATAAGCCAAGCCCTCAGCCTAACGTCTGTAAGCGCAATCTTAACCTAAAGTTAACCATTACTCCACCCCTAAAAATTTAGACAAATGACAATATCCCTAACGCTAAATCTACACACAAATCCCTACTCTAAGAACCCTACAGTTATTTTGCCGCTAATTACCCAACTGTGGCCATAATGACCCAAAAGCTAACATAGACCCATAACACCAATGTAGACCCTAAAACCCGGTCCAGAACCTACCCAAAAGAGGAGTATTCCCCTAACGTCCGTAAGTGAAATCTGAACCTAAACGTAAATGTTACTCCAACCCTAAACCTTTACACTAATGACAATATCCCTAAGGCTAAATCTAAACACAAATCCCTACCCTAAGAACCCTAACCGTTATTGTCAATCTAATTACCAAACTGTGGCCATAATGACCCTAAAGCTAACATAGACCCATAACACCAATGTAGACCCTAAAACCCGGTCCAGAACCTACCCAAAAGAGGAGTATTCCCCTAACGTCCGTAAGTGCAATCTGAACCTAAACGTAAATGTTACTCCAACCCTAAACCTTTACACTAATGACAATATCCCTAAGGCTAAATCTAAACACAAATCCCTACCCTAAGAACCCTAACCGTTATTGTCAATCTAATTACCAAACTGTGGCCATAATGACCCTAAAGCTAACATAGACCCATAACACCAATGTAGACCCTAAAACCCGGTTCAGAAACCTGCCACTAAGGCGAGCATTCCCCTTACAACCATAAATGCAATCTTAATGCAACTATGGCCATAATGACCCTTAAGATAACATAGACCCATAACACCATTGTAGACCGTAAAACCAGTCCAGAACCTACCCATAAGGCGAGTATTCCCCTAACAGCCATAAATGCAACCTGAACCTAAACGTAACTCTTACTCCAACCCTAAAACTTTACACTAATGACAAAATCCCTAACGCTAAATCTAAACACAAATCCCTATCCTAAGAACGCTAATCGTTATCTTGCCGCTAACTACCCAACTGTAGCCATAATGGCCCTAAAGTTACATAAACCCGTAACAACAACGTAGACCATATTACAAGGCCCAAAACCTGTACATAAGCCAAGCCCTCAGCCTAACGTCTGTAAGCGCAATCTTAACCTAAAGTTAACCATTACTCCACCCCTAAAAATTTAGACAAATGACAATATCCCTAACGCTAAATCTACACACAAATCCCTACTCTAAGAACCCTACAGTTATTTTGCCGCTAATTACCCAACTGTGGCCATAATGACCCAAAAGCTAACATAGACCCATAACACCAATGTAGACCCTAAAACCCGGTCCAGAACCTACCCAAAAGAGGAGTATTCCCCTAACGTCCGTAAGTGAAATCTGAACCTAAACGTAAATGTTACTCCAACCCTAAACCTTTACACTAATGACAATATCCCTAAGGCTAAATCTAAACACAAATCCCTACCCTAAGAACCCTAACCGTTATTGTCAATCTAATTACCAAACTGTGGCCATAATGACCCTAAAGCTAACATAGACCCATAACACCAATGTAGACCCTAAAACCCGGTCCAGAACCTACCCAAAAGAGGAGTATTCCCCTAACGTCCGTAAGTGCAATCTGAACCTAAACGTAAATGTTACTCCAACCCTAAACCTTTACACTAATGACAATATCCCTAAGGCTAAATCTAAACACAAATCCCTACCCTAAGAACCCTAACCGTTATTGTCAATCTAATTACCAAACTGTGGCCATAATGACCCTAAAGCTAACATAGACCCATAACACCAATGTAGACCCTAAAACCCGGTTCAGAAACCTGCCACTAAGGCGAGCATTCCCCTTTCAACCATAAATGCAATCTTAATGCAACTATGGCCATAATGACCCTTAAGATAACATAGACCCATAACACCATTGTAGACGGTAAAACCAGTCCAGAACCTACCCATAAGGCGAGTATTCCCCTAACTTCCATAAATGCAATCTGAACCTAAACGTAACTCTTACTCCAACCCTAAAACTTTACACTAATGACAAAATCCCTAACGCTAAATCTAAACACAAATCCCTATCCTAAGAATGCTAATCGTTATCTTGCCGCTAACTACCCAACTGTAGCCATAATGGCCCTAAAGTTACATAAACCCGTAACACCAACGTAGACCATATTACAAGGCCCAAAACCTGTACATAAGCCAAGCCCTCAGCCTAACGTCTGTAAGCGCAATCTTAACCTAAAGTTAACCATTACTCCACCCCTAAAAATTTAGACAAATGACAATATCCCTAACGCTAAATCTACACACAAATCCCTACTCTAAGAACCCTACAGTTATTTTGCCGCTAATTACCCAACTGTGGCCATAATGACCCAAAAGCTAACATAGACCCATAACACCAATGTAGACCCTAAAACCCGGTCCAGAACCTACCCAAAAGAGGAGTATTCCCCTAACGTCCGTAAGTGAAATCTGAACCTAAACGTAAATGTTACTCCAACCCTAAACCTTTACACTAATGACAATATCCCTAAGGCTAAATCTAAACACAAATCCCTACCCTAAGAACCCTAACCGTTATTGTCAATCTAATTACCAAACTGTGGCCATAATGACCCTAAAGCTAACATAGACCCATAACACCAATGTAGACCCTAAAACCCGGTCCAGAACCTACCCAAAAGAGGAGTATTCCCCTAACGTCCGTAAGTGCAATCTGAACCTAAACGTAAATGTTACTCCAACCCTAAACCTTTACACTAATGACAATATCCCTAAGGCTAAATCTAAACACAAATCCCTACCCTAAGAACCCTAACCGTTATTGTCAATCTAATTACCAAACTGTGGCCATAATGACCCTAAAGCTAACATAGACCCATAACACCAATGTAGACCCTAAAACCCGGTTCAGAAACCTGCCACTAAGGCGAGCATTCCCCTTTCAACCATAAATGCAATCTTAATGCAACTATGGCCATAATGACCCTTAAGATAACATAGACCCATAACACCATTGTAGACGGTAAAACCAGTCCAGAACCTACCCATAAGGCGAGTATTCCCCTAACTTCCATAAATGCAATCTGAACCTAAACGTAACTCTTACTCCAACCCTAAAACTTTACACTAATGACAAAATCCCTAACGCTAAATCTAAACACAAATCCCTATCCTAAGAATGCTAATCGTTATCTTGCCGCTAACTACCCAACTGTAGCCATAATGGCCCTAAAGTTACATAAACCCGTAACAACAACGTAGACCATATTACAAGGCCCAAAACCTGTACATAAGCCAAGCCCTCAGCCTAACGTCTGTAAGCGCAATCTTAACCTAAAGTTAACCATTACTCCACCCCTAAAAATTTAGACAAATGACAATATCCCTAACGCTAAATCTACACACAAATCCCTACTCTAAGAACCCTAACCGTTACCTTGCCACTAATTACCCAACTGTGGCCATAATGACCCAAAAGCTAACATAGACCCATAAAACCAATGTAGACCCTAAAACCCGGTCCAGAACTACCCAAAAGAGGAGTATTCCCCTAACGTCCGTAAGTGCAATCTGAACCTAAATGTAAATGTTACTCCAACCCTAAACCTTTACACTAATGACAATATCCCTAAGGCTAAATCTAAACACAAATCCCTACCCTAAGAACCCTAACCGTTATTGTCAATCGAATTACCAAACTGTGGCCATAATGACCCTAAAGCTAACATAGACCCATAACACCAATGTAGACCCTAAAACCCGGTTCAGAAACCTGCCACTAAGGCGAGCATTCCCCTTTCAACCATAAATGCAATCTTAATGCAACTATGGCCATATTGACCCTAAAGCTAACATAGACCCATAACACCATTGTAGACGGTAAAAAGCAGTCCAGAACCTACCCATAAGGCGAGTATTCCCCTAACATCCATAAATGCAATCTGAACCTAAACGTAACTCTTACTCCAACCCTAAAACTTTACACTAATGACAAAATCCCTAACGCTAAATCTAAACACAAATCCCTTCCCTAAGAATGCTAATCGTTATCTTGCCGCTAACTCCCCAACTGTAGCCATAATGACCCTAAAGTTACATAAACCCGTAACAACAACGTAGACCATATTACAAGGCCCAAAACCTGTACATAAGCCAAGCCCTCAGCCTAACGTCTGTAAGCGCAATCTTAACCTAAAGTTAACCATTACTCCACCCCTAAAAATTTAGACAAATGACAATATCCCTAACGCTAAATCTACACACAAATCCCTACTCTAAGAACCCTACAGTTATCTTGCCGCTAATTACCCAACTGTGGCCATAATGACCCAAAAGCTAACATAGACCCATAACACCAATGTAGACCCTAAAACCCGGTCCAGAACCTACCCATAAGACGAGCATTCCCCTAACAACAATAAATGCTATCTGGACATAACATAACTATTACTCCAACCCTAAACCTTAAGACTAATGACAATATCCCTAAAGCTAAATCTAAACACAAATCCCTACCCTAAGACCCTAACAGTTATCGTCAAGCTAATTACACAACCGTGGCCATAATGACCCAAAGCTAACATAGACCCATAACACCATTGTAGACCCTAAAATGGAGTCCAGAACCTACCCAAAAGAGGAGTATTCCCCTAACGTCCGTAAGTGCAATCTGAACCTAAATGTAAATGTTACTCCAACCCTAAACCTTTACACTAATGACAATATCCCTAAGGCTAAATCTAAACACAAATCCCTACCCTAAGAACCCTAACCGTTATTGTCAATCGAATTACCAAACTGTGGCCATAATGACCCTAAAGCTAACATAGACCCATAACACCAATGTAGACCCTAAAACCCGGTTCAGAAACCTGCCACTAAGGCGAGCATTCCCCTTTCAACCATAAATGCAATCTTAATGCAACTATGGCCATATTGACCCTAAAGCTAACATAGACCCATAACACCATTGTAGACGGTAAAAAGCAGTCCAGAACCTACCCATAAGGCGAGTATTCCCCTAACATCCATAAATGCAATCTGAACCTAAACGTAACTCTTACTCCAACCCTAAAACTTTACACTAATGACAAAATCCCTAACGTTAAATCTAAACACAAATCCCTTCCCTAAGAATGCTAATCGTTATCTTGCCGCTAACTCCCCAACTGTAGCCATAATGACCCTAAAGTTACATAAACCTGTAACAACAACGTAGACCATATTACAAGGCCCAAAACCTGTACATAAGCCAAGCCCTCAGCCTAACGTCTGTAAGCGCAATCTTAACCTAAAGTTAACCATTACTCCACCCCTAAAAATTTAGACAAATGACAATATCCCTAACGCTAAATCTACACACAAATCCCTACTCTAAGAACCCTACAGTTATCTTGCCGCTAATTACCCAACTGTGGCCATAATGACCCAAAAGCTAACATAGACCCATAACACCAATGTAGACCCTAAAACCCGGTCCAGAACCTACCCATAAGACGAGCATTCCCCTAACAACAATAAATGCTATCTGGACATAACATAACTATTACTCCAACCCTAAACCTTAAGACTAATGACAATATCCCTAAAGCTAAATCTAAACACAAATCCCTACCCTAAGACCCTAACAGTTATCGTCAAGCTAATTACACAACCGTGTTCATAATGACCCAAAAGCTAACATAGACCCATAACACCAATGTAGACCCTAAAACCCGGTCCAGAACCTACCCAAAAGAGGAGTATTCCCCTAACGTCCGTAAGTGCAATCTGAACCTAAACGTAAATGTTACTCCAACCCTAAACCTTTACACTAATGACAATATCCCTAAGGCTAAATCTAAACACAAATCCCTACCCTAAGAACCCTAACCGTTATTGTCAATCGAATTACCAAACTGTGGCCATAATGACCCTAAAGCTAACATAGACCCATAACACCAATGTAGACCCTAAAACCCGGTTCAGAAACCTGCCACTAAGGCGAGCATTCCCCTTTCAACCATAAATGCAATCTTAATGCAACTATGGCCATAATGACCCTTAAGATAACATAGACCCATAACACCATTGTAGACCGTAAAACCAGTCCAGAACCTACCCATAAGGCGAGTATTCCCCTAACAGCCATAAATGCAATCTGAACCTAAACGTAACTCTTACTCCAACCCTAAAACTTTACACTAATGACAAAATCCCTAACGCTAAATCTAAACACAAATCCCTTCCCTAAGAATGCTAATCGTTATCTTGCCGCTAACTACCCAACTGTAGCCATAATGGCCCTAAAGTTACATAAACCCGTAACAACAACGTAGACCATATTACAAGGCCCAAAACCTGTACATAAGCCAAGCCCTCAGCCTAACGTCTGTAAGCGCAATCTTAACCTAAAGTAAACCATTACTCCACCCCTAAAAATTTAGACAAATGACAATATCCCTAATGCTAAATCTACACACAAATCCCTACTCTAAGAACCCTACAGTTATCTTGCCGCTAATTACCCAACTGTGGCCATAATGACCCTAAAGCTAACACAGACCCATAACACCAATGTAGACCCTAAAACCCAGTCCACAAACCTAACACTAAGGCGAGTATTCCCTTTATGTCCATAAATGCAATCTTAACTCAACTGTGGCCATATTGAACCAAAAGCTAACATTGACCCATAACACCAATGTAGACCCTAAAACCCGGTCCAGAACCTACCCAAAAGAGGAGTATTCCCCTAACGTCCGTAAGTGCAATCTGAACCTAAACGTAAATGTTACTCCAACCCTAAACCTTTACACTAATGACAATATCCCTAAGGCTAAATCTAAACACAAATCCCTACCCTAAGAACCCTAACCGTTATTGTCAATCGAATTACCAAACTGTGGCCATAATGACCCTAAAGCTAACATAGACCCATAACACCAATGTAGACCCTAAAACCCGGTTCAGAAACCTGCCACTAAGGCGAGCATTCCCCTTTCAACCATAAATGCAATCTTAATGCAACTATGGCCATAATGACCCTTAAGATAACATAGACCCATAACACCATTGTGGACGGTAAAAAGCAGTCCAGAACCTACCCATAAGGCGAGTATTCCCCTAACTTCCATAAATGCAATCTGAACCTAAACGTAACTCTTACTCCAACCCTAAAACTTTACACTAATGACAAAATCCCTAACGCTAAATCTAAACACAAATCCCTTCCCTAAGAATGATAATCGTTATCTTGCCGCTAACTACCCAACTGTAGCCATAATGGCCCTAAAGTTACATAAACCCGTAACAACAACGTAGACCATATTACAAGGCCCAAAACCTGTACATAAGCCAAGCCCTCAGCCTAACGTCTGTAAGCGCAATCTTAACCTAAAGTTAACCATTACTCCACCCCTAAAAATTTAGACAAATGACAATATCCCTAACGCTAAATCTACACACAAATCCCTACTCTAAGAACCCTACAGTTATCTTGCTGCTAATTACCCAACTGTGCCCATAATGACCCAAAAGCTAACATAGACCCATAACACCAATGTAGACCCTAAAACCCGGTCCAGAACCTACCCAAAAGAGGAGTATTCCCCTAACGTCCGTAAGTGCAATCTGAACCTAAACGTAAATGTTACTCCAACCCTAAATATTTAGACTAATGACAATATCCCTAAGGCTAAATCTAAACACAAATCCCTACCCTAAGAACCCTAACCGTTATTGTCAATCTAATTACACAACCGTGGCCATAATGACCCTAAAGCTAACATAGAACCATAATACCAATGTAGACCCTGAAACCTGGTCCAGAACCTACCCATAAGACGAGCATTCCCCTTACTTCCATAAATGCAATCTTAACCTAAACATAACTGTTACTCCACCCATAAACCTTCAGACTAATGACAATATCCCTAAGGCTAAATCTAAACACAAATCCCTACCCTAAGAACCCTAACCGTTATCTTGCTGCTAATTACCCAACTGTGGCCATAATGACCCAAAAGCTAACATAGACCCATAACACCAATGTAGACCCTAAAACCCGGTCCAGAACCTACCCAAAAGAGGAGTATTCCCCTAACGTCCGTAAGTGCAATCTGAACCTAAACGTAAATGTTACTCCAACCCTAAACCTTTACACTAATGACAATATCCCTAAGGCTAAATCTAAACACAAATCCCTACCCTAAGAACCCTAACCGTTATTGTCAATTGAATTACCAAACTGTGGCCATAATGACCCTAAAGCTAACATAGACCCATAACACCAATGTAGACCCTAAAACCCGGTCCAGAACCTACCCAAAAGAGGAGTATTCCCCTAACGTCCGTAAGTGAAATCTGAACCTAAACGTAAATGTTACTCCAACCCTAAACCTTTACACTAATGACAATATCCCTAAGGCTAAATCTAAACACAAATCCCTACCCTAAGAACCCTAACCGTTATTGTCAATCTAATTACCAAACTGTGGCCATAATGACCCTAAAGCTAACATAGACCCATAACACCAATGTAGACCCTAAAACCCGGTCCAGAACCTACCCAAAAGAGGAGTATTCCCCTAACGTCCGTAAGTGCAATCTGAACCTAAACGTAAATGTTACTCCAACCCTAAACCTTTACACTAATGACAATATCCCTAAGGCTAAATCTAAACACAAATCCCTACCCTAAGAACCCTAACCGTTATTGTCAATCGAATTACCAAACTGTGGCCATAATGACCCTAAAGCTAACATAGACCCATAACACCAATGTAGACCCTAAAACCCGGTTCAGAAACCTGCCACTAAGGCGAGCATTCCCCTTTCAACCATAAATGCAATCTTAATGCAACTATGGCCATAATGACCCTTAAGATAACATAGACCCATAACACCATTGTGGACGGTAAAAAGCAGTCCAGAACCTACCCATAAGGCGAGTATTCCCCTAACTTCCATAAATGCAATCTGAACCTAAACGTAACTCTTACTCCAACCCTAAAACTTTACACTAATGACAAAATCCCTAACGCTAAATCTAAACACAAATCCCTTCCCTAAGAATGATAATCGTTATCTTGCCGCTAACTACCCAACTGTAGCCATAATGGCCCTAAAGTTACATAAACCCGTAACAACAACGTAGACCATATTACAAGGCCCAAAACCTGTACATAAGCCAAGCCCTCAGCCTAACGTCTGTAAGCGCAATCTTAACCTAAAGTTAACCATTACTCCACCCCTAAAAATTTAGACAAATGACAATATCCCTAACGCTAAATCTACACACAAATCCCTACTCTAAGAACCCTACAGTTATCTTGCTGCTAATTACCCAACTGTGCCCATAATGACCCAAAAGCTAACATAGACCCATAACACCAATGTAGACCCTAAAACCCGGTCCAGAACCTACCCAAAAGACGAGTATTCCCCTAACGTCCGTAAGTGCAATCTGAACCTAAACGTAAATGTTACTCCAACCCTAAACCTTTACACTAATGACAATATCCCTAAGGCTAAATCTAAACACAAATCCCTACCCTAAGAACCCTAACCGTTATTGTCAATCGAATTACCAAACTGTGGCCATAATGACCCTAAAGCTAACATAGACCCATAACACCAATGTAGACCCTAAAACCCGGTTCAGAAACCTGCCACTAAGGCGAGCATTCCCCTTTCAACCATAAATGCAATCTTAATGCAACTATGGCCATAATGACCCTTAAGATAACATAGACCCATAACACCATTGTAGACCGTAAAACCAGTCCAGAACCTACCCATAAGGCGAGTATTCCCCTAACTTCCATAAATGCAATCTGAACCTAAACGTAACTCTTACTCCAACCCTAAAACTTTACACTAATGACAAAATCCCTAACGCTAAATCTAAACACAAATCCCTTCCCTAAGAATGCTAATCGTTATCTTGCCGCTAACTACCCAACTGTAGCCATAATGGCCCTAAAGTTACATAAACCCGTAACAACAACGTAGACCATATTACAAGGCCCAAAACCTGTACATAAGCCAAGCCCTCAGCCTAACGTCTGTAAGCGCAATCTTAACCTAAAGTAAACCATTACTCCACCCCTAAAAATTTAGACAAATGACAATATCCCTAATGCTAAATCTACACACAAATCCCTACTCTAAGAACCCTACAGTTATCTTGCCGCTAATTACCCAACTGTGGCCATAATGACCCTAAAGCTAACACAGACCATAACACCAATGTAGACCCTAAAACCCAGTCCACAAACCTAACACTAAGGCGAGTATTCCCTTTATGTCCATAAATGCAATCTTAACTCAACTGTGGCCATATTGACCCAAAAGCTAACATTGACCCATAACACCAATGTAGACCCTAAAACCCGGTCCAGAACCTACCCAAAAGAGGAGTATTCCCCTAACGTCCGTAAGTGCAATCTGAACCTAAACGTAAATGTTACTCCAACCCTAAACCTTTACACTAATGACAATATCCCTAAGGCTAAATCTAAACACAAATCCCTACCCTAAGAACCCTAACCGTTATTGTCAATCGAATTACCAAACTGTGGCCATAATGACCCTAAAGCTAACATAGACCCATAACACCAATGTAGACCCTAAAACCCGGTTCAGAAACCTGCCACTAAGGCGAGCATTCCCCTTTCAACCATAAATGCAATCTTAATGCAACTATGGCCATAATGACCCTTAAGATAACATAGACCCATAACACCATTGTGGACGGTAAAAACCAGTCCAGAACCTACCCATAAGGCGAGTATTCCCCTAACTTCCATAAATGCAATCTGAACCTAAACGTAACTCTTACTCCAACCCTAAAACTTTACACTAATGACAAAATCCCTAACGCTAAATCTAAACACAAATCCCTTCCCTAAGAATGATAATCGTTATCTTGCCGCTAACTACCCAACTGTAGCCATAATGGCCCTAAAGTTACATAAACCCGTAACAACAACGTAGACCATATTACAAGGCCCAAAACCTGTACATAAGCCAAGCCCTCAGCCTAACGTCTGTAAGCGCAATCTTAACCTAAAGTTAACCATTACTCCACCCCTAAAAATTTAGACAAATGACAATATCCCTAACGCTAAATCTACACACAAATCCCTACTCTAAGAACCCTACAGTTATCTTGCTGCTAATTACCCAACTGTGCCCATAATGACCCAAAAGCTAACATAGACCCATAACACCAATGTAGACCCTAAAACCCGGTCCAGAACCTACCCAAAAGAGGAGTATTCCCCTAACGTCCGTAAGTGCAATCTGAACCTAAACGTAAATGTTACTCCAACCCTAAACCTTTACACTAATGACAATATCCCTAAGGCTAAATCTAAACACAAATCCCTACCCTAAGAACCCTAACCGTTATTGTCAATCTAATTACACAACCGTGGCCATAATGACCCTAAAGCTAACATAGAACCATAATACCAATGTAGACCCTGAAACCTGGTCCAGAACCTACCCATAAGACGAGCATTCCCCTTACTTCCATAAATGCAATCTTAACCTAAACATAACTGTTACTCCACCCATAAACCTTCAGACTAATGACAATATCCCTAAGGCTAAATCTAAACACAAATCCCTACCCTAAGAACCCTAACCGTTATCTTGCTGCTAATTACCCAACTGTGGCCATAATGACCCAAAAGCTAACATAGACCCATAACACCAATGTAGACCCTAAAACCCGGTCCGGAACCTACCCAAAAGAGGAGTATTCCCCTAACGTCCGTAAGTGCAATCTGAACCTAAACGTAAATGTTACTCCAACCCTAAACCTTTACACTAATGACAATATCCCTAAGGCTAAATCTAAACACAAATCCCTACCCTAAGAACCCTAACCGTTATTGTCAATTGAATTACCAAACTGTGGCCATAATGACCCTAAAGCTAACATAGACCCATAACACCAATGTAGACCCTAAAACCCGCTTCAGAAACCTGCCACTAAGGCGAGCATTCCCCTTTCAACCATAAATGCAATCTTAATGCAACTATGGCCATAATGACCCTTAAGATAACATAGACCCATAACACCATTGTAGACGGTAAAACCAGTCCAGAACCTACCCATAAGGCGAGTATTCCCCTAACTTCCATAAATGCAATCTGAACCTAAACGTAACTCTTACTCCAACCCTAAAACTTTACACTAATGACAAAATCCCTAACGCTAAATCTAAACACAAATCCCTTCCCTAAGAATGCTAATCGTTATCTTGCCGCTAACTACCCAACTGTAGCCATAATGACCCTAAAGTTACATAAACCCGTAACACCAACGTAGACCATATTACAAGGCCCAAAACCTGTACATAAGCCAAGCCCTCAGCCTAACGTCTGTAAGCGCAATCTTAACCTAAAGTTAACCATTACTCCACCCCTAAAAATTTAGACAAATGACAATATCCCTAACGCTAAATCTACACACAAATCCCTACTCTAAGAACCCTACAGTTATCTTGCTGCTAATTACCCAACTGTGCCCATAATGACCCAAAAGCTAACATAGAACCATAACACCAATGTAGACCCTAAAACCCGGTCCAGAACCTACCCAAAAGACGAGTATTCCCCTAACGTCCGTAAGTGCAATCTGAACCTAAACGTACATGTTACTCCAACCCTAAACCTTTACACTAATGACAATATCCCTAAGGCTAAATCTAAACACAAATCCCTACCCTAAGAACCCTAACCGTTATTGTCAATCGAATTACCAAACTGTGGCCATAATGACCCTAAAGCTAACATAGACCCATAACACCAATGTAGACCCTAAAACCCGGTTCAGAAACCTGCCACTAAGGCGAGCATTCCCCTTTCAACCATAAATGCAATCTTAATGCAACTATGGCCATAATGACCCTTAAGATAACATAGACCCATAACACCATTGTGGACGGTAAAAACCAGTCCAGAACCTACCCATAAGGCGAGTATTCCCCTAACTTCCATAAATGCAATCTGAACCTAAACGTAACTCTTACTCCAACCCTAAAACTTTACACTAATGACAAAATCCCTAACGCTAAATCTAAACACAAATCCCTTCCCTAAGAATGATAATCGTTATCTTGCCGCTAACTACCCAACTGTAGCCATAATGGCCCTAAAGTTACATAAACCCGTAACAACAACGTAGACCATATTACAAGGCCCAAAACCTGTACATAAGCCAAGCCCTCAGCCTAACGTCTGTAAGCGCAATCTTAACCTAAAGTTAACCATTACTCCACCCCTAAAAATTTAGACAAATGACAATATCCCTAACGCTAAATCTACACACAAATCCCTACTCTAAGAACCCTACAGTTATCTTGCTGCTAATTACCCAACTGTGCCCATAATGACCCAAAAGCTAACATAGACCCATAACACCAATGTAGACCCTAAAACCCGGTCCAGAACCTACCCAAAAGACGAGTATTCCCCTAACGTCCGTAAGTGCAATCTGAACCTAAACGTAAATGTTACTCCAACCCTAAACCTTTACACTAATGACAATATCCCTAAGGCTAAATCTAAACACAAATCCCTACCCTAAGAACCCTAACCGTTATTGTCAATCGAATTACCAAACTGTGGCCATAATGACCCTAAAGCTAACATAGACCCATAACACCAATGTAGACCCTAAAACCCGGTTCAGAAACCTGCCACTAAGGCGAGCATTCCCCTTTCAACCATAAATGCAATCTTAATGCAACTATGGCCATAATGACCCTTAAGATAACATAGACCCATAACACCATTGTAGACCGTAAAACCAGTCCAGAACCTACCCATAAGGCGAGTATTCCCCTAACTTCCATAAATGCAATCTGAACCTAAACGTAACTCTTACTCCAACCCTAAAACTTTACACTAATGACAAAATCCCTAACGCTAAATCTAAACACAAATCCCTTCCCTAAGAATGCTAATCGTTATCTTGCCGCTAACTACCCAACTGTAGCCATAATGGCCCTAAAGTTACATAAACCCGTAACAACAACGTAGACCATATTACAAGGCCCAAAACCTGTACATAAGCCAAGCCCTCAGCCTAACGTCTGTAAGCGCAATCTTAACCTAAAGTAAACCATTACTCCACCCCTAAAAATTTAGACAAATGACAATATCCCTAATGCTAAATCTACACACAAATCCCTACTCTAAGAACCCTACAGTTATCTTGCCGCTAATTACCCAACTGTGGCCATAATGACCCTAAAGCTAACACAGACCATAACACCAATGTAGACCCTAAAACCCAGTCCACAAACCTAACACTAAGGCGAGTATTCCCTTTATGTCCATAAATGCAATCTTAACTCAACTGTGGCCATATTGACCCAAAAGCTAACATTGACCCATAACACCAATGTAGACCCTAAAACCCGGTCCAGAACCTACCCAAAAGAGGAGTATTCCCCTAACGTCCGTAAGTGCAATCTGAACCTAAACGTAAATGTTACTCCAACCCTAAACCTTTACACTAATGACAATATCCCTAAGGCTAAATCTAAACACAAATCCCTACCCTAAGAACCCTAACCGTTATTGTCAATCGAATTACCAAACTGTGGCCATAATGACCCTAAAGCTAACATAGACCCATAACACCAATGTAGACCCTAAAACCCGGTTCAGAAACCTGCCACTAAGGCGAGCATTCCCCTTTCAACCATAAATGCAATCTTAATGCAACTATGGCCATAATGACCCTTAAGATAACATAGACCCATAACACCATTGTGGACGGTAAAAACCAGTCCAGAACCTACCCATAAGGCGAGTATTCCCCTAACTTCCATAAATGCAATCTGAACCTAAACGTAACTCTTACTCCAACCCTAAAACTTTACACTAATGACAAAATCCCTAACGCTAAATCTAAACACAAATCCCTTCCCTAAGAATGATAATCGTTATCTTGCCGCTAACTACCCAACTGTAGCCATAATGGCCCTAAAGTTACATAAACCCGTAACAACAACGTAGACCATATTACAAGGCCCAAAACCTGTACATAAGCCAAGCCCTCAGCCTAACGTCTGTAAGCGCAATCTTAACCTAAAGTTAACCATTACTCCACCCCTAAAAATTTAGACAAATGACAATATCCCTAACGCTAAATCTACACACAAATCCCTACTCTAAGAACCCTACAGTTATCTTGCTGCTAATTACCCAACTGTGCCCATAATGACCCAAAAGCTAACATAGACCCATAACACCAATGTAGACCCTAAAACCCGGTCCAGAACCTACCCAAAAGAGGAGTATTCCCCTAACGTCCGTAAGTGCAATCTGAACCTAAACGTAAATGTTACTCCAACCCTAAATATTTAGACTAATGACAATATCCCTAAGGCTAAATCTAAACACAAATCCCTACCCTAAGAACCCTAACCGTTATTGTCAATCTAATTACACAACCGTGGCCATAATGACCCTAAAGCTAACATAGAACCATAATACCAATGTAGACCCTGAAACCTGGTCCAGAACCTACCCATAAGACGAGCATTCCCCTTACTTCCATAAATGCAATCTTAACTTCAACATAACTGTTACTCCACCCCTAAACCTTCACATTATGACAGTATCCCTAAGGCCTAATGTAAACACAAATCCCTACCCTAAGGACCCTAACCGTTATCTTGCCGCTAATTACCCAACTGTGGCCATAATGACCCAAAAGCTAACTCAGACCCTTAACACCAATGTAGACCCTAAAACCCGGTCCAGAACCTACACATAAGGCGAGTAGTCCCCTAATTTCCGTAAGTGCAGTCTGAACCTAAACATAAATGTAACTCCAACTCTAAATATTTAGACTAATGACAATATCCCTACAGCTAAATCTAAACACAAGTCGCTACCCTAAAACCTCTAACCGTCATCGTCAAGCTAAACACCCAACTGTGGCCATAATGACCCAAAAGCTAACATAGACCCATAACACCAATGTGGACCCTAAAACCCATCCAGAAACCTGCCACTAAGGCGAGCATTCCCCTTTCAACCATAAATGCAATCTTAACCAAACTGTGGCCATATTGACCCTAAAGCTAACATAGACCCATAACACCATTGTAGACGGTAAAACCAGTCCAGAACCTACCCATAAGGCGAGTATTCCCCTAACATCCATAAATGCAATCTGAACCTAAACGTAACTCTTACTCCAACCCTGAAACTTTACACTAATGACAAAATCCCTAACGCTAAATCTAAACACAAATCCCTATCCTAAGAATGCTAATCGTTATCTTGCCGCTAACTACCCAACTGTAGCCATAATGGCCCTAAAGTTACATAAACCCGTAACAACAACGTAGACCATATTACAAGGCCCAAAACCTGTACATAAGCCAAGCCCTCAGCCTAACGTCTGTAAGCGCAATCTTAACCTAAAGTTAACCATTACTCCACCCCTAAAAATTTAGACAAATGACAATATCCCTAACGCTAAATCTACACTCAAATCCCTACTCTAAGAGCCCTAACCGTTATCTTGCCGCTAATTACCCAACTGTGGCCATAATGACCCGAAAGCTAACATAGACCCATAACACCAATGTAGACCCTAAAACCCGGTCCAGAACCTACCCAAAAGAGGAGTATTCCCCTAACGTCCGTAAGTGAAATCTGAACCTAAACGTAAATGTTACTCCAACCCTAAACCTTTACACTAATGACAATATCCCTAAGGCTAAATCTAAACACAAATCCCTACCCTAAGAACCCTAACCGTTATTGTCAATCGAATTACCAAACTGTGGCCATAATGACCCTAAAGCTAACATAGACCCATAACACCAATGTAGACCCTAAAACCCGGTTCAGAAACCTGCCACTAAGGCGAGCATTCCCCTTTCAACCATAAATGCAATCTTAATGCAACTATGGCCATAATGACCCTTAAGATAACATAGACCCATAACACCATTGTAGACGGTAAAACCAGTCCAGAACCTACCCATAAGGCGAGTATTCCCCTAACAGCCATAAATGCAACCTGAACCTAAACGTAACTCTTACTCCAACCCTAAAACTTTACACTAATGACAAAATCCCTAACGCTAAATCTAAACACAAATCCCTATCCTAAGAACGCTAATCGTTATCTTGCCGCTAACTACCCAACTGTAGCCATAATGGCCCTAAAGTTACATAAACCCGTAACACCAACGTAGACCATATTACAAGGCCCAAAACCTGTACATAAGCCAAGCCCTCAGCCTAACGTCTGTAAGCGCAATCTTAACCTAAAGTTAACCATTACTCCACCCCTAAAAATTTAGACAAATGACAATATCCCTAACGCTAAATCTACACACAAATCCCTACTCTAAGAACCCTACAGTTATTTTGCCGCTAATTACCCAACTGTGGCCATAATGACCCAAAAGCTAACATAGACCCATAACACCAATGTAGACCCTAAAACCCGGTCCAGAACCTACCCAAAAGAGGAGTATTCCCCTAACGTCCGTAAGTGAAATCTGAACCTAAACGTAAATGTTACTCCAACCCTAAACCTTTACACTAATGACAATATCCCTAAGGCTAAATCTAAACACAAATCCCTACCCTAAGAACCCTAACCGTTATTGTCAATCTAATTACCAAACTGTGGCCATAATGACCCTAAAGCTAACATAGACCCATAACACCAATGTAGACCCTAAAACCCGGTTCAGAAACCTGCCACTAAGGCGAGCATTCCCCTTTCAACCATAAATGCAATCTTAATGCAACTATGGCCATAATGACCCTTAAGATAACATAGACCCATAACACCATTGTAGACGGTAAAAACCAGTCCAGAACCTACCCATAAGGCGAGTATTCCCCTAACTTCCATAAATGCAATCTGAACCTAAACGTAACTCTTACTCCAACCCTAAAACTTTACACTAATGACAAAATCCCTAACGCTAAATCTAAACACAAATCCCTATCCTAAGAATGCTAATCGTTATCTTGCCGCTAACTACCCAACTGTAGCCATAATGGCCCTAAAGTTACATAAACCCGTAACAACAACGTAGACCATATTACAAGGCCCAAAACCTGTACATAAGCCAAGCCCTCAGCCTAACGTCTGTAAGCGCAATCTTAACCTAAAGTTAACCATTACTCCACCCCTAAAAATTTAGACAAATGACAATATCCCTAACGCTAAATCTACACACAAATCCCTACTCTAAGAACCCTAACCGTTACCTTGCCGCTAATTACCCAACTGTGGCCATAATGACCCAAAAGCTAACATAGACCCATAACACCAATGTAGACCCTAAAACCCGGTCCAGAACCTACCCAAAAGAGGAGTATTCCCCTAACGTCCGTAAGTGCAATCTGAACCTAAACGTAAATGTTACTCCAACCCTAAACCTTTACACTAATGACAATATCCCTAAGGCTAAATCTAAACACAAATCCCTACCCTAAGAACCCTAACCGTTATTGTCAATCGAATTACCAAACTGTGGCCATAATGACCCTAAAGCTAACATAGACCCATAACACCAATGTAGACCCTAAAACCCGGTTCAGAAACCTGCCACTAAGGCGAGCATTCCCCTTTCAACCATAAATGCAATCTTAATGCAACTATGGCCATAATGACCCTTAAGATAACATAGACCCATAACACCATTGTAGACCGTAAAACCAGTCCAGAACCTACCCATAAGGCGAGTATTCCCCTAACAGCCATAAATGCAACCTGAACCTAAACGTAACTCTTACTCCAACCCTAAAACTTTACACTAATGACAAAATCCCTAAGGCTAAATCTAAACACAAATCCCTATCCTAAGAACGCTAATCGTTATCTTGCCGCTAACTACCCAACTGTAGCCATAATGGCCCTAAAGTTACATAAACCTGTAACACCAACGTAGACCATATTACAAGGCCCAAAACCTGTACATAAGCCAAGCCCTCAGCCTAACGTCTGTAAGCGCAATCTTAACCTAAAGTTAACCATTACTCCACCCCTAAAAATTTAGACAAATGACAATATCCCTAACGCTAAATCTACACACAAATCCCTACTCTAAGAACCCTAACCGTTACCTTGCCGCTAATTACCCAACTGTGGCCATAATGACCCAAAAGCTAACATAGACCCATAACACCAATGTAGACCCTAAAACCCGGTCCAGAACCTACCCAAAAGAGGAGTATTCCCCTAACGTCCGTAAGTGCAATCTGAACCTAAACGTAAATGTTACTCCAACCCTAAACCTTTACACTAATGACAATATCCCTAAGGCTAAATCTAAACACAAATCCCTACCCTAAGAACCCTAACCGTTATTGTCAATCGAATTACCAAACTGTGGCCATAATGACCCTAAAGCTAACATAGACCCATAACACCAATGTAGACCCTAAAACCCGGTTCAGAAACCTGCCACTAAGGCGAGCATTCCCCTTTCAACCATAAATGCAATCTTAATGCAACTATGGCCATAATGACCCTTAAGATAACATAGACCCATAACACCATTGTAGACCGTAAAACCAGTCCAGAACCTACCCATAAGGCGAGTATTCCCCTAACAGCCATAAATGCAACCTGAACCTAAACGTAACTCTTACTCCAACCCTAAAACTTTACACTAATGACAAAATCCCTAACGCTAAATCTAAACACAAATCCCTATCCTAAGAACGCTAATCGTTATCTTGCCGCTAACTACCCAACTGTAGCCATAATGGCCCTAAAGTTACATAAACCCGTAACACCAACGTAGACCATATTACAAGGCCCAAAACCTGTACATAAGCCAAGCCCTCAGCCTAACGTCTGTAAGCGCAATCTTAACCTAAAGTTAACCATTACTCCACCCCTAAAAATTTAGACAAATGACAATATCCCTAACGCTAAATCTACACACAAATCCCTACTCTAAGAACCCTAACCGTTACCTTGCCGCTAATTACCCAACTGTGGCCATAATGACCCAAAAGCTAACATAGACCCATAACACCAATGTAGACCCTAAAACCCGGTCCAGAACCTACCCAAAAGACGAGTATTCCCCTAACGTCCGTAAGTGCAATCTGAACCTAAACGTAAATGTTACTCCAACCCTAAACCTTTACACTAATGACAATATCCCTAAGGCTAAATCTAAACACAAATCCCTACCCTAAGAACCCTAACCGTTATTGTCAATCTAATTACCAAACTGTGGCCATAATGACCCTAAAGCTAACATAGACCCATAACACCAATGTAGACCCTAAAACCCGCTTCAGAAACCTGCCACTAAGGCGAGCATTCCCCTTTCAACCATAAATGCAATCTTAATGCAACTATGGCCATAATGACCCTTAAGATAACATAGACACATAACACCATTGTAGACCGTAAAACCAGTCCAGAACCTACCCATAAGGCGAGTATTCCCCTAACAGCCATAAATGCAACCTGAACCTAAACGTAACTCTTACTCCAACCCTAAAACTTTACACTAATGACAAAATCCCTAACGCTAAATCTAAACACAAATCCCTATCCTAAGAACGCTAATCGTTATCTTGCCGCTAACTACCCAACTGTAGCCATAATGGCCCTAAAGTTACATAAACCCGTAACACCAACGTAGACCATATTACAAGGCCCAAAACCTGTACATAAGCCAAGCCCTCAGCCTAACGTCTGTAAGCGCAATCTTAACCTAAAGTTAACCATTACTCCACCCCTAAAAATTTAGACAAATGACAATATCCCTAACGCTAAATCTACACACAAATCCCTACTCTAAGAACCCTAACCGTTACCTTGCCGCTAATTACCCAACTGTGGCCATAATGACCCAAAAGCTAACATAGACCCATAACACCAATGTAGACCCTAAAACCCGGTCCAGAACCTACCCAAAAGAGGAGTATTCCCCTAACGTCCGTAAGTGCAATCTGAACCTAAACGTAAATGTTACTCCAACCCTAAACCTTTACACTAATGACAATATCCCTAAGGCTAAATCTAAACACAAATCCCTACCCTAAGAATGCTAATCGTTATCTTGCCGCTAACTACCCAACTGTAGCCATAATGGCCCTAAAGTTACATAAACCCGTAACACCAACATAGACCATATTACAAGGCCCAAAACCTGTACATAAGCCAAGCCCTCAGCCTAACGTCTGTAAGCGCAATCTTAACCTAAAGTTAACCATTACTCCACCCCTAAAAATTTAGACAAATGACAATATCCTTAACGCTAAATCTACACACAAATCCTTACTCTAAGAACCCTAACCGTTATCTTGCTGCTAATTACCCAACTGTGGCCATAATGACCCAAAAGCTAACATAGACCCATAAACCAATGTAGACCCTAAAACCCGGTCCAGAACCTACCCAAAAGACGAGTATTCCCCTAACGTCCGTAAGTGCAATCTGAACCTAAACGTAAATGTTACTCCAACCCTAAACCTTTACACTAATGACAATATCCCTAAGGCTAAATCTAAACACAAATCCCTACCCTAAGAACCCTAACCGTTATTGTCAATCTAATTACCAAACTGTGGCCATAATGACCCTAAAGCTAACATAGACCCATAACACCAATGTAGACCCTAAAACCCGCTTCAGAAACCTGCCACTAAGGCGAGCATTCCCCTTTCAACCATAAATGCAATCTTAATGCAACTATGGCCATAATGACCCTTAAGATAACATAGACCCATAACACCATTGTAGACCGTAAAACCAGTCCAGAACCTACCCATAAGGCGAGTATTCCCCTAACAGCCATAAATGCAACCTGAACCTAAACGTAACTCTTACTCCAACCCTAAAACTTTACACTAATGACAAAATCCCTAAGGCTAAATCTAAACACAAATCCCTATCCTAAGAACGCTAATCGTTATCTTGCCGCTAACTACCCAACTGTAGCCATAATGGCCCTAAAGTTACATAAACCTGTAACACCAACGTAGACCATATTACAAGGCCCAAAACCTGTACATAAGCCAAGCCCTCAGCCTAACGTCTGTAAGCGCAATCTTAACCTAAAGTTAACCATTACTCCACCCCTAAAAATTTAGACAAATGACAATATCCCTAACGCTAAATCTACACACAAATCCCTACTCTAAGAACCCTACAGTTATTTTGCCGCTAATTACCCAACTGTGGCCATAATGACCCAAAAGCTAACATAGACCCATAACACCAATGTAGACCCTAAAACCCGGTCCAGAACCTACCCAAAAGAGGAGTATTCCCCTAACGTCCGTAAGTGAAATCTGAACCTAAACGTAAATGTTACTCCAACCCTAAACCTTTACACTAATGACAATATCCCTAAGGCTAAATCTAAACACAAATCCCTACCCTAAGAACCCTAACCGTTATTGTCAATCTAATTACCAAACTGTGGCCATAATGACCCAAAAGCTAACATAGACCCATAACACCAATGTAGACTCTAAAACCCGGTCCAGAACCTACCCAAAAGAGGAGTATTCCCCTAACGTCCGTAAGTGCAATCTGAACCTAAACGTAAATGTTACTCCAACCCTAAACCTTTACACTAATGACAATATCCCTAAGGCTAAATCTAAACACAAATCCCTACCCTAAGAACCCTAACCGTTATTGTCAATCGAATTACCAAACTGTGGCCATAATGACCCTAAAGCTAACATAGACCCATAACACCAATGTAGACCCTAAAACCCGGTTCAGAAACCTGCCACTAAGGCGAGCATTCCCCTTTCAACCATAAATGCAATCTTAATGCAACTATGGCCATAATGACCCTTAAGATAACATAGACCCATAACACCATTGTAGACGGTAAAACCAGTCCAGAACCTACCCATAAGGCGAGTATTCCCCTAACAGCCATAAATGCAACCTGAACCTAAACGTAACTCTTACTCCAACCCTAAAACTTTACACTAATGACAAAATCCCTAACGCTAAATCTAAACACAAATCCCTATCCTAAGAATGCTAATCGTTATCTTGCCGCTAACTACCCAACTGTAGCCATAATGGCCCTAAAGTTACATAAACCTGTAACACCAACGTAGACCATATTACAAGGCCCAAAACCTGTACATAAGCCAAGCCCTCAGCCTAACGTCTGTAAGCGCAATCTTAACCTAAAGTTAACCATTACTCCACCCCTAAAAATTTAGACAAATGACAATATCCCTAACGCTAAATCTACACACAAATCCCTACTCTAAGAACCCTAAGCGTTATCTTGCCGCTAATTACCCAACTGTGGCCATAATGACCCAAAAGCTAACATAGACCCATAACACCAATGTAGACCCTAAAACCCGGTCCAGAACCTACCCAAAAGAGGAGTATTCCCCTAACGTCCGTAAGTGCAATCTGAACCTAAACGTAAATGTTACTCCAACCCTAAACCTTTACACTAATGACAATATCCCTAAGGCTAAATCTAAACACAAATCCCTACCCTAAGAATGCTAATCGTTATCTTGCCGCTAACTACCCAACTGTAGCCATAATGGCCCTAAAGTTACATAAACCCGTAACACCAACATAGACCATATTACAAGGCCCAAAACCTGTACATAAGCCAAGCCCTCAGCCTAACGTCTGTAAGCGCAATCTTAACCTAAAGTTAACCATTACTCCACCCCTAAAAATTTAGACAAATGACAATATCCCTAACGCTAAATCTACACACAAATCCTTACTCTAAGAACCCTAACCGTTATCTTGCTGCTAATTACCCAACTGTGGCCATAATGACCCAAAAGCTAACATAGACCCATAAACCAATGTAGACCCTAAAACCCGGTCCAGAACCTACCCAAAAGACGAGTATTCCCCTAACGTCCGTAAGTGCAATCTGAACCTAAACGTAAATGTTACTCCAACCCTAAACCTTTACACTAATGACAATATCCCTAAGGCTAAATCTAAACACAAATCCCTACCCTAAGAACCCTAACCGTTATTGTCAATCTAATTACCAAACTGTGGCCATAATGACCCTAAAGCTAACATAGACCCATAACACCAATGTAGACCCTAAAACCCGCTTCAGAAACCTGCCACTAAGGCGAGCATTCCCCTTTCAACCATAAATGCAATCTTAATGCAACTATGGCCATAATGACCCTTAAGATAACATAGACCCATAACACCATTGTAGACCGTAAAACCAGTCCAGAACCTACCCATAAGGCGAGTATTCCCCTAACAGCCATAAATGCAACCTGAACCTAAACGTAACTCTTACTCCAACCCTAAAACTTTACACTAATGACAAAATCCCTAAGGCTAAATCTAAACACAAATCCCTATCCTAAGAACGCTAATCGTTATCTTGCCGCTAACTACCCAACTGTAGCCATAATGGCCCTAAAGTTACATAAACCCGTAACACCAACGTAGACCATATTACAAGGCCCAAAACCTGTACATAAGCCAAGCCCTCAGCCTAACGTCTGTAAGCGCAATCTTAACCTAAAGTTAACCATTACTCCACCCCTAAAAATTTAGACAAATGACAATATCCCTAACGCTAAATCTACACACAAATCCCTACTCTAAGAACCCTACAGTTATTTTGCCGCTAATTACCCAACTGTAGCCATAATGACCCAAAAGCTAACATAGACCCATAACACCAATGTAGACCCTAAAACCCGGTCCAGAACCTACCCAAAAGAGGAGTATTCCCCTAACGTCCGTAAGTGAAATCTGAACCTAAACGTAAATGTTACTCCAACCCTAAACCTTTACACTAATGACAATATCCCTAAGGCTAAATCTAAACACAAATCCCTACCCTAAGAACCCTAACCGTTATTGTCAATCGAATTACCAAACTGTGGCCATAATGACCCTAAAGCTAACATAGACCCATAACACCAATGTAGACCCTAAAACCCGGTCCAGAACCTACCCAAAAGACGAGTAGTCCCCTAACGTCCGTAAGTGCAATCTGAACCTAAACGTAAATGTTACTCCAACCCTAAACCTTTACACTAATGACAATATCCCTAAGGCTAAATCTAAACACAAATCCCTACCCTAAGAACCCTAACCGTTATTGTCAATCGAATTACCAAACTGTGGCCATAATGACCCTAAAGCTAACATAGACCCATAACACCAATGTAGACCCTAAAACCCGGTTCAGAAACCTGCCACTAAGGCGAGCATTCCCCTTTCAACCATAAATGCAATCTTAATGCAACTATGGCCATAATGACCCTTAAGATAACATAGACCCATAACACCATTGTAGACCGTAAAACCAGTCCAGAACCTACCCATAAGGCGAGTATTCCCCTAACAGCCATAAATGCAATCTGAACCTAAACGTAACTCTTACTCCAACCCTAAAACTTTACACTAATGACAAAATCCCTAACGCTAAATCTAAACACAAATCCCTATCCTAAGAATGCTAATCGTTATCTTGCCGCTAACTACCCAACTGTAGCCATAATGGCCCTAAAGTTACATAAACCTGTAACACCAACGTAGACCATATTACAAGGCCCAAAACCTGTACATAAGCCAAGCCCTCAGCCTAACGTCTGTAAGCGCAATCTTAACCTAAAGTTAACCATTACTCCACCCCTAAAAATTTAGACAAATGACAATATCCCTAACGCTAAATCTACACACAAATCCCTACTCTAAGAACCCTAAGCGTTATCTTGCCGCTAATTACCCAACTGTGGCCATAATGACCCAAAAGCTAACATAGACCCATAACACCAATGTAGACCCTAAAACCCGGTCCAGAACCTACCCAAAAGAGGAGTATTCCCCTAACGTCCGTAAGTGCAATCTGAACCTAAACGTAAATGTTACTCCAACCCTAAACCTTTACACTAATGACAATATCCCTAAGGCTAAATCTAAACACAAATCCCTACCCTAAGAATGCTAATCGTTATCTTGCCGCTAACTACCCAACTGTAGCCATAATGGCCCTAAAGTTACATAAACCCGTAACACCAACATAGACCATATTACAAGGCCCAAAACCTGTACATAAGCCAAGCCCTCAGCCTAACGTCTGTAAGCGCAATCTTAACCTAAAGTTAACCATTACTCCACCCCTAAAAATTTAGACAAATGACAATATCCCTAACGCTAAATCTACACACAAATCCTTACTCTAAGAACCCTAACCGTTATCTTGCTGCTAATTACCCAACTGTGGCCATAATGACCCAAAAGCTAACATAGACCCATAACACCAATGTAGACCCTAAAACCCGGTCCAGAACCTACCCAAAAGAGGAGTATTCCCCTAACGTCCGTAAGTGCAATCTGAACCTAAACGTAAATGTTACTCCAACCCTAAACCTTTACACTAATGACAATATCCCTAAGGCTAAATCTAAACACAAATCCCTACCCTAAGAACCCTAACCGTTATTGTCAATCGAATTACCAAACTGTGGCCATAATGACCCTAAAGCTAACATAGACCCATAACACCAATGTAGACCCTAAAACCCGGTTCAGAAACCTGCCACTAAGGCGAGCATTCCCCTTTCAACCATAAATGCAATCTTAATGCAACTATGGCCATAATGACCCTTAAGATAACATAGACCCATAACACCATTGTAGACCGTAAAACCAGTCCAGAACCTACCCATAAGGCGAGTATTCCCCTAACAGCCATAAATGCAACCTGAACCTAAACGTAACTCTTACTCCAACCCTAAAACTTTACACTAATGACAAAATCCCTAACGCTAAATCTAAACACAAATCCCTATCCTAAGAACGCTAATCGTTATCTTGCCGCTAACTACCCAACTGTAGCCATAATGGCCCTAAAGTTACATAAACCCGTAACACCAACGTAGACCATATTACAAGGCCCAAAACCTGTACATAAGCCAAGCCCTCAGCCTAACGTCTGTAAGCGCAATCTTAACCTAAAGTTAACCATTACTCCACCCCTAAAAATTTAGACAAATGACAATATCCCTAACGCTAAATCTACACACAAATCCCTACTCTAAGAACCCTACAGTTATCTTGCTGCTAATTACCCAACTGTGGCCATAATGACCCAAAAGCTAACATAGACCCATAACACCAATGTAGACCCTAAAACCCGGTCCAGAACCTACCCAAAAGAGGAGTATTCCCCTAACGTCCGTAAGTGAAATCTGAACCTAAACGTAAATGTTACTCCAACCCTAAACCTTTACACTAATGACAATATCCCTAAGGCTAAATCTAAACACAAATCCCTACCCTAAGAACCCTAACCGTTATTGTCAATCTAATTACCAAACTGTGGCCATAATGACCCTAAAGCTAACATAGACCCATAACACCAATGTAGACCCTAAAACCCGGTCCAGAACCTACCCAAAAGAGGAGTATTCCCCTAACGTCCGTAAGTGCAATCTGAACCTAAACGTAAATGTTACTCCAACCCTAAACCTTTACACTAATGACAATATCCCTAAGGCTAAATCTAAACACAAATCCCTACCCTAAGAACCCTAACCGTTATTGTCAATCGAATTACCAAACTGTGGCCATAATGACCCTAAAGCTAACATAGACCCATAACACCAATGTAGACCCTAAAACCCGGTTCAGAAACCTGCCACTAAGGCGAGCATTCCCCTTTCAACCATAAATGCAATCTTAATGCAACTATGGCCATAATGACCCTTAAGATAACATAGACCCATAACACCATTGTAGACCGTAAAACCAGTCCAGAACCTACCCATAAGGCGAGTATTCCCCTAACAGCCATAAATGCAACCTGAACCTAAACGTAACTCTTACTCCAACCCTAAAACTTTACACTAATGACAAAATCCCTAACGCTAAATCTAAACACAAATCCCTATCCTAAGAATGCTAATCGTTATCTTGCCGCTAACTACCCAACTGTAGCCATAATGACCCTAAAGTTACATAAACCCGTAACACCAACGTAGACCATATTACAAGGCCCAAAACCTGTACATAAGCCAAGCCCTCAGCCTAACGTCTGTAAGCGCAATCTTAACCTAAAGTTAACCATTACTCCACCCCTAAAAATTTAGACAAATGACAATATCCCTAACGCTAAATCTACACACAAATCCCTACTCTAAGAACCCTAAGCGTTATCTTGCCGCTAATTACCCAACTGTGGCCATAATGACCCAAAAGCTAACATAGACCCATAACACCAATGTAGACCCTAAAACCCGGTCCAGAACCTACCCAAAAGAGGAGTATTCCCCTAACGTCCGTAAGTGCAATCTGAACCTAAACGTAAATGTTACTCCAACCCTAAACCTTTACACTAATGACAATATCCCTAAGGCTAAATCTAAACACAAATCCCTACCCTAAGAATGCTAATCGTTATCTTGCCGCTAACTACCCAACTGTAGCCATAATGGCCCTAAAGTTACATAAACCCGTAACACCAACATAGACCATATTACAAGGCCCAAAACCTGTACATAAGCCAAGCCCTCAGCCTAACGTCTGTAAGCGCAATCTTAACCTAAAGTTAACCATTACTCCACCCCTAAAAATTTAGACAAATGACAATATCCCTAACGCTAAATCTACACACAAATCCTTACTCTAAGAACCCTAACCGTTATCTTGCTGCTAATTACCCAACTGTGGCCATAATGACCCAAAAGCTAACATAGACCCATAAACCAATGTAGACCCTAAAACCCGGTCCAGAACCTACCCAAAAGAGGAGTATTCCCCTAACGTCCGTAAGTGCAATCTGAACCTAAACGTAAATGTTACTCCAACCCTAAACCTTTACACTAATGACAATATCCCTAAGGCTAAATCTAAACACAAATCCCTACCCTAAGAACCCTAACCGTTATTGTCAATCTAATTACCAAACTGTGGCCATAATGACCCTAAAGCTAACATAGACCCATAACACCAATGTAGACCCTAAAACCCGCTTCAGAAACCTGCCACTAAGGCGAGCATTCCCCTTTCAACCATAAATGCAATCTTAATGCAACTATGGCCATAATGACCCTTAAGATAACATAGACCCATAACACCATTGTAGACCGTAAAACCAGTCCAGAACCTACCCATAAGGCAAGTATTCCCCTAACATCCATAAATGCAATCTGAACCTAAACGTAACTCTTACTCCAACCCTAAAACTTTACACTAATGACAAAATCCCTAAGGCTAAATCTAAACACAAATCCCTATCCTAAGAATGCTAATCGTTATCTTGCCGCTAACTACCCAACTGTAGCCATAATGGCCCTAAAGTTACATAAACCCGTAACACCAACGTAGACCATATTACAAGGCCCAAAACCTGTACATAAGCCAAGCCCTCAGCCTAACGTCTGTAAGCGCAATCTTAACCTAAAGTTAACCATTACTCCACCCCTAAAAATTTAGACAAATGACAATATCCCTAAGGCTAAATCTACACACAAATCCCTACTCTAAGAACCCTAAGCGTTATCTTGCCGCTAATTACCCAACTGTGGCCATAATGACCCAAAAGCTAACATAGACCATTAACACCAATGTAGACCCTAAAACCCGGTCCAGAACTACCCAAAAGAGGAGTATTCCCCTAACATCCATAAATGCAATCTGAACCTAAACGTAACTCTTACTCCAACCCTAAAACTTTACACTAATGACAAAATCCCTAACGCTAAATCTAAGCACAAATCCCTATCCTAAGAATGCTAATCGTTATCTTGCCGCTAACTACCCAACTGTAGCCATAATGGCCCTAAAGTTACATAAACCTGTAACACCAACGTAGACCATATTACAAGGCCCAAAACCTGTACATAAGCCAAGCCCTCAGCCTAACGTCTGTAAGCGCAATCTTAACCTAAAGTTAACCATTACTCCACCCCTAAAAATTTAGACAAATGACAATATCCCTAACGCTAAATCTACACACAAATCCCTACTCTAAGAACCCTAAGCGTTATCTTGCCGCTAATTACCCAACTGTGGCCATAATGACCCAAAAGCTAACATAGACCCATAACACCAATGTAGACCCTAAAACCCGGTCCAGAACCTACCCAAAAGAGGAGTATTCCCCTAACGTCCGTAAGTGCAATCTGAACCTAAACGTAAATGTTACTCCAACCCTAAACCTTTACACTAATGACAATATCCCTAAGGCTAAATCTAAACACAAATCCCTACCCTAAGAACCCTAACCGTTATTGTCAATCGAATTACCAAACTGTGGCCATAATGACCCTAAAGCTAACATAGACCCATAACACCAATGTAGACCCTAAAACCCGGTTCAGAAACCTGCCACTAAGGCGAGCATTCCCCTTTCAACCATAAATGCAATCTTAATGCAACTATGGCCATAATGACCCTTAAGATAACATAGACCCATAACACCATTGTAGACCGTAAAACCAGTCCAGAACCTACCCATAAGGCAAGTATTCCCCTAACAGCCATAAATGCAACCTGAACCTAAACGTAACTCTTACTCCAACCCTAAAACTTTACACTAATGACAAAATCCCTAACGCTAAATCTAAGCACAAATCCCTATCCTAAGAATGCTAATCGTTATCTTGCCGCTAACTACCCAACTGTAGCCATAATGGCCCTAAAGTTACATAAACCTGTAACAACAACGTAGACCATATTACAAGGCCCAAAACCTGTACATAAGCCAAGCCCTCAGCCTAACGTCTGTAAGCGCAATCTTAACCTAAAGTTAACCATTACTCCACCCCTAAAAATTTAGACAAATGACAATATCCCTAACGCTAAATCTACACACAAATCCCTACTCTAAGAACCCTACAGTTATTTTGCCGCTAATTACCCAACTGTGGCCATAATGACCCAAAAGCTAACATAGACCCATAACACCAATGTAGACCCTAAAACCCGGTCCAGAACCTACCCAAAAGAGGAGTATTCCCCTAACGTCCGTAAGTGCAATCTGAACCTAAACGTAAATGTTACTCCAACCCTAAACCTTTACACTAATGACAATATCCCTAAGGCTAAATCTAAACACAAATCCCTACCCTAAGAACCCTAACCGTTATTGTCAATCGAATTACCAAACTGTGGCCATAATGACCCTAAAGCTAACATAGACCCATAACACCAATGTAGACCCTAAAACCCGGTTCAGAAACCTGCCACTAAGGCGAGCATTCCCCTTTCAACCATAAATGCAATCTTAATGCAACTATGGCCATAATGACCCTTAAGATAACATAGACCCATAACACCATTGTAGACCGTAAAACCAGTCCAGAACCTACCCATAAGGCGAGTATTCCCCTAACAGCCATAAATGCAACCTGAACCTAAACGTAACTCTTACTCCAACCCTAAAACTTTACACTAATGACAAAATCCCTAACGCTAAATCTAAACACAAATCCCTATCCTAAGAATGCTAATCGTTATCTTGCCGCTAACTACCCAACTGTAGCCATAATGGCCCTAAAGTTACATAAACCTGTAACACCAACGTAGACCATATTACAAGGCCCAAAACCTGTACATAAGCCAAGCCCTCAGCCTAACGTCTGTAAGCGCAATCTTAACCTAAAGTTAACCATTACTCCACCCCTAAAAATTTAGACAAATGACAATATCCTTAACGCTAAATCTACACACAAATCCTTACTCTAAGAACCCTAACCGTTATCTTGCTGCTAATTACCCAACTGTGGCCATAATGACCCAAAAGCTAACATAGACCCATAAACCAATGTAGACCCTAAAACCCGGTCCAGAACCTACCCAAAAGACGAGTATTCCCCTAACGTCCGTAAGTGCAATCTGAACCTAAACGTAAATGTTACTCCAACCCTAAACCTTTACACTAATGACAATATCCCTAAGGCTAAATCTAAACACAAATCCCTACCCTAAGAACCCTAACCGTTATTGTCAATCGAATTACCAAACTGTGGCCATAATGACCCTAAAGCTAACATAGACCCATAACACCAATGTAGACCCTAAAACCCGCTTCAGAAACCTGCCACTAAGGCGAGCATTCCCCTTTCAACCATAAATGCAATCTTAATGCAACTATGGCCATAATGACCCTTAAGATAACATAGACCCATAACACCATTGTAGACCGTAAAACCAGTCCAGAACCTACCCATAAGGCGAGTATTCCCCTAACAGCCATAAATGCAACCTGAACCTAAACGTAACTCTTACTCCAACCCTAAAACTTTACACTAATGACAAAATCCCTAAGGCTAAATCTAAACACAAATCCCTATCCTAAGAACGCTAATCGTTATCTTGCCGCTAACTACCCAACTGTAGCCATAATGGCCCTAAAGTTACATAAACCCGTAACACCAACGTAGACCATATTACAAGGCCCAAAACCTGTACATAAGCCAAGCCCTCAGCCTAACGTCTGTAAGCGCAATCTTAACCTAAAGTTAACCATTACTCCACCCCTAAAAATTTAGACAAATGACAATATCCCTAACGCTAAATCTACACACAAATCCCTACTCTAAGAACCCTACAGTTATTTTGCCGCTAATTACCCAACTGTGGCCATAATGACCCAAAAGCTAACATAGACCCATAACACCAATGTAGACCCTAAAACCCGGTCCAGAACCTACCCAAAAGAGGAGTATTCCCCTAACGTCCGTAAGTGAAATCTGAACCTAAACGTAAATGTTACTCCAACCCTAAACCTTTACACTAATGACAATATCCCTAAGGCTAAATCTAAACACAAATCCCTACCCTAAGAACCCTAACCGTTATTGTCAATCTAATTACCAAACTGTGGCCATAATGACCCAAAAGCTAACATAGACCCATAACACCAATGTAGACCCTAAAACCCGGTCCAGAACCTACCCAAAAGAGGAGTATTCCCCTAACGTCCGTAAGTGCAATCTGAACCTAAACGTAAATGTTACTCCAACCCTAAACCTTTACACTAATGACAATATCCCTAAGGCTAAATCTAAACACAAATCCCTACCCTAAGAACCCTAACCGTTATTGTCAATCGAATTACCAAACTGTGGCCATAATGACCCTAAAGCTAACATAGACCCATAACACCAATGTAGACCCTAAAACCCGGTTCAGAAACCTGCCACTAAGGCGAGCATTCCCCTTTCAACCATAAATGCAATCTTAATGCAACTATGGCCATAATGACCCTTAAGATAACATAGACCCATAACACCATTGTAGACGGTAAAACCAGTCCAGAACCTACCCATAAGGCGAGTATTCCCCTAACAGCCATAAATGCAACCTGAACCTAAACGTAACTCTTACTCCAACCCTAAAACTTTACACTAATGACAAAATCCCTAACGCTAAATCTAAACACAAATCCCTATCCTAAGAATGCTAATCGTTATCTTGCCGCTAACTACCCAACTGTAGCCATAATGGCCCTAAAGTTACATAAACCTGTAACACCAACGTAGACCATATTACAAGGCCCAAAACCTGTACATAAGCCAAGCCCTCAGCCTAACGTCTGTAAGCGCAATCTTAACCTAAAGTTAACCATTACTCCACCCCTAAAAATTTAGACAAATGACAATATCCCTAACGCTAAATCTACACACAAATCCCTACTCTAAGAACCCTAAGCGTTATCTTGCCGCTAATTACCCAACTGTGGCCATAATGACCCAAAAGCTAACATAGACCCATAACACCAATGTAGACCCTAAAACCCGGTCCAGAACCTACCCAAAAGAGGAGTATTCCCCTAACGTCCGTAAGTGCAATCTGAACCTAAACGTAAATGTTACTCCAACCCTAAACCTTTACACTAATGACAATATCCCTAAGGCTAAATCTAAACACAAATCCCTACCCTAAGAATGCTAATCGTTATCTTGCCGCTAACTACCCAACTGTAGCCATAATGGCCCTAAAGTTACATAAACCCGTAACACCAACATAGACCATATTACAAGGCCCAAAACCTGTACATAAGCCAAGCCCTCAGCCTAACGTCTGTAAGCGCAATCTTAACCTAAAGTTAACCATTACTCCACCCCTAAAAATTTAGACAAATGACAATATCCCTAACGCTAAATCTACACACAAATCCTTACTCTAAGAACCCTAACCGTTATCTTGCTGCTAATTACCCAACTGTGGCCATAATGACCCAAAAGCTAACATAGACCCATAAACCAATGTAGACCCTAAAACCCGGTCCAGAACCTACCCAAAAGACGAGTATTCCCCTAACGTCCGTAAGTGCAATCTGAACCTAAACGTAAATGTTACTCCAACCCTAAACCTTTACACTAATGACAATATCCCTAAGGCTAAATCTAAACACAAATCCCTACCCTAAGAACCCTAACCGTTATTGTCAATCTAATTACCAAACTGTGGCCATAATGACCCTAAAGCTAACATAGACCCATAACACCAATGTAGACCCTAAAACCCGCTTCAGAAACCTGCCACTAAGGCGAGCATTCCCCTTTCAACCATAAATGCAATCTTAATGCAACTATGGCCATAATGACCCTTAAGATAACATAGACCCATAACACCATTGTAGACCGTAAAACCAGTCCAGAACCTACCCATAAGGCGAGTATTCCCCTAACAGCCATAAATGCAACCTGAACCTAAACGTAACTCTTACTCCAACCCTAAAACTTTACACTAATGACAAAATCCCTAAGGCTAAATCTAAACACAAATCCCTATCCTAAGAACGCTAATCGTTATCTTGCCGCTAACTACCCAACTGTAGCCATAATGGCCCTAAAGTTACATAAACCCGTAACACCAACGTAGACCATATTACAAGGCCCAAAACCTGTACATAAGCCAAGCCCTCAGCCTAACGTCTGTAAGCGCAATCTTAACCTAAAGTTAACCATTACTCCACCCCTAAAAATTTAGACAAATGACAATATCCCTAACGCTAAATCTACACACAAATCCCTACTCTAAGAACCCTACAGTTATTTTGCCGCTAATTACCCAACTGTGGCCATAATGACCCAAAAGCTAACATAGACCCATAACACCAATGTAGACCCTAAAACCCGGTCCAGAACCTACCCAAAAGAGGAGTATTCCCCTAACGTCCGTAAGTGAAATCTGAACCTAAACGTAAATGTTACTCCAACCCTAAACCTTTACACTAATGACAATATCCCTAAGGCTAAATCTAAACACAAATCCCTACCCTAAGAACCCTAACCGTTATTGTCAATCGAATTACCAAACTGTGGCCATAATGACCCTAAAGCTAACATAGACCCATAACACCAATGTAGACCCTAAAACCCGGTCCAGAACCTACCCAAAAGAGGAGTAGTCCCCTAACGTCCGTAAGTGCAATCTGAACCTAAACGTAAATGTTACTCCAACCCTAAACCTTTACACTAATGACAATATCCCTAAGGCTAAATCTAAACACAAATCCCTACCCTAAGAACCCTAACCGTTATTGTCAATCGAATTACCAAACTGTGGCCATAATGACCCTAAAGCTAACATAGACCCATAACACCAATGTAGACCCTAAAACCCGGTTCAGAAACCTGCCACTAAGGCGAGCATTCCCCTTTCAACCATAAATGCAATCTTAATGCAACTATGGCCATAATGACCCTTAAGATAACATAGACCCATAACACCATTGTAGACCGTAAAACCAGTCCAGAACCTACCCATAAGGCGAGTATTCCCCTAACAGCCATAAATGCAATCTGAACCTAAACGTAACTCTTACTCCAACCCTAAAACTTTACACTAATGACAAAATCCCTAACGCTAAATCTAAACACAAATCCCTATCCTAAGAATGCTAATCGTTATCTTGCCGCTAACTACCCAACTGTAGCCATAATGGCCCTAAAGTTACATAAACCTGTAACACCAACGTAGACCATATTACAAGGCCCAAAACCTGTACATAAGCCAAGCCCTCAGCCTAACGTCTGTAAGCGCAATCTTAACCTAAAGTTAACCATTACTCCACCCCTAAAAATTTAGACAAATGACAATATCCCTAACGCTAAATCTACACACAAATCCCTACTCTAAGAACCCTAAGCGTTATCTTGCCGCTAATTACCCAACTGTGGCCATAATGACCCAAAAGCTAACATAGACCCATAACACCAATGTAGACCCTAAAACCCGGTCCAGAACCTACCCAAAAGAGGAGTATTCCCCTAACGTCCGTAAGTGCAATCTGAACCTAAACGTAAATGTTACTCCAACCCTAAACCTTTACACTAATGACAATATCCCTAAGGCTAAATCTAAACACAAATCCCTACCCTAAGAACCCTAACCGTTATTGTCAATCTAATTACCAAACTGTGGCCATAATGACCCTAAAGCTAACATAGACCCATAACACCAATGTAGACCCTAAAACCCGGTTCAGAAACCTGCCACTAAGGCGAGCATTCCCCTTTCAACCATAAATGCAATCTTAATGCAACTATGGCCATAATGACCCTTAAGATAACATAGACCCATAACACCATTGTAGACCGTAAAACCAGTCCAGAACCTACCCATAAGGCGAGTATTCCCCTAACAGCCATAAATGCAACCTGAACCTAAACGTAACTCTTACTCCAACCCTAAAACTTTACACTAATGACAAAATCCCTAAGGCTAAATCTAAACACAAATCCCTATCCTAAGAATGCTAATCGTTATCTTGCCGCTAACTACCCAACTGTAGCCATAATGACCCTAAAGTTACATAAACCCGTAACACCAACGTAGACCATATTACAAGGCCCAAAACCTGTACATAAGCCAAGCCCTCAGCCTAACGTCTGTAAGCGCAATCTTAACCTAAAGTTAACCATTACTCCACCCCTAAAAATTTAGACAAATGACAATATCCCTAACGCTAAATCTACACACAAATCCCTACTCTAAGAACCCTAACCGTTACGTTGCCACTAATTACCCAACTGTGGCCATAATGACCCAAAAGCTAACATAGACCCATAACACCAATGTAGACCCTAAAACCCGGTCCAGAACCTACCCAAAAGAGGAGTATTCCCCTAACGTCCGTAAGTGCAATCTGAACCTAAACGTAAATGTTACTCCAACCCTAAACCTTTACACTAATGACAATATCCCTAAGGCTAAATCTAAACACAAATCCCTACCCTAAGAATGCTAATCGTTATCTTGCCGCTAACTACCCAACTGTAGCCATAATGGCCCTAAAGTTACATAAACCCGTAACACCAACATAGACCATATTACAAGGCCCAAAACCTGTACATAAGCCAAGCCCTCAGCCTAACGTCTGTAAGCGCAATCTTAACCTAAAGTTAACCATTACTCCACCCCTAAAAATTTAGACAAATGACAATATCCCTAACGCTAAATCTACACACAAATCCTTACTCTAAGAACCCTAACCGTTATCTTGCTGCTAATTACCCAACTGTGGCCATAATGACCCAAAAGCTAACATAGACCCATAAACCAATGTAGACCCTAAAACCCGGTCCAGAACCTACCCAAAAGAGGAGTATTCCCCTAACGTCCGTAAGTGCAATCTGAACCTAAACGTAAATGTTACTCCAACCCTAAACCTTTACACTAATGACAATATCCCTAAGGCTAAATCTAAACACAAATCCCTACCCTAAGAACCCTAACCGTTATTGTCAATCGAATTACCAAACTGTGGCCATAATGACCCTAAAGCTAACATAGACCCATAACACCAATGTAGACCCTAAAACCCGGTTCAGAAACCTGCCACTAAGGCGAGCATTCCCCTTTCAACCATAAATGCAATCTTAATGCAACTATGGCCATAATGACCCTTAAGATAACATAGACCCATAACACCATTGTAGACCGTAAAACCAGTCCAGAACCTACCCATAAGGCGAGTATTCCCCTAACAGCCATAAATGCAACCTGAACCTAAACGTAACTCTTACTCCAACCCTAAAACTTTACACTAATGACAAAATCCCTAACGCTAAATCTAAACACAAATCCCTATCCTAAGAACGCTAATCGTTATCTTGCCGCTAACTACCCAACTGTAGCCATAATGGCCCTAAAGTTACATAAACCCGTAACACCAACGTAGACCATATTACAAGGCCCAAAACCTGTACATAAGCCAAGCCCTCAGCCTAACGTCTGTAAGCGCAATCTTAACCTAAAGTTAACCATTACTCCACCCCTAAAAATTTAGACAAATGACAATATCCCTAACGCTAAATCTACACACAAATCCCTACTCTAAGAACCCTACAGTTATTTTGCCGCTAATTACCCAACTGTGGCCATAATGACCCAAAAGCTAACATAGACCCATAACACCAATGTAGACCCTAAAACCCGGTCCAGAACCTACCCAAAAGAGGAGTATTCCCCTAACGTCCGTAAGTGAAATCTGAACCTAAACGTAAATGTTACTCCAACCCTAAACCTTTACACTAATGACAATATCCCTAAGGCTAAATCTAAACACAAATCCCTACCCTAAGAACCCTAACCGTTATTGTCAATCTAATTACCAAACTGTGGCCATAATGACCCTAAAGCTAACATAGACCCATAACACCAATGTAGACCCTAAAACCCGGTCCAGAACCTACCCAAAAGAGGAGTATTCCCCTAACGTCCGTAAGTGCAATCTGAACCTAAACGTAAATGTTACTCCAACCCTAAACCTTTACACTAATGACAAAATCCCTAACGCTAAATCTAAACACAAATCCCTATCCTAAGAATGCTAATCGTTATCTTGCCGCTAACTACCCAACTGTAGCCATAATGACCCTAAAGTTACATAAACCCGTAACACCAACGTAGACCATATTACAAGGCCCAAAACCTGTACATAAGCCAAGCCCTCAGCCTAACGTCTGTAAGCGCAATCTTAACCTAAAGTTAACCATTACTCCACCCCTAAAAATTTAGACAAATGACAATATCCCTAACGCTAAATCTACACACAAATCCCTACTCTAAGAACCCTAACCGTTACGTTGCCACTAATTACCCAACTGTGGCCATAATGACCCAAAAGCTAACATAGACCCATAACACCAATGTAGACCCTAAAACCCGGTCCAGAACCTACCCAAAAGAGGAGTATTCCCCTAACGTCCGTAAGTGCAATCTGAACCTAAACGTAAATGTTACTCCAACCCTAAACCTTTACACTAATGACAATATCCCTAAGGCTAAATCTAAACACAAATCCCTACCCTAAGAACCCTAACCGTTATTGTCAATCGAATTACCAAACTGTGGCCATAATGACCCTAAAGCTAACATAGACCCATAACACCAATGTAGACCCTAAAACCCGGTTCAGAAACCTGCCACTAAGGCGAGCATTCCCCTTTCAACCATAAATGCAATCTTAATGCAACTATGGCCATAATGACCCTTAAGATAACATAGACCCATAACACCATTGTAGACCGTAAAACCAGTCCAGAACCTACCCATAAGGCGAGTATTCCCCTAACAGCCATAAATGCAATCTGAACCTAAACGTAACTCTTACTCCAACCCTAAAACTTTACACTAATGACAAAATCCCTAAGGCTAAATCTAAACACAAATCCCTATCCTAAGAATGCTAATCGTTATCTTGCCGCTAACTACCCAACTGTAGCCATAATGGCCCTAAAGTTACATAAACCTGTAACACCAACGTAGACCATATTACAAGGCCCAAAACCTGTACATAAGCCAAGCCCTCAGCCTAACGTCTGTAAGCGCAATCTTAACCTAAAGTTAACCATTACTCCACCCCTAAAAATTTAGACAAATGACAATATCCCTAACGCTAAATCTACACACAAATCCCTACTCTAAGAACCCTAAGCGTTATCTTGCCGCTAATTACCCAACTGTGGCCATAATGACCCAAAAGCTAACATAGACCCATAACACCAATGTAGACCCTAAAACCCGGTCCAGAACCTACCCAAAAGAGGAGTATTCCCCTAACGTCCGTAAGTGCAATCTGAACCTAAACGTAAATGTTACTCCAACCCTAAACCTTTACACTAATGACAATATCCCTAAGGCTAAATCTAAACACAAATCCCTACCCTAAGAATGCTAATCGTTATCTTGCCGCTAACTACCCAACTGTAGCCATAATGGCCCTAAAGTTACATAAACCCGTAACACCAACATAGACCATATTACAAGGCCCAAAACCTGTACATAAGCCAAGCCCTCAGCCTAACGTCTGTAAGCGCAATCTTAACCTAAAGTTAACCATTACTCCACCCCTAAAAATTTAGACAAATGACAATATCCCTAACGCTAAATCTACACACAAATCCTTACTCTAAGAACCCTAACCGTTATCTTGCTGCTAATTACCCAACTGTGGCCATAATGACCCAAAAGCTAACATAGACCCATAAACCAATGTAGACCCTAAAACCCGGTCCAGAACCTACCCAAAAGAGGAGTATTCCCCTAACGTCCGTAAGTGCAATCTGAACCTAAACGTAAATGTTACTCCAACCCTAAACCTTTACACTAATGACAATATCCCTAAGGCTAAATCTAAACACAAATCCCTACCCTAAGAACCCTAACCGTTATTGTCAATCTAATTACCAAACTGTGGCCATAATGACCCTAAAGCTAACATAGACCCATAACACCAATGTAGACCCTAAAACCCGCTTCAGAAACCTGCCACTAAGGCGAGCATTCCCCTTTCAACCATAAATGCAATCTTAATGCAACTATGGCCATAATGACCCTTAAGATAACATAGACCCATAACACCATTGTAGACCGTAAAACCAGTCCAGAACCTACCCATAAGGCAAGTATTCCCCTAACATCCATAAATGCAATCTGAACCTAAACGTAACTCTTACTCCAACCCTAAAACTTTACACTAATGACAAAATCCCTAAGGCTAAATCTAAACACAAATCCCTATCCTAAGAATGCTAATCGTTATCTTGCCGCTAACTACCCAACTGTAGCCATAATGGCCCTAAAGTTACATAAACCCGTAACAACAACGTAGACCATATTACAAGGCCCAAAACCTGTACATAAGCCAAGCCCTCAGCCTAACGTCTGTAAGCGCAATCTTAACCTAAAGTTAACCATTACTCCACCCCTAAAAATTTAGACAAATGACAATATCCCTAACGCTAAATCTACACACAAATCCCTACTCTAAGAACCCTACAGTTATTTTGCCGCTAATTACCCAACTGTGGCCATAATGACCCAAAAGCTAACATAGACCCATAACACCAATGTAGACCCTAAAACCCGGTCCAGAACCTACCCAAAAGAGGAGTATTCCCCTAACGTCCGTAAGTGAAATCTGAACCTAAACGTAAATGTTACTCCAACCCTAAACCTTTACACTAATGACAATATCCCTAAGGCTAAATCTAAACACAAATCCCTACCCTAAGAACCCTAACCGTTATTGTCAATCGAATTACCAAACTGTGGCCATAATGACCCTAAAGCTAACATAGACCCATAACACCAATGTAGACCCTAAAACCCGGTCCAGAACCTACCCAAAAGAGGAGTATTCCCCTAACGTCCGTAAGTGCAATCTGAACCTAAACGTAAATGTTACTCCAACCCTAAACCTTTACACTAATGACAATATCCCTAAGGCTAAATCTAAACACAAATCCCTACCCTAAGAACCCTAACCGTTATTGTCAATCGAATTACCAAACTGTGGCCATAATGACCCTAAAGCTAACATAGACCCATAACACCAATGTAGACCCTAAAACCCGGTTCAGAAACCTGCCACTAAGGCGAGCATTCCCCTTTCAACCATAAATGCAATCTTAATGCAACTATGGCCATAATGACCCTTAAGATAACATAGACCCATAACACCATTGTAGACCGTAAAACCAGTCCAGAACCTACCCATAAGGCGAGTATTCCCCTAACAGCCATAAATGCAACCTGAACCTAAACGTAACTCTTACTCCAACCCTAAAACTTTACACTAATGACAAAATCCCTAACGCTAAATCTAAACACAAATCCCTATCCTAAGAATGCTAATCGTTATCTTGCCGCTAACTACCCAACTGTAGCCATAATGACCCTAAAGTTACATAAACCCGTAACACCAACGTAGACCATATTACAAGGCCCAAAACCTGTACATAAGCCAAGCCCTCAGCCTAACGTCTGTAAGCGCAATCTTAACCTAAAGTTAACCATTACTCCACCCCTAAAAATTTAGACAAATGACAATATCCCTAACGCTAAATCTACACACAAATCCCTACTCTAAGAACCCTAACCGTTACCTTGCCACTAATTACCCAACTGTGGCCATAATGACCCAAAAGCTAACATAGACCCATAACACCAATGTAGACCCTAAAACCCGGTCCAGAACCTACCCAAAAGAGGAGTATTCCCCTAACGTCCGTAAGTGCAATCTGAACCTAAACGTAAATGTTACTCCAACCCTAAACCTTTACACTAATGACAATATCCCTAAGGCTAAATCTAAACACAAATCCCTACCCTAAGAACCCTAACCGTTATTGTCAATCGAATTACCAAACTGTGGCCATAATGACCCTAAAGCTAACATAGACCCATAACACCAATGTAGACCCTAAAACCCGGTTCAGAAACCTGCCACTAAGGCGAGCATTCCCCTTTCAACCATAAATGCAATCTTAATGCAACTATGGCCATAATGACCCTTAAGATAACATAGACCCATAACACCATTGTAGACCGTAAAACCAGTCCAGAACCTACCCATAAGGCGAGTATTCCCCTAACAGCCATAAATGCAACCTGAACCTAAACGTAACTCTTACTCCAACCCTAAAACTTTACACTAATGACAAAATCCCTAACGCTAAATCTAAACACAAATCCCTATCCTAAGAATGCTAATCGTTATCTTGCCGCTAACTACCCAACTGTAGCCATAATGGCCCTAAAGTTACATAAACCTGTAACACCAACGTAGACCATATTACAAGGCCCAAAACCTGTACATAAGCCAAGCCCTCAGCCTAACGTCTGTAAGCGCAATCTTAACCTAAAGTTAACCATTACTCCACCCCTAAAAATTTAGACAAATGACAATATCCCTAACGCTAAATCTACACACAAATCCCTACTCTAAGAACCCTAAGCGTTATCTTGCCGCTAATTACCCAACTGTGGCCATAATGACCCAAAAGCTAACATAGACCCATAAACCAATGTAGACCCTAAAACCCGGTCCAGAACCTACCCAAAAGAGGAGTATTCCCCTAACGTCCGTAAGTGCAATCTGAACCTAAACGTAAATGTTACTCCAACCCTAAACCTTTACACTAATGACAATATCCCTAAGGCTAAATCTAAACACAAATCCCTACCCTAAGAACCCTAACCGTTATTGTCAATCGAATTACCAAACTGTGGCCATAATGACCCTAAAGCTAACATAGACCCATAACACCAATGTAGACCCTAAAACCCGGTTCAGAAACCTGCCACTAAGGCGAGCATTCCCCTTTCAACCATAAATGCAATCTTAATGCAACTATGGCCATAATGACCCTTAAGATAACATAGACCCATAACACCATTGTAGACCGTAAAACCAGTCCAGAACCTACCCATAAGGCAAGTATTCCCCTAACATCCATAAATGCAATCTGAACCTAAACGTAACTCTTACTCCAACCCTAAAACTTTACACTAATGACAAAATCCCTAACGCTAAATCTAAGCACAAATCCCTATCCTAAGAATGCTAATCGTTATCTTGCCGCTAACTACCCAACTGTAGCCATAATGGCCCTAAAGTTACATAAACCCGTAACAACAACGTAGACCATATTACAAGGCCCAAAACCTGTACATAAGCCAAGCCCTCAGCCTAACGTCTGTAAGCGCAATCTTAACCTAAAGTTAACCATTACTCCACCCCTAAAAATTTAGACAAATGACAATATCCCTAACGCTAAATCTACACACAAATCCCTACTCTAAGAACCCTACAGTTATTTTGCCGCTAATTACCCAACTGTGGCCATAATGACCCAAAAGCTAACATAGACCCATAACACCAATGTAGACCCTAAAACCCGGTCCAGAACCTACCCAAAAGAGGAGTATTCCCCTAACGTCCGTAAGTGAAATCTGAACCTAAACGTAAATGTTACTCCAACCCTAAACCTTTACACTAATGACAATATCCCTAAGGCTAAATCTAAACACAAATCCCTACCCTAAGAACCCTAACCGTTATTGTCAATCTAATTACCAAACTGTGGCCATAATGACCCTAAAGCTAACATAGACCCATAACACCAATGTAGACCCTAAAACCCGGTCCAGAACCTACCCAAAAGAGGAGTATTCCCCTAACGTCCGTAAGTGCAATCTGAACCTAAACGTAAATGTTACTCCAACCCTAAACCTTTACACTAATGACAATATCCCTAAGGCTAAATCTAAACACAAATCCCTACCCTAAGAACCCTAACCGTTATTGTCAATCTAATTACCAAACTGTGGCCATAATGACCCTAAAGCTAACATAGACCCATAACACCAATGTAGACCCTAAAACCCGGTTCAGAAACCTGCCACTAAGGCGAGCATTCCCCTTTCAACCATAAATGCAATCTTAATGCAACTATGGCCATAATGACCCTTAAGATAACATAGACCCATAACACCATTGTAGACCGTAAAACCAGTCCAGAACCTACCCATAAGGCGAGTATTCCCCTAACAGCCATAAATGCAACCTGAACCTAAACGTAACTCTTACTCCAACCCTAAAACTTTACACTAATGACAAAATCCCTAACGCTAAATCTAAACACAAATCCCTATCCTAAGAATGCTAATCGTTATCTTGCCGCTAACTACCCAACTGTAGCCATAATGACCCTAAAGTTACATAAACCCGTAACACCAACGTAGACCATATTACAAGGCCCAAAACCTGTACATAAGCCAAGCCCTCAGCCTAACGTCTGTAAGCGCAATCTTAACCTAAAGTTAACCATTACTCCACCCCTAAAAATTTAGACAAATGACAATATCCCTAACGCTAAATCTACACACAAATCCCTACTCTAAGAACCCTAACCGTTACCTTGCCACTAATTACCCAACTGTGGCCATAATGACCCAAAAGCTAACATAGACCCATAACACCAATGTAGACCCTAAAACCCGGTCCAGAACCTACCCAAAAGAGGAGTATTCCCCTAACGTCCGTAAGTGCAATCTGAACCTAAACGTAAATGTTACTCCAACCCTAAACCTTTACACTAATGACAATATCCCTAAGGCTAAATCTAAACACAAATCCCTACCCTAAGAACCCTAACCGTTATTGTCAATCGAATTACCAAACTGTGGCCATAATGACCCTAAAGCTAACATAGACCCATAACACCAATGTAGACCCTAAAACCCGGTTCAGAAACCTGCCACTAAGGCGAGCATTCCCCTTTCAACCATAAATGCAATCTTAATGCAACTATGGCCATAATGACCCTTAAGATAACATAGACCCATAACACCATTGTAGACCGTAAAACCAGTCCAGAACCTACCCATAAGGCGAGTATTCCCCTAACAGCCATAAATGCAATCTGAACCTAAACGTAACTCTTACTCCAACCCTAAAACTTTACACTAATGACAAAATCCCTAAGGCTAAATCTAAACACAAATCCCTATCCTAAGAATGCTAATCGTTATCTTGCCGCTAACTACCCAACTGTAGCCATAATGGCCCTAAAGTTACATAAACCTGTAACACCAACGTAGACCATATTACAAGGCCCAAAACCTGTACATAAGCCAAGCCCTCAGCCTAACGTCTGTAAGCGCAATCTTAACCTAAAGTTAACCATTACTCCACCCCTAAAAATTTAGACAAATGACAATATCCCTAACGCTAAATCTACACACAAATCCCTACTCTAAGAACCCTAAGCGTTATCTTGCCGCTAATTACCCAACTGTGGCCATAATGACCCAAAAGCTAACATAGACCCATAACACCAATGTAGACCCTAAAACCCGGTCCAGAACCTACCCAAAAGAGGAGTATTCCCCTAACGTCCGTAAGTGAAATCTGAACCTAAACGTAAATGTTACTCCAACCCTAAACCTTTACACTAATGACAATATCCCTAAGGCTAAATCTAAACACAAATCCCTACCCTAAGAACCCTAACCGTTATTGTCAATCTAATTACCAAACTGTGGCCATAATGACCCTAAAGCTAACATAGACCCATAACACCAATGTAGACCCTAAAACCCGGTCCAGAACCTACCCAAAAGAGGAGTATTCCCCTAACGTCCGTAAGTGCAATCTGAACCTAAACGTAAATGTTACTCCAACCCTAAACCTTTACACTAATGACAATATCCCTAAGGCTAAATCTAAACACAAATCCCTACCCTAAGAACCCTAACCGTTATTGTCAATCGAATTACCAAACTGTGGCCATAATGACCCTAAAGCTAACATAGACCCATAACACCAATGTAGACCCTAAAACCCGGTTCAGAAACCTGCCACTAAGGCGAGCATTCCCCTTTCAACCATAAATGCAATCTTAATGCAACTATGGCCATAATGACCCTTAAGATAACATAGACCCATAACACCATTGTAGACCGTAAAACCAGTCCAGAACCTACCCATAAGGCGAGTATTCCCCTAACAGCCATAAATGCAATCTGAACCTAAACGTAACTCTTACTCCAACCCTAAAACTTTACACTAATGACAAAATCCCTAACGCTAAATCTAAACACAAATCCCTATCCTAAGAATGCTAATCGTTATCTTGCCGCTAACTACCCAACTGTAGCCATAATGACCCTAAAGTTACATAAACCCGTAACACCAACGTAGACCATATTACAAGGCCCAAAACCTGTACATAAGCCAAGCCCTCAGCCTAACGTCTGTAAGCGCAATCTTAACCTAAAGTTAACCATTACTCCACCCCTAAAAATTTAGACAAATGACAATATCCCTAACGCTAAATCTACACACAAATCCCTACTCTAAGAACCCTAACCGTTACCTTGCCACTAATTACCCAACTGTGGCCATAATGACCCAAAAGCTAACATAGACCCATAACACCAATGTAGACCCTAAAACCCGGTCCAGAACCTACCCAAAAGAGGAGTATTCCCCTAACGTCCGTAAGTGCAATCTGAACCTAAACGTAAATGTTACTCCAACCCTAAACCTTTACACTAATGACAATATCCCTAAGGCTAAATCTAAACACAAATCCCTACCCTAAGAACCCTAACCGTTATTGTCAATCGAATTACCAAACTGTGGCCATAATGACCCTAAAGCTAACATAGACCCATAACACCAATGTAGACCCTAAAACCCGGTTCAGAAACCTGCCACTAAGGCGAGCATTCCCCTTTCAACCATAAATGCAATCTTAATGCAACTATGGCCATAATGACCCTTAAGATAACATAGACCCATAACACCATTGTAGACCGTAAAACCAGTCCAGAACCTACCCATAAGGCAAGTATTCCCCTAACATCCATAAATGCAATCTGAACCTAAACGTAACTCTTACTCCAACCCTAAAACTTTACACTAATGACAAAATCCCTAACGCTAAATCTAAACACAAATCCCTATCCTAAGAATGCTAATCGTTATCTTGCCGCTAACTACCCAACTGTAGCCATAATGGCCCTAAAGTTACATAAACCCGTAACAACAACGTAGACCATATTACAAGGCCCAAAACCTGTACATAAGCCAAGCCCTCAGCCTAACGTCTGTAAGCGCAATCTTAACCTAAAGTTAACCATTACTCCACCCCTAAAAATTTAGACAAATGACAATATCGCTAACGCTAAATCTACACACAAATCCCTACTCTAAGAACCCTACAGTTATTTTGCCGCTAATTACCCAACTGTGGCCATAATGACCCAAAAGCTAACATAGACCCATAACACCAATGTAGACCCTAAAACCCGGTCCAGAACCTACCCAAAAGAGGAGTATTCCCCTAACGTCCGTAAGTGAAATCTGAACCTAAACGTAAATGTTACTCCAACCCTAAACCTTTACACTAATGACAATATCCCTAAGGCTAAATCTAAACACAAATCCCTACCCTAAGAACCCTAACCGTTATTGTCAATCTAATTACCAAACTGTGGCCATAATGACCCTAAAGCTAACATAGACCCATAACACCAATGTAGACCCTAAAACCCGGTCCAGAACCTACCCAAAAGAGGAGTATTCCCCTAACGTCCGTAAGTGCAATCTGAACCTAAACGTAAATGTTACTCCAACCCTAAACCTTTACACTAATGACAATATCCCTAAGGCTAAATCTAAACACAAATCCCTACCCTAAGAACCCTAACCGTTATTGTCAATCGAATTACCAAACTGTGGCCATAATGACCCTAAAGCTAACATAGACCCATAACACCAATGTAGACCCTAAAACCCGGTTCAGAAACCTGCCACTAAGGCGAGCATTCCCCTTTCAACCATAAATGCAATCTTAATGCAACTATGGCCATAATGACCCTTAAGATAACATAGACCCATAACACCATTGTAGACCGTAAAACCAGTCCAGAACCTACCCATAAGGCGAGTATTCCCCTAACAGCCATAAATGCAATCTGAACCTAAACGTAACTCTTACTCCAACCCTAAAACTTTACACTAATGACAAAATCCCTAACGCTAAATCTAAGCACAAATCCCTATCCTAAGAATGCTAATCGTTATCTTGCCGCTAACTACCCAACTGTAGCCATAATGACCCTAAAGTTACATAAACCCGTAACACCAACGTAGACCATATTACAAGGCCCAAAACCTGTACATAAGCCAAGCCCTCAGCCTAACGTCTGTAAGCGCAATCTTAACCTAAAGTTAACCATTACTCCACCCCTAAAAATTTAGACAAATGACAATATCCCTAACGCTAAATCTACACACAAATCCCTACTCTAAGAACCCTAACCGTTACCTTGCCACTAATTACCCAACTGTGGCCATAATGACCCAAAAGCTAACATAGACCCATAACACCAATGTAGACCCTAAAACCCGGTCCAGAACCTACCCAAAAGAGGAGTATTCCCCTAACGTCCGTAAGTGCAATCTGAACCTAAACGTAAATGTTACTCCAACCCTAAACCTTTACACTAATGACAATATCCCTAAGGCTAAATCTAAACACAAATCCCTACCCTAAGAACCCTAACCGTTATTGTCAATCGAATTACCAAACTGTGGCCATAATGACCCTAAAGCTAACATAGACCCATAACACCAATGTAGACCCTAAAACCCGGTTCAGAAACCTGCCACTAAGGCGAGCATTCCCCTTTCAACCATAAATGCAATCTTAATGCAACTATGGCCATAATGACCCTTAAGATAACATAGACCCATAACACCATTGTAGACCGTAAAACCAGTCCAGAACCTACCCATAAGGCGAGTATTCCCCTAACAGCCATAAATGCAACCTGAACCTAAACGTAACTCTTACTCCAACCCTAAAACTTTACACTAATGACAAAATCCCTAACGCTAAATCTAAACACAAATCCCTATCCTAAGAATGCTAATCGTTATCTTGCCGCTAACTACCCAACTGTAGCCATAATGACCCTAAAGTTACATAAACCCGTAACACCAACGTAGACCATATTACAAGGCCCAAAACCTGTACATAAGCCAAGCCCTCAGCCTAACGTCTGTAAGCGCAATCTTAACCTAAAGTTAACCATTACTCCACCCCTAAAAATTTAGACAAATGACAATATCCCTAACGCTAAATCTACACACAAATCCCTACTCTAAGAACCCTAACCGTTACCTTGCCACTAATTACCCAACTGTGGCCATAATGACCCAAAAGCTAACATAGACCCATAACACCAATGTAGACCCTAAAACCCGGTCCAGAACCTACCCAAAAGAGGAGTATTCCCCTAACGTCCGTAAGTGCAATCTGAACCTAAACGTAAATGTTACTCCAACCCTAAACCTTTACACTAATGACAATATCCCTAAGGCTAAATCTAAACACAAATCCCTACCCTAAGAACCCTAACCGTTATTGTCAATCGAATTACCAAACTGTGGCCATAATGACCCTAAAGCTAACATAGACCCATAACACCAATGTAGACCCTAAAACCCGGTTCAGAAACCTGCCACTAAGGCGAGCATTCCCCTTTCAACCATAAATGCAATCTTAATGCAACTATGGCCATAATGACCCTTAAGATAACATAGACCCATAACACCATTGTAGACCGTAAAACCAGTCCAGAACCTACCCATAAGGCGAGTATTCCCCTAACAGCCATAAATGCAATCTGAACCTAAACGTAACTCTTACTCCAACCCTAAAACTTTACACTAATGACAAAATCCCTAAGGCTAAATCTAAACACAAATCCCTATCCTAAGAATGCTAATCGTTATCTTGCCGCTAACTACCCAACTGTAGCCATAATGGCCCTAAAGTTACATAAACCTGTAACACCAACGTAGACCATATTACAAGGCCCAAAACCTGTACATAAGCCAAGCCCTCAGCCTAACGTCTGTAAGCGCAATCTTAACCTAAAGTTAACCATTACTCCACCCCTAAAAATTTAGACAAATGACAATATCCCTAACGCTAAATCTACACACAAATCCCTACTCTAAGAACCCTAAGCGTTATCTTGCCGCTAATTACCCAACTGTGGCCATAATGACCCAAAAGCTAACATAGACCCATAACACCAATGTAGACCCTAAAACCCGGTCCAGAACCTACCCAAAAGAGGAGTATTCCCCTAACGTCCGTAAGTGAAATCTGAACCTAAACGTAAATGTTACTCCAACCCTAAACCTTTACACTAATGACAATATCCCTAAGGCTAAATCTAAACACAAATCCCTACCCTAAGAACCCTAACCGTTATTGTCAATCTAATTACCAAACTGTGGCCATAATGACCCTAAAGCTAACATAGACCCATAACACCAATGTAGACCCTAAAACCCGGTCCAGAACCTACCCAAAAGAGGAGTATTCCCCTAACGTCCGTAAGTGCAATCTGAACCTAAACGTAAATGTTACTCCAACCCTAAACCTTTACACTAATGACAATATCCCTAAGGCTAAATCTAAACACAAATCCCTACCCTAAGAACCCTAACCGTTATTGTCAATCGAATTACCAAACTGTGGCCATAATGACCCTAAAGCTAACATAGACCCATAACACCAATGTAGACCCTAAAACCCGGTTCAGAAACCTGCCACTAAGGCGAGCATTCCCCTTTCAACCATAAATGCAATCTTAATGCAACTATGGCCATAATGACCCTTAAGATAACATAGACCCATAACACCATTGTAGACCGTAAAACCAGTCCAGAACCTACCCATAAGGCGAGTATTCCCCTAACAGCCATAAATGCAATCTGAACCTAAACGTAACTCTTACTCCAACCCTAAAACTTTACACTAATGACAAAATCCCTAACGCTAAATCTAAACACAAATCCCTATCCTAAGAATGCTAATCGTTATCTTGCCGCTAACTACCCAACTGTAGCCATAATGACCCTAAAGTTACATAAACCCGTAACACCAACGTAGACCATATTACAAGGCCCAAAACCTGTACATAAGCCAAGCCCTCAGCCTAACGTCTGTAAGCGCAATCTTAACCTAAAGTTAACCATTACTCCACCCCTAAAAATTTAGACAAATGACAATATCCCTAACGCTAAATCTACACACAAATCCCTACTCTAAGAACCCTAACCGTTACCTTGCCACTAATTACCCAACTGTGGCCATAATGACCCAAAAGCTAACATAGACCCATAACACCAATGTAGACCCTAAAACCCGGTCCAGAACCTACCCAAAAGAGGAGTATTCCCCTAACGTCCGTAAGTGCAATCTGAACCTAAACGTAAATGTTACTCCAACCCTAAACCTTTACACTAATGACAATATCCCTAAGGCTAAATCTAAACACAAATCCCTACCCTAAGAACCCTAACCGTTATTGTCAATCGAATTACCAAACTGTGGCCATAATGACCCTAAAGCTAACATAGACCCATAACACCAATGTAGACCCTAAAACCCGGTTCAGAAACCTGCCACTAAGGCGAGCATTCCCCTTTCAACCATAAATGCAATCTTAATGCAACTATGGCCATAATGACCCTTAAGATAACATAGACCCATAACACCATTGTAGACCGTAAAACCAGTCCAGAACCTACCCATAAGGCAAGTATTCCCCTAACATCCATAAATGCAATCTGAACCTAAACGTAACTCTTACTCCAACCCTAAAACTTTACACTAATGACAAAATCCCTAACGCTAAATCTAAGCACAAATCCCTATCCTAAGAATGCTAATCGTTATCTTGCCGCTAACTACCCAACTGTAGCCATAATGGCCCTAAAGTTACATAAACCCGTAACAACAACGTAGACCATATTACAAGGCCCAAAACCTGTACATAAGCCAAGCCCTCAGCCTAACGTCTGTAAGCGCAATCTTAACCTAAAGTTAACCATTACTCCACCCCTAAAAATTTAGACAAATGACAATATCGCTAACGCTAAATCTACACACAAATCCCTACTCTAAGAACCCTACAGTTATTTTGCCGCTAATTACCCAACTGTGGCCATAATGACCCAAAAGCTAACATAGACCCATAACACCAATGTAGACCCTAAAACCCGGTCCAGAACCTACCCAAAAGAGGAGTATTCCCCTAACGTCCGTAAGTGAAATCTGAACCTAAACGTAAATGTTACTCCAACCCTAAACCTTTACACTAATGACAATATCCCTAAGGCTAAATCTAAACACAAATCCCTACCCTAAGAACCCTAACCGTTATTGTCAATCTAATTACCAAACTGTGGCCATAATGACCCTAAAGCTAACATAGACCCATAACACCAATGTAGACCCTAAAACCCGGTCCAGAACCTACCCAAAAGAGGAGTATTCCCCTAACGTCCGTAAGTGCAATCTGAACCTAAACGTAAATGTTACTCCAACCCTAAACCTTTACACTAATGACAAAATCCCTAAGGCTAAATCTAAACACAAATCCCTACCCTAAGAACCCTAACCGTTATTGTCAATCTAATTACCAAACTGTGGCCATAATGACCCTAAAGCTAACATAGACCCATAACACCAATGTAGACCCTAAAACCCGGTCCAGAACCTACCCAAAAGAGGAGTATTCCCCTAACGTCCGTAAGTGCAATCTGAACCTAAACGTAAATGTTACTCCAACCCTAAACCTTTACACTAATGACAATATCCCTAAGGCTAAATCTAAACACAAATCCCTACCCTAAGAACCCTAACCGTTATTGTCAATCGAATTACCAAACTGTGGCCATAATGACCCTAAAGCTAACATAGACCCATAACACCAATGTAGACCCTAAAACCCGGTTCAGAAACCTGCCACTAAGGCGAGCATTCCCCTTTCAACCATAAATGCAATCTTAATGCAACTATGGCCATAATGACCCTTAAGATAACATAGACCCATAACACCATTGTAGACCGTAAAACCAGTCCAGAACCTACCCATAAGGCGAGTATTCCCCTAACAGCCATAAATGCAACCTGAACCTAAACGTAACTCTTACTCCAACCCTAAAACTTTACACTAATGACAAAATCCCTAACGCTAAATCTAAACACAAATCCCTATCCTAAGAATGCTAATCGTTATCTTGCCGCTAACTACCCAACTGTAGCCATAATGACCCTAAAGTTACATAAACCCGTAACACCAACGTAGACCATATTACAAGGCCCAAAACCTGTACATAAGCCAAGCCCTCAGCCTAACGTCTGTAAGCGCAATCTTAACCTAAAGTTAACCATTACTCCACCCCTAAAAATTTAGACAAATGACAATATCCCTAACGCTAAATCTACACACAAATCCCTACTCTAAGAACCCTAACCGTTACCTTGCCACTAATTACCCAACTGTGGCCATAATGACCCAAAAGCTAACATAGACCCATAACACCAATGTAGACCCTAAAACCCGGTCCAGAACCTACCCAAAAGAGGAGTATTCCCCTAACGTCCGTAAGTGCAATCTGAACCTAAACGTAAATGTTACTCCAACCCTAAACCTTTACACTAATGACAATATCCCTAAGGCTAAATCTAAACACAAATCCCTACCCTAAGAACCCTAACCGTTATTGTCAATCGAATTACCAAACTGTGGCCATAATGACCCTAAAGCTAACATAGACCCATAACACCAATGTAGACCCTAAAACCCGGTTCAGAAACCTGCCACTAAGGCGAGCATTCCCCTTTCAACCATAAATGCAATCTTAATGCAACTATGGCCATAATGACCCTTAAGATAACATAGACCCATAACACCATTGTAGACCGTAAAACCAGTCCAGAACCTACCCATAAGGCGAGTATTCCCCTAACAGCCATAAATGCAATCTGAACCTAAACGTAACTCTTACTCCAACCCTAAAACTTTACACTAATGACAAAATCCCTAAGGCTAAATCTAAACACAAATCCCTATCCTAAGAATGCTAATCGTTATCTTGCCGCTAACTACCCAACTGTAGCCATAATGGCCCTAAAGTTACATAAACCCGTAACAACAACGTAGACCATATTACAAGGCCCAAAACCTGTACATAAGCCAAGCCCTCAGCCTAACGTCTGTAAGCGCAATCTTAACCTAAAGTTAACCATTACTCCACCCCTAAAAATTTAGACAAATGACAATATCCCTAACGCTAAATCTACACACAAATCCTTACTCTAAGAACCCTAACCTTTATCTTGCCGCTAATTACCCAACTGTGGCCATAATGACCCAAAAGCTAACATAGACCCATAAACCAATGTAGACCCTAAAACCCGGTCCAGAACCTACCCAAAAGAGGACTATTCCCCTAACGTCCGTAAGTGCAATCTGAACCTAAACGTAAATGTTACTCCAACCCTAAACCTTTACACTAATGACAATATCCCTAAGGCTAAATCTAAACACAAATCCCTACCCTAAGAACCCTAACCGTTATTGTCAATCGAATTACCAAACTGTGGCCATAATGACCCTAAAGCTAACATAGACCCATAACACCAATGTAGACCCTAAAACCCGGTTCAGAAACCTGCCACTAAGGCGAGCATTCCCCTTTCAACCATAAATGCAATCTTAATGCAACTATGGCCATAATGACCCTTAAGATAACATAGACCCATAACACCATTGTAGACCGTAAAACCAGTCCAGAACCTACCCATAAGGCGAGTATTCCCCTAACAGCCATAAATGCAATCTGAACCTAAACGTAACTCTTACTCCAACCCTAAAACTTTACACTAATGACAAAATCCCTAACGCTAAATCTAAGCACAAATCCCTATCCTAAGAATGCTAATCGTTATCTTGCCGCTAACTACCCAACTGTAGCCATAATGACCCTAAAGTTACATAAACCCGTAACACCAACGTAGACCATATTACAAGGCCCAAAACCTGTACATAAGCCAAGCCCTCAGCCTAACGTCTGTAAGCGCAATCTTAACCTAAAGTTAACCATTACTCCACCCCTAAAAATTTAGACAAATGACAATATCCCTAACGCTAAATCTACACACAAATCCCTACTCTAAGAACCCTAACCGTTACCTTGCCACTAATTACCCAACTGTGGCCATAATGACCCAAAAGCTAACATAGACCCATAACACCAATGTAGACCCTAAAACCCGGTCCAGAACCTACCCAAAAGAGGAGTATTCCCCTAACGTCCGTAAGTGCAATCTGAACCTAAACGTAAATGTTACTCCAACCCTAAACCTTTACACTAATGACAATATCCCTAAGGCTAAATCTAAACACAAATCCCTACCCTAAGAACCCTAACCGTTATTGTCAATCGAATTACCAAACTGTGGCCATAATGACCCTAAAGCTAACATAGACCCATAACACCAATGTAGACCCTAAAACCCGGTTCAGAAACCTGCCACTAAGGCGAGCATTCCCCTTTCAACCATAAATGCAATCTTAATGCAACTATGGCCATAATGACCCTTAAGATAACATAGACCCATAACACCATTGTAGACCGTAAAACCAGTCCAGAACCTACCCATAAGGCGAGTATTCCCCTAACAGCCATAAATGCAATCTGAACCTAAACGTAACTCTTACTCCAACCCTAAAACTTTACACTAATGACAAAATCCCTAAGGCTAAATCTAAACACAAATCCCTATCCTAAGAATGCTAATCGTTATCTTGCCGCTAACTACCCAACTGTAGCCATAATGGCCCTAAAGTTACATAAACCTGTAACACCAACGTAGACCATATTACAAGGCCCAAAACCTGTACATAAGCCAAGCCCTCAGCCTAACGTCTGTAAGCGCAATCTTAACCTAAAGTTAACCATTACTCCACCCCTAAAAATTTAGACAAATGACAATATCCCTAACGCTAAATCTACACACAAATCCCTACTCTAAGAACCCTAAGCGTTATCTTGCCGCTAATTACCCAACTGTGGCCATAATGACCCAAAAGCTAACATAGACCCATAAACCAATGTAGACCCTAAAACCCGGTCCAGAACCTACCCAAAAGAGGAGTATTCCCCTAACGTCCGTAAGTGCAATCTGAACCTAAACGTAAATGTTACTCCAACCCTAAACCTTTACACTAATGACAATATCCCTAAGGCTAAATCTAAACACAAATCCCTACCCTAAGAACCCTAACCGTTATTGTCAATCGAATTACCAAACTGTGGCCATAATGACCCTAAAGCTAACATAGACCCATAACACCAATGTAGACCCTAAAACCCGGTTCAGAAACCTGCCACTAAGGCGAGCATTCCCCTTTCAACCATAAATGCAATCTTAATGCAACTATGGCCATAATGACCCTTAAGATAACATAGACCCATAACACCATTGTAGACCGTAAAACCAGTCCAGAACCTACCCATAAGGCAAGTATTCCCCTAACATCCATAAATGCAATCTGAACCTAAACGTAACTCTTACTCCAACCCTAAAACTTTACACTAATGACAAAATCCCTAACGCTAAATCTAAGCACAAATCCCTATCCTAAGAATGCTAATCGTTATCTTGCCGCTAACTACCCAACTGTAGCCATAATGGCCCTAAAGTTACATAAACCCGTAACAACAACGTAGACCATATTACAAGGCCCAAAACCTGTACATAAGCCAAGCCCTCAGCCTAACGTCTGTAAGCGCAATCTTAACCTAAAGTTAACCATTACTCCACCCCTAAAAATTTAGACAAATGACAATATCCCTAACGCTAAATCTACACACAAATCCCTACTCTAAGAACCCTACAGTTATTTTGCCGCTAATTACCCAACTGTGGCCATAATGACCCAAAAGCTAACATAGACCCATAAACCAATGTAGACCCTAAAACCCGGTCCAGAACCTACCCAAAAGAGGAGTATTCCCCTAACGTCCGTAAGTGAAATCTGAACCTAAACGTAAATGTTACTCCAACCCTAAACCTTTACACTAATGACAATATCCCTAAGGCTAAATCTAAACACAAATCCCTACCCTAAGAACCCTAACCGTTATTGTCAATCTAATTACCAAACTGTGGCCATAATGACCCTAAAGCTAACATAGACCCATAACACCAATGTAGACCCTAAAACCCGGTCCAGAACCTACCCAAAAGAGGAGTATTCCCCTAACGTCCGTAAGTGCAATCTGAACCTAAACGTAAATGTTACTCCAACCCTAAACCTTTACACTAATGACAATATCCCTAAGGCTAAATCTAAACACAAATCCCTACCCTAAGAACCCTAACCGTTATTGTCAATCGAATTACCAAACTGTGGCCATAATGACCCTAAAGCTAACATAGACCCATAACACCAATGTAGACCCTAAAACCCGGTTCAGAAACCTGCCACTAAGGCGAGCATTCCCCTTTCAACCATAAATGCAATCTTAATGCAACTATGGCCATAATGACCCTTAAGATAACATAGACCCATAACACCATTGTAGACCGTAAAACCAGTCCAGAACCTACCCATAAGGCGAGTATTCCCCTAACAGCCATAAATGCAACCTGAACCTAAACGTAACTCTTACTCCAACCCTAAAACTTTACACTAATGACAAAATCCCTAACGCTAAATCTAAACACAAATCCCTATCCTAAGAATGCTAATCGTTATCTTGCCGCTAACTACCCAACTGTAGCCATAATGACCCTAAAGTTACATAAACCCGTAACACCAACGTAGACCATATTACAAGGCCCAAAACCTGTACATAAGCCAAGCCCTCAGCCTAACGTCTGTAAGCGCAATCTTAACCTAAAGTTAACCATTACTCCACCCCTAAAAATTTAGACAAATGACAATATCCCTAACGCTAAATCTACACACAAATCCCTACTCTAAGAACCCTAACCGTTACCTTGCCACTAATTACCCAACTGTGGCCATAATGACCCAAAAGCTAACATAGACCCATAACACCAATGTAGACCCTAAAACCCGGTCCAGAACCTACCCAAAAGAGGAGTATTCCCCTAACGTCCGTAAGTGCAATCTGAACCTAAACGTAAATGTTACTCCAACCCTAAACCTTTACACTAATGACAATATCCCTAAGGCTAAATCTAAACACAAATCCCTACCCTAAGAACCCTAACCGTTATTGTCAATCGAATTACCAAACTGTGGCCATAATGACCCTAAAGCTAACATAGACCCATAACACCAATGTAGACCCTAAAACCCGGTTCAGAAACCTGCCACTAAGGCGAGCATTCCCCTTTCAACCATAAATGCAATCTTAATGCAACTATGGCCATAATGACCCTTAAGATAACATAGACCCATAACACCATTGTAGACCGTAAAACCAGTCCAGAACCTACCCATAAGGCGAGTATTCCCCTAACAGCCATAAATGCAACCTGAACCTAAACGTAACTCTTACTCCAACCCTAAAACTTTACACTAATGACAAAATCCCTAACGCTAAATCTAAGCACAAATCCCTATCCTAAGAATGCTAATCGTTATCTTGCCGCTAACTACCCAACTGTAGCCATAATGGCCCTAAAGTTACATAAACCCGTAACAACAACGTAGACCATATTACAAGGCCCAAAACCTGTACATAAGCCAAGCCCTCAGCCTAACGTCTGTAAGCGCAATCTTAACCTAAAGTTAACCATTACTCCACCCCTAAAAATTTAGACAAATGACAATATCCCTAACGCTAAATCTACACACAAATCCCTACTCTAAGAACCCTACAGTTATTTTGCCGCTAATTACCCAACTGTGGCCATAATGACCCAAAAGCTAACATAGACCCATAACACCAATGTAGACCCTAAAACCCGGTCCAGAACCTACCCAAAAGAGGAGTATTCCCCTAACGTCCGTAAGTGAAATCTGAACCTAAACGTAAATGTTACTCCAACCCTAAACCTTTACACTAATGACAATATCCCTAAGGCTAAATCTAAACACAAATCCCTACCCTAAGAACCCTAACCGTTATTGTCAATCTAATTACCAAACTGTGGCCATAATGACCCTAAAGCTAACATAGACCCATAACACCAATGTAGACCCTAAAACCCGGTCCAGAACCTACCCAAAAGAGGAGTATTCCCCTAACGTCCGTAAGTGCAATCTGAACCTAAACGTAAATGTTACTCCAACCCTAAACCTTTACACTAATGACAATATCCCTAAGGCTAAATCTAAACACAAATCCCTACCCTAAGAACCCTAACCGTTATTGTCAATCTAATTACCAAACTGTGGCCATAATGACCCTAAAGCTAACATAGACCCATAACACCAATGTAGACCCTAAAACCCGGTCCAGAACCTACCCAAAAGAGGAGTATTCCCCTAACGTCCGTAAGTGCAATCTGAACCTAAACGTAAATGTTACTCCAACCCTAAACCTTTACACTAATGACAATATCCCTAAGGCTAAATCTAAACACAAATCCCTACCCTAAGAACCCTAACCGTTATTGTCAATCGAATTACCAAACTGTGGCCATAATGACCCTAAAGCTAACATAGACCCATAACACCAATGTAGACCCTAAAACCCGGTTCAGAAACCTGCCACTAAGGCGAGCATTCCCCTTTCAACCATAAATGCAATCTTAATGCAACTATGGCCATAATGACCCTTAAGATAACATAGACCCATAACACCATTGTAGACCGTAAAACCAGTCCAGAACCTACCCATAAGGCGAGTATTCCCCTAACAGCCATAAATGCAACCTGAACCTAAACGTAACTCTTACTCCAACCCTAAAACTTTACACTAATGACAAAATCCCTAACGCTAAATCTAAACACAAATCCCTATCCTAAGAATGCTAATCGTTATCTTGCCGCTAACTACCCAACTGTAGCCATAATGACCCTAAAGTTACATAAACCCGTAACACCAACGTAGACCATATTACAAGGCCCAAAACCTGTACATAAGCCAAGCCCTCAGCCTAACGTCTGTAAGCGCAATCTTAACCTAAAGTTAACCATTACTCCACCCCTAAAAATTTAGACAAATGACAATATCCCTAACGCTAAATCTACACACAAATCCCTACTCTAAGAACCCTAACCGTTACCTTGCCACTAATTACCCAACTGTGGCCATAATGACCCAAAAGCTAACATAGACCCATAACACCAATGTAGACCCTAAAACCCGGTCCAGAACCTACCCAAAAGAGGAGTATTCCCCTAACGTCCGTAAGTGCAATCTGAACCTAAACGTAAATGTTACTCCAACCCTAAACCTTTACACTAATGACAATATCCCTAAGGCTAAATCTAAACACAAATCCCTACCCTAAGAACCCTAACCGTTATTGTCAATCGAATTACCAAACTGTGGCCATAATGACCCTAAAGCTAACATAGACCCATAACACCAATGTAGACCCTAAAACCCGGTTCAGAAACCTGCCACTAAGGCGAGCATTCCCCTTTCAACCATAAATGCAATCTTAATGCAACTATGGCCATAATGACCCTTAAGATAACATAGACCCATAACACCATTGTAGACCGTAAAACCAGTCCAGAACCTACCCATAAGGCGAGTATTCCCCTAACAGCCATAAATGCAACCTGAACCTAAACGTAACTCTTACTCCAACCCTAAAACTTTACACTAATGACAAAATCCCTAACGCTAAATCTAAGCACAAATCCCTATCCTAAGAATGCTAATCGTTATCTTGCCGCTAACTACCCAACTGTAGCCATAATGGCCCTAAAGTTACATAAACCTGTAACACCAACGTAGACCATATTACAAGGCCCAAAACCTGTACATAAGCCAAGCCCTCAGCCTAACGTCTGTAAGCGCAATCTTAACCTAAAGTTAACCATTACTCCACCCCTAAAAATTTAGACAAATGACAATATCCCTAACGCTAAATCTACACACAAATCCCTACTCTAAGAACACTACAGTTATTTTGCCGCTAATTACCCAACTGTGGCCATAATGACCCAAAAGCTAACATAGACCCATAACACCAATGTAGACCCTAAAACCCGGTCCAGAACCTACCCAAAAGAGGAGTATTCCCCTAACGTCCGTAAGTGAAATCTGAACCTAAACGTAAATGTTACTCCAACCCTAAACCTTTACACTAATGACAATATCCCTAAGGCTAAATCTAAACACAAATCCCTACCCTAAGAACCCTAACCGTTATTGTCAATCTAATTACCAAACTGTGGCCATAATGACCCTAAAGCTAACATAGACCCATAACACCAATGTAGACCCTAAAACCCGGTCCAGAACCTACCCAAAAGAGGAGTATTCCCCTAACGTCCGTAAGTGCAATCTGAACCTAAACGTAAATGTTACTCCAACCCTAAACCTTTACACTAATGACAATATCCCTAAGGCTAAATCTAAACACAAATCCCTACCCTAAGAACCCTAACCGTTATTGTCAATCGAATTACCAAACTGTGGCCATAATGACCCTAAAGCTAACATAGACCCATAACACCAATGTAGACCCTAAAACCCGGTTCAGAAACCTGCCACTAAGGCGAGCATTCCCCTTTCAACCATAAATGCAATCTTAATGCAACTATGGCCATAATGACCCTTAAGATAACATAGACCCATAACACCATTGTAGACCGTAAAACCAGTCCAGAACCTACCCATAAGGCGAGTATTCCCCTAACAGCCATAAATGCAACCTGAACCTAAACGTAACTCTTACTCCAACCCTAAAACTTTACACTAATGACAAAATCCCTAACGCTAAATCTAAACACAAATCCCTATCCTAAGAATGCTAATCGTTATCTTGCCGCTAACTACCCAACTGTAGCCATAATGACCCTAAAGTTACATAAACCCGTAACACCAACGTAGACCATATTACAAGGCCCAAAACCTGTACATAAGCCAAGCCCTCAGCCTAACGTCTGTAAGCGCAATCTTAACCTAAAGTTAACCATTACTCCACCCCTAAAAATTTAGACAAATGACAATATCCCTAACGCTAAATCTACACACAAATCCCTACTCTAAGAACCCTAACCGTTACCTTGCCACTAATTACCCAACTGTGGCCATAATGACCCAAAAGCTAACATAGACCCATAACACCAATGTAGACCCTAAAACCCGGTCCAGAACCTACCCAAAAGAGGAGTATTCCCCTAACGTCCGTAAGTGCAATCTGAACCTAAACGTAAATGTTACTCCAACCCTAAACCTTTACACTAATGACAATATCCCTAAGGCTAAATCTAAACACAAATCCCTACCCTAAGAACCCTAACCGTTATTGTCAATCGAATTACCAAACTGTGGCCATAATGACCCTAAAGCTAACATAGACCCATAACACCAATGTAGACCCTAAAACCCGGTCCAGAACCTACCCAAAAGAGGAGTATTCCCCTAACGTCCGTAAGTGCAATCTGAACCTAAACGTAAATGTTACTCCAACCCTAAAACTTTACACTAATGACAAAATCCCTAAGGCTAAATCTAAACACAAATCCCTACCCTAAGAATGCTAATCGTTATCTTGCCGCTAACTACCCAACTGTAGCCATAATGGCCCTAAAGTTACATAAACCCGTAACACCAACATAGACCATATTACAAGGCCCAAAACCTGTACATAAGCCAAGCCCTCAGCCTAACGTCTGTAAGCGCAATCTTAACATAAAGTTAACCATTACTCCACCCCTAAAAATTTAGACAAATGACAATATCCCTAACGCTAAATCTACACACAAATCCTTACTCTAAGAACCCTAACCGTTATCTTGCTGCTAATTACCCAACTGTGGCCATAATGACCCAAAAGCTAACATAGACCCATAAACCAATGTAGACCCTAAAACCCGGTCCAGAACCTACCCAAAAGAGGAGTATTCCCCTAACGTCCGTAAGTGCAATCTGAACCTAAACGTAAATGTTACTCCAACCCTAAACCTTTACACTAATGACAATATCCCTAAGGCTAAATCTAAACACAAATCCCTACCCTAAGAACCCTAACCGTTATTGTCAATCGAATTACCAAACTGTGGCCATAATGACCCTAAAGCTAACATAGACCCATAACACCAATGTAGACCCTAAAACCCGGTCCAGAACCTACCCAAAAGAGGAGTATTCCCCTAACGTCCGTAAGTGCAATCTGAACCTAAACGTAAATGTTACTCCAACCCTAAACCTTTACACTAATGACAATATCCCTAAGGCTAAATCTAAACACAAATCCCTACCCTAAGAACCCTAACCGTTATTGTCAATCGAATTACCAAACTGTGGCCATAATGACCCTAAAGCTAACATAGACCCATAACACCAATGTAGACCCTAAAACCCGGTTCAGAAACCTGCCACTAAGGCGAGCATTCCCCTTTCAACCATAAATGCAATCTTAATGCAACTATGGCCATAATGACCCTTAAGATAACATAGACCCATAACACCATTGTAGATGGTAAAACCAGTCCAGAACCTACCCATAAGGCGAGTATTCCCCTAACATCCATAAATGCAACCTGAACCTAAACGTAACTCTTACTCCAACCTTAAAACTTTACACTAATGACAAAATCCCTAACGCTAAATCTAAACACAAATCCCTATCCTAAGAATGCTAATCGTTATCTTGCCGCTAACTACCCAACTGTAGCCATAATGGCCCTAAAGTTACATAAACCCGTAACAACAACGTAGACCATATTACAAGGCCCAAAACCTGTACATAAGCCAAGCCCTCAGCCTAACGTCTGTAAGCGCAATCTTAACCTAAAGTTAACCATTACTCCACCCCTAAAAATTTAGACAAATGACAATATCCCTAACGCTAAATCTACACACAAATCCTTACTCTAAGAACCCTAACCTTTATCTTGCCGCTAATTACCCAACTGTGGCCATAATGACCCAAAAGCTAACATAGACCCATAACACCAATGTAGACCCTAAAACCCGGTCCAGAACCTACCCAAAAGAGGAGTATTCCCCTAACGTCCGTAAGTGCAATCTGAACCTAAACGTAAATGTTACTCCAACCCTAAACCTTTACACTAATGACAATATCCCTAAGGCTAAATCTAAACACAAATCCCTACCCTAAGAACCCTAACCGTTATTGTCAATCGAATTACCAAACTGTGGCCATAATGACCCTAAAGCTAACATAGACCCATAACACCAATGTAGACCCTAAAACCCGGTTCAGAAACCTGCCACTAAGGCGAGCATTCCCCTTTCAACCATAAATGCAATCTTAATGCAACTATGGCCATAATGACCCTTAAGATAACATAGACCCATAACACCATTGTAGACCGTAAAACCAGTCCAGAGCCTACCCATAAGGCGAGTATTCCCCTAACATCCATAAATGCAATCTGAACCTAAACGTAACTCTTACTCCAACCCTAAAACTTTACACTAATGACAAAATCCCTAACGCTAAATCTAAGCACAAATCCCTATCCTAAGAATGCTAATCGTTATCTTGCCGCTAACTACCCAACTGTAGCCATAATGGCCCTAAAGTTACATAAACCCGTAACAACAACGTAGACCATATTACAAGGCCCAAAACCTGTACATAAGCCAAGCCCTCAGCCTAACGTCTGTAAGCGCAATCTTAACCTAAAGTTAACCATTACTCCACCCCTAAAAATTTAGACAAATGACAATATCGCTAACGCTAAATCTACACACAAATCCCTACTCTAAGAACCCTACAGTTATTTTGCCGCTAATTACCCAACTGTGGCCATAATGACCCAAAAGCTAACATAGACCCATAACACCAATGTAGACCCTAAAACCCGGTCCAGAACCTACCCAAAAGAGGAGTATTCCCCTAACGTCCGTAAGTGAAATCTGAACCTAAACGTAAATGTTACTCCAACCCTAAACCTTTACACTAATGACAATATCCCTAAGGCTAAATCTAAACACAAATCCCTACCCTAAGAACCCTAACCGTTATTGTCAATCTAATTACCAAACTGTGGCCATAATGACCCTAAAGCTAACATAGACCCATAACACCAATGTAGACCCTAAAACCCGGTCCAGAACCTACCCAAAAGAGGAGTATTCCCCTAACGTCCGTAAGTGCAATCTGAACCTAAACGTAAATGTTACTCCAACCCTAAACCTTTACACTAATGACAATATCCCTAAGGCTAAATCTAAACACAAATCCCTACCCTAAGAACCCTAACCGTTATTGTCAATCGAATTACCAAACTGTGGCCATAATGACCCTAAAGCTAACATAGACCCATAACACCAATGTAGACCCTAAAACCCGGTTCAGAAACCTGCCACTAAGGCGAGCATTCCCCTTTCAACCATAAATGCAATCTTAATGCAACTATGGCCATAATGACCCTTAAGATAACATAGACCCATAACACCATTGTAGACCGTAAAACCAGTCCAGAACCTACCCATAAGGCGAGTATTCCCCTAACAGCCATAAATGCAATCTGAACCTAAACGTAACTCTTACTCCAACCCTAAAACTTTACACTAATGACAAAATCCCTAACGCTAAATCTAAGCACAAATCCCTATCCTAAGAATGCTAATCGTTATCTTGCCGCTAACTACCCAACTGTAGCCATAATGGCCCTAAGGTTACATAAACCCGTAACAACAACGTAGACCATATTACAAGGCCCAAAACCTGTACATAAGCCAAGCCCTCAGCCTAACGTCTGTAAGCGCAATCTTAACCTAAAGTTAACCATTACTCCACCCCTAAAAATTTAGACAAATGACAATATCCCTAACGCTAAATCTACACACAAATCCCTACTCTAAGAACCCTACAGTTATTTTGCCGCTAATTACCCAACTGTGGCCATAATGACCCAAAAGCTAACATAGACCCATAACACCAATGTAGACCCTAAAACCCGGTCCAGAACCTACCCAAAAGAGGAGTATTCCCCTAACGTCCGTAAGTGAAATCTGAACCTAAACGTAAATGTTACTCCAACCCTAAACCTTTACACTAATGACAATATCCCTAAGGCTAAATCTAAACACAAATCCCTACCCTAAGAACCCTAACCGTTATTGTCAATCTAATTACCAAACTGTGGCCATAATGACCCTAAAGCTAACATAGACCCATAACACCAATGTAGACCCTAAAACCCGGTCCAGAACCTACCCAAAAGAGGAGTATTCCCCTAACGTCCGTAAGTGCAATCTGAACCTAAACGTAAATGTTACTCCAACCCTAAACCTTTACACTAATGACAATATCCCTAAGGCTAAATCTAAACACAAATCCCTACCCTAAGAACCCTAACCGTTATTGTCAATCGAATTACCAAACTGTGGCCATAATGACCCTAAAGCTAACATAGACCCATAACACCAATGTAGACCCTAAAACCCGGTTCAGAAACCTGCCACTAAGGCGAGCATTCCCCTTTCAACCATAAATGCAATCTTAATGCAACTATGGCCATAATGACCCTTAAGATAACATAGACCCATAACACCATTGTAGACCGTAAAACCAGTCCAGAACCTACCCATAAGGCGAGTATTCCCCTAACAGCCATAAATGCAATCTGAACCTAAACGTAACTCTTACTCCAACCCTAAAACTTTACACTAATGACAAAATCCCTAACGCTAAATCTAAACACAAATCCCTATCCTAAGAATGCTAATCGTTATCTTGCCGCTAACTACCCAACTGTAGCCATAATGACCCTAAAGTTACATAAACCCGTAACACCAACGTAGACCATATTACAAGGCCCAAAACCTGTACATAAGCCAAGCCCTCAGCCTAACGTCTGTAAGCGCAATCTTAACCTAAAGTTAACCATTACTCCACCCCTAAAAATTTAGACAAATGACAATATCCCTAACGCTAAATCTACACACAAATCCCTACTCTAAGAACCCTAACCGTTACCTTGCCACTAATTACCCAACTGTGGCCATAATGACCCAAAAGCTAACATAGACCCATAACACCAATGTAGACTCTAAAACCCGGTCCAGAACCTACCCAAAAGAGGAGTATTCCCCTAACGTCCGTAAGTGCAATCTGAACCTAAACGTAAATGTTACTCCAACCCTAAACCTTTACACTAATGACAATATCCCTAAGGCTAAATCTAAACACAAATCCCTACCCTAAGAACCCTAACCGTTATTGTCAATCGAATTACCAAACTGTGGCCATAATGACCCTAAAGCTAACATAGACCCATAACACCAATGTAGACCCTAAAACCCGGTTCAGAAACCTGCCACTAAGGCGAGCATTCCCCTTTCAACCATAAATGCAATCTTAATGCAACTATGGCCATAATGACCCTTAAGATAACATAGACCCATAACACCATTGTAGACCGTAAAACCAGTCCAGAACCTACCCATAAGGCGAGTATTCCCCTAACAGCCATAAATGCAATCTGAACCTAAACGTAACTCTTACTCCAACCCTAAAACTTTACACTAATGACAAAATCCCTAAGGCTAAATCTAAACACAAATCCCTATCCTAAGAATGCTAATCGTTATCTTGCCGCTAACTACCCAACTGTAGCCATAATGGCCCTAAAGTTACATAAACCTGTAACACCAACGTAGACCATATTACAAGGCCCAAAACCTGTACATAAGCCAAGCCCTCAGCCTAACGTCTGTAAGCGCAATCTTAACCTAAAGTTAACCATTACTCCACCCCTAAAAATTTAGACAAATGACAATATCCCTAACGCTAAATCTACACACAAATCCCTACTCTAAGAACCCTAAGCGTTATCTTGCCGCTAATTACCCAACTGTGGCCATAATGACCCAAAAGCTAACATAGACCCATAAACCAATGTAGACCCTAAAACCCGGTCCAGAACCTACCCAAAAGAGGAGTATTCCCCTAACGTCCGTAAGTGCAATCTGAACCTAAACGTAAATGTTACTCCAACCCTAAACCTTTACACTAATGACAATATCCCTAAGGCTAAATCTAAACACAAATCCCTACCCTAAGAACCCTAACCGTTATTGTCAATCGAATTACCAAACTGTGGCCATAATGACCCTAAAGCTAACATAGACCCATAACACCAATGTAGACCCTAAAACCCGGTTCAGAAACCTGCCACTAAGGCGAGCATTCCCCTTTCAACCATAAATGCAATCTTAATGCAACTATGGCCATAATGACCCTTAAGATAACATAGACCCATAACACCATTGTAGACCGTAAAACCAGTCCAGAACCTACCCATAAGGCAAGTATTCCCCTAACATCCATAAATGCAATCTGAACCTAAACGTAACTCTTACTCCAACCCTAAAACTTTACACTAATGACAAAATCCCTAACGCTAAATCTAAGCACAAATCCCTATCCTAAGAATGCTAATCGTTATCTTGCCGCTAACTACCCAACTGTAGCCATAATGGCCCTAAAGTTACATAAACCCGTAACAACAACGTAGACCATATTACAAGGCCCAAAACCTGTACATAAGCCAAGCCCTCAGCCTAACGTCTGTAAGCGCAATCTTAACCTAAAGTTAACCATTACTCCACCCCTAAAAATTTAGACAAATGACAATATCCCTAATGCTAAATCTACACACAAATCCCTACTCTAAGAACCCTACAGTTATTTTGCCGCTAATTACCCAACTGTGGCCATAATGACCCAAAAGCTAACATAGACCCATAACACCAATGTAGACCCTAAAACCCGGTCCAGAACCTACCCAAAAGAGGAGTATTCCCCTAACGTCCGTAAGTGAAATCTGAACCTAAACGTAAATGTTACTCCAACCCTAAACCTTTACACTAATGACAATATCCCTAAGGCTAAATCTAAACACAAATCCCTACCCTAAGAACCCTAACCGTTATTGTCAATCTAATTACCAAACTGTGGCCATAATGACCCTAAAGCTAACATAGACCCATAACACCAATGTAGACCCTAAAACCCGGTCCAGAACCTACCCAAAAGAGGAGTATTCCCCTAACGTCCGTAAGTGCAATCTGAACCTAAACGTAAATGTTACTCCAACCCTAAACCTTTACACTAATGACAATATCCCTAAGGCTAAATCTAAACACAAATCCCTACCCTAAGAACCCTAACCGTTATTGTCAATCTAATTACCAAACTGTGGCCATAATGACCCTAAAGCTAACATAGACCCATAACACCAATGTAGACCCTAAAACCCGGTTCAGAAACCTGCCACTAAGGCGAGCATTCCCCTTTCAACCATAAATGCAATCTTAATGCAACTATGGCCATAATGACCCTTAAGATAACATAGACCCATAACACCATTGTAGACCGTAAAACCAGTCCAGAACCTACCCATAAGGCGAGTATTCCCCTAACATCCATAAATGCAATCTGAACCTAAACGTAACTCTTACTCCAACCCTAAAACTTTACACTAATGACAAAATCCCTAACGCTAAATCTAAACACAAATCCCTATCCTAAGAATGCTAATCGTTATCTTGCCGCTAACTACCCAACTGTAGCCATAATGACCCTAAAGTTACATAAACCCGTAACACCAACGTAGACCATATTACAAGGCCCAAAACCTGTACATAAGCCAAGCCCTCAGCCTAACGTCTGTAAGCGCAATCTTAACCTAAAGTTAACCATTACTCCACCCCTAAAAATTTAGACAAATGACAATATCCCTAACGCTAAATCTACACACAAATCCCTACTCTAAGAACCCTAACCGTTACCTTGCCACTAATTACCCAACTGTGGCCATAATGACCCAAAAGCTAACATAGACCCATAACACCAATGTAGACCCTAAAACCCGGTCCAGAACCTACCCAAAAGAGGAGTATTCCCCTAACGTCCGTAAGTGCAATCTGAACCTAAACGTAAATGTTACTCCAACCCTAAACCTTTACACTAATGACAATATCCCTAAGGCTAAATCTAAACACAAATCCCTACCCTAAGAACCCTAACCGTTATTGTCAATCGAATTACCAAACTGTGGCCATAATGACCCTAAAGCTAACATAGACCCATAACACCAATGTAGACCCTAAAACCCGGTTCAGAAACCTGCCACTAAGGCGAGCATTCCCCTTTCAACCATAAATGCAATCTTAATGCAACTATGGCCATAATGACCCTTAAGATAACATAGACCCATAACACCATTGTAGACCGTAAAACCAGTCCAGAACCTACCCATAAGGCGAGTATTCCCCTAACAGCCATAAATGCAATCTGAACCTAAACGTAACTCTTACTCCAACCCTAAAACTTTACACTAATGACAAAATCCCTAAGGCTAAATCTAAACACAAATCCCTATCCTAAGAATGCTAATCGTTATCTTGCCGCTAACTACCCAACTGTAGCCATAATGGCCCTAAAGTTACATAAACCTGTAACACCAACGTAGACCATATTACAAGGCCCAAAACCTGTACATAAGCCAAGCCCTCAGCCTAACGTCTGTAAGCGCAATCTTAACCTAAAGTTAACCATTACTCCACCCCTAAAAATTTAGACAAATGACAATATCCCTAACGCTAAATCTACACACAAATCCCTACTCTAAGAACCCTACAGTTATTTTGCCGCTAATTACCCAACTGTGGCCATAATGACCCAAAAGCTAACATAGACCCATAACACCAATGTAGACCCTAAAACCCGGTCCAGAACCTACCCAAAAGAGGAGTATTCCCCTAACGTCCGTAAGTGCAATCTGAACCTAAACGTAAATGTTACTCCAACCCTAAACCTTTACACTAATGACAATATCCCTAAGGCTAAATCTAAACACAAATCCCTACCCTAAGAACCCTAACCGTTATTGTCAATCGAATTACCAAACTGTGGCCATAATGACCCTAAAGCTAACATAGACCCATAACACCAATGTAGACCCTAAAACCCGGTTCAGAAACCTGCCACTAAGGCGAGCATTCCCCTTTCAACCATAAATGCAATCATGGCCATAATGACCCTTAAGATAACATAGACCCATAACACCATTGTAGACCGTAAAACCAGTCCAGAACCCGTAACACCAACGTAGACCATATTACAAGGCCCAAAACCTGTACATAAGCCAAGCCCTCAGCCTAATGTCTGTAAGCGCAATCTTAACCTAAAGTTAACCATTACTCCACCCCTAAAAATTTAGACAAATGACAATATCCCTAACGCTAAATCTACACACAAATCCCTACTCTAAGAACCCTAACCGTTATCTTGCCGCTAACTACCCAACTGTGGCCATAATGACCCAAAAGCTAACATAGACCCATAACACCAATGTAGACCCTAAAACCCGGTCCAGAACCTACCCAAAAGAGGAGTATTCCCCTAACGTCCGTAAGTGCAATCTGAACCTAAACGTAAATGTTACTCCAACCCTAAACCTTTACACTAATGACAATATCCCTAAGGCTAAATCTAAACACAAATCCCTACCCTAAGAACCCTAACCGTTATTGTCAATCGAATTACCAAACTGTGGCCATAATGACCCTAAAGCTAACATAGACCCATAACACCAATGTAGACCCTAAAACCCGGTTCAGAAACCTGCCACTAAGGCGAGCATTCCCCTTTCAACCATAAATGCAATCTTAATGCAACTATGGCCATAATGACCCTTAAGATAACATAGACCCATAACACCATTGTAGACCGTAAAACCAGTCCAGAACCTACCCATAAGGCAAGTATTCCCCTAACATCCATAAATGCAATCTGAACCTAAACGTAACTCTTACTCCAACCCTGAAACTTTACACTAATGACAAAATCCCTAACGCTAAATCTAAGCACAAATCCCTATCCTAAGAATGCTAATCGTTATCTTGCCGCTAACTACCCAACTGTAGCCATAATGGCCCTAAAGTTACATAAACCCGTAACACCAACGTAGACCATATTACAAGGCCCAAAACCTGTACATAAGCCAAGCCCTCAGCCTAACGTCTGTAAGCGCAATCTTAACCTAAAGTTAACCATTACTCCACCCCTAAAAATTTAGACAAATGACAATATCCCTAACGCTAAATCTACACACAAATCCCTACTCTAAGAACCCTACAGTTATTTTGCCGCTAATTACCCAACTGTGGCCATAATGACCCAAAAGCTAACATAGACCCATAACACCAATGTAGACCCTAAAACCCGGTCCAGAACCTACCCAAAAGAGGAGTATTCCCCTAACGTCCGTAAGTGAAATCTGAACCTAAACGTAAATGTTACTCCAACCCTAAACCTTTACACTAATGACAATATCCCTAAGGCTAAATCTAAACACAAATCCCTACCCTAAGAACCCTAACCGTTATTGTCAATCTAATTACCAAACTGTGGCCATAATGACCCTAAAGCTAACATAGACCCATAACACCAATGTAGACCCTAAAACCCGGTCCAGAACCTACCCAAAAGAGGAGTATTCCCCTAACGTCCGTAAGTGCAATCTGAACCTAAACGTAAATGTTACTCCAACCCTAAACCTTTACACTAATGACAATATCCCTAAGGCTAAATCTAAACACAAATCCCTACCCTAAGAACCCTAAATGTTATTGTCAATCGAATTACCAAACTGTGGCCATAATGACCCTAAAGCTAACATAGACCCATAACACCAATGTAGACCCTAAAACCCGGTTCAGAAACCTGCCACTAAGGCGAGCATTCCCCTTTCAACCATAAATGCAATCTTAATGCAACTATGGCCATAATGACCCTTAAGATAACATAGACCCATAACACCATTGTAGACCGTAAAACCAGTCCAGAACCTACCCATAAGGCGAGTATTCCCCTAACAGCCATAAATGCAATCTGAACCTAAACGTAACTCTTACTCCAACCCTAAAACTTTACACTAATGACAAAATCCCTAACGCTAAATCTAAACACAAATCCCTATCCTAAGAATGCTAATCGTTATCTTGCCGCTAACTACCCAACTGTAGCCATAATGACCCTAAAGTTACATAAACCCGTAACACCAACGTAGACCATATTACAAGGCCCAAAACCTGTACATAAGCCAAGCCCTCAGCCTAACGTCTGTAAGCGCAATCTTAACCTAAAGTTAACCATTACTCCACCCCTAAAAATTTAGACAAATGACAATATCCCTAACGCTAAATCTACACACAAATCCCTACTCTAAGAACCCTAACCGTTACCTTGCCACTAATTACCCAACTGTGGCCATAATGACCCAAAAGCTAACATAGACCCATAACACCAATGTAGACCCTAAAACCCGGTCCAGAACCTACCCAAAAGAAGAGTATTCCCCTAACGTCCGTAAGTGCAATCTGAACCTAAACGTAAATGTTACTCCAACCCTAAACCTTTACACTAATGACAATATCCCTAAGGCTAAATCTAAACACAAATCCCTACCCTAAGAACCCTAACCGTTATTGTCAATCGAATTACCAAACTGTGGCCATAATGACCCTAAAGCTAACATAGACCCATAACACCAATGTAGACCCTAAAACCCGGTTCAGAAACCTGCCACTAAGGCGAGCATTCCCCTTTCAACCATAAATGCAATCTTAATGCAACTATGGCCATAATGACCCTTAAGATAACATAGACCCATAACACCATTGTAGACCGTAAAACCAGTCCAGAACCTACCCATAAGGCGAGTATTCCCCTAACATCCATAAATGCAATCTGAACCTAAACGTAACTCTTACTCCAACCCTAAAACTTTACACTAATGACAAAATCCCTAACGCTAAATCTAAGCACAAATCCCTATCCTAAGAATGCTAATCGTTATCTTGCCGCTAACTACCCAACTGTAGCCATAATGGCCCTAAAGTTACATAAACCCGTAACACCAACGTAGACCATATTACAAGGCCCAAAACCTGTACATAAGCCAAGCACTCAGCCTAACGTCTGTAAGCGCAATCTTAACCTAAAGTTAACCATTACTCCACCCCTAAAAATTTAGACAAATGACAATATCCCTAACGCTAAATCTACACACAAATCCCTACTCTAAGAACCCTACAGTTATTTTGCCGCTAATTACCCAACTGTGGCCATAATGACCCAAAAGCTAACATAGACCCATAACACCAATGTAGACCCTAAAACCCGGTCCAGAACCTACCCAAAAGAGGAGTATTCCCCTAACGTCCGTAAGTGAAATCTGAACCTAAACGTAAATGTTACTCCAACCCTAAACCTTTACACTAATGACAATATCCCTAAGGCTAAATCTAAACACAAATCCCTACCCTAAGAACCCTAACCGTTATTGTCAATCTAATTACCAAACTGTGGCCATAATGACCCTAAAGCTAACATAGACCCATAACACCAATGTAGACCCTAAAACCCGGTCCAGAACCTACCCAAAAGAGGAGTATTCCCCTAACGTCCGTAAGTGCAATCTGAACCTAAACGTAAATGTTACTCCAACCCTAAACCTTTACACTAATGACAATATCCCTAAGGCTAAATCTAAACACAAATCCCTACCCTAAGAACCCTAACCGTTATTGTCAATCGAATTACCAAACTGTGGCCATAATGACCCTAAAGCTAACATAGACCCATAACACCAATGTAGACCCTAAAACCCGGTTCAGAAACCTGCCACTAAGGCGAGCATTCCCCTTTCAACCATAAATGCAATCTTAATGCAACTATGGCCATAATGACCCTTAAGATAACATAGACCCATAACACCATTGTAGACCGTAAAACCAGTCCAGAACCTACCCATAAGGCGAGTATTCCCCTAACAGCCATAAATGCAATCTGAACCTAAACGTAACTCTTACTCCAACCCTAAAACTTTACACTAATGACAAAATCCCTAACGCTAAATCTAAACACAAATCCCTATCCTAAGAATGCTAATCGTTATCTTGCCGCTAACTACCCAACTGTAGCCATAATGACCCTAAAGTTACATAAACCCGTAACACCAACGTAGACCATATTACAAGGCCCAAAACCTGTACATAAGCCAAGCCCTCAGCCTAACGTCTGTAAGCGCAATCTTAACCTAAAGTTAACCATTACTCCACCCCTAAAAATTTAGACAAATGACAATATCCCTAACGCTAAATCTACACACAAATCCCTACTCTAAGAACCCTAACCGTTACCTTGCCACTAATTACCCAACTGTGGCCATAATGACCCAAAAGCTAACATAGACCCATAACACCAATGTAGACCCTAAAACCCGGTCCAGAACCTACCCAAAAGAAGAGTATTCCCCTAACGTCCGTAAGTGCAATCTGAACCTAAACGTAAATGTTACTCCAACCCTAAACCTTTACACTAATGACAATATCCCTAAGGCTAAATCTAAACACAAATCCCTACCCTAAGAACCCTAACCGTTATTGTCAATCGAATTACCAAACTGTGGCCATAATGACCCTAAAGCTAACATAGACCCATAACACCAATGTAGACCCTAAAACCCGGTAAAGAAACCTGCCACTAAGGCGAGCATTCCCCTTTCAACCATAAATGCAATCTTAATGCAACTATGGCCATAATGACCCTTAAGATAACATAGACCCATAACACCATTGTAGACCGTAAAACCAGTCCAGAACCTACCCATAAGGCAAGTATTCCCCTAACATCCATAAATGCAATCTGAACCTAAACGTAACTCTTACTCCAACCCTAAAACTTTACACTAATGACAAAATCCCTAACGCTAAATCTAAGCACAAATCCCTATCCTAAGAATGCTAATCGTTATCTTGCCGCTAACTACCCAACTGTAGCCATAATGGCCCTAAAGTTACATAAACCCGTAACAACAACGTAGACCATATTACAAGGCCCAAAACCTGTACATAAGCCAAGCCCTCAGCCTAACGTCTGTAAGCGCAATCTTAACCTAAAGTTAACCATTACTCCACCCCTAAAAATTTAGACAAATGACAATATCCCTAACGCTAAATCTACACACAAATCCCTACTCTAAGAACCCTACAGTTATTTTGCCGCTAATTACCCAACTGTGGCCATAATGACCCAAAAGCTAACATAGACCCATAACACCAATGTAGACCCTAAAACCCGGTCCAGAACCTACCCAAAAGAGGAGTATTCCCCTAACGTCCGTAAGTGCAATCTGAACCTAAACGTAAATGTTACTCCAACCCTAAACCTTTACACTAATGACAATATCCCTAAGGCTAAATCTAAACACAAATCCCTACCCTAAGAACCCTAACCGTTATTGTCAATCGAATTACCAAACTGTGGCCATAATGACCCTAAAGCTAACATAGACCCATAACACCAATGTAGACCCTAAAACCCGGTAAAGAAACCTGCCACTAAGGCGAGCATTCCCCTTTCAACCATAAATGCAATCTTAATGCAACTATGGCCATAATGACCCTTAAGATAACATAGACCCATAACACCATTGTAGACCGTAAAACCAGTCCAGAACCTACCCATAAGGCAAGTATTCCCCTAACATCCATAAATGCAATCTGAACCTAAACGTAACTCTTACTCCAACCCTGAAACTTTACACTAATGACAAAATCCCTAACGCTAAATCTAAGCACAAATCCCTATCCTAAGAATGCTAATCGTTATCTTGCCGCTAACTACCCAACTGTAGCCATAATGGCCCTAAAGTTACATAAACCCGTAACAACAACGTAGACCATATTACAAGGCCCAAAACCTGTACATAAGCCAAGCCCTCAGCCTAACGTCTGTAAGCGCAATCTTAACCTAAAGTTAACCATTACTCCACCCCTAAAAATTTAGACAAATGACAATATCCCTAACGCTAAATCTACACACAAATCCCTACTCTAAGAACCCTACAGTTATTTTGCCGCTAATTACCCAACTGTGGCCATAATGACCCAAAAGCTAACATAGACCCATAACACCAATGTAGACCCTAAAACCCGGTCCAGAACCTACCCAAAAGAGGAGTATTCCCCTAACGTCCGTAAGTGAAATCTGAACCTAAACGTAAATGTTACTCCAACCCTAAACCTTTACACTAATGACAATATCCCTAAGGCTAAATCTAAACACAAATCCCTACCCTAAGAACCCTAACCGTTATTGTCAATCGAATTACCAAACTGTGGCCATAATGACCCTAAAGCTAACATAGACCCATAACACCAATGTAGACCCTAAAACCCGGTCCAGAACCTACCCAAAAGAGGAGTATTCCCCTAACGTCCGTAAGTGCAATCTGAACCTAAACGTAAATGTTACTCCAACCCTAAACCTTTACACTAATGACAATATCCCTAAGGCTAAATCTAAACACAAATCCCTACCCTAAGAACCCTAACCGTTATTGTCAATCGAATTACCAAACTGTGGCCATAATGACCCTAAAGCTAACATAGACCCATAACACCAATGTAGACCCTAAAACCCGGTTCAGAAACCTGCCACTAAGGCGAGCATTCCCCTTTCAACCATAAATGCAATCTTAATGCAACTATGGCCATAATGACCCTTAAGATAACATAGACCCATAACACCATTGTAGACCGTAAAACCAGTCCAGAACCTACCCATAAGGCGAGTATTCCCCTAACAGCCATAAATGCAACCTGAACCTAAACGTAACTCTTACTCCAACCCTAAAACTTTACACTAATGACAAAATCCCTAACGCTAAATCTAAGCACAAATCCCTATCCTAAGAATGCTAATCGTTATCTTGCCGCTAACTACCCAACTGTAGCCATAATGGCCCTAAAGTTACATAAACCTGTAACACCAACGTAGACCATATTACAAGGCCCAAAACCTGTACATAAGCCAAGCCCTCAGCCTAACGTCTGTAAGCGCAATCTTAACCTAAAGTTAACCATTACTCCACCCCTAAAAATTTAGACAAATGACAATATCCCTAACGCTAAATCTACACACAAATCCCTACTCTAAGAACCCTACAGTTATTTTGCCGCTAATTACCCAACTGTGGCCATAATGACCCAAAAGCTAACATAGACCCATAACACCAATGTAGACCCTAAAACCCGGTCCAGAACCTACCCAAAAGAGGAGTATTCCCCTAACGTCCGTAAGTGCAATCTGAACCTAAACGTAAATGTTACTCCAACCCTAAACCTTTACACTAATGACAATATCCCTAAGGCTAAATCTAAACACAAATCCCTACCCTAAGAACCCTAACCGTTATTGTCAATCGAATTACCAAACTGTGGCCATAATGACCCTAAAGCTAACATAGACCCATAACACCAATGTAGACCCTAAAACCCGGTTCAGAAACCTGCCACTAAGGCGAGCATTCCCCTTTCAACCATAAATGCAATCTTAATGCAACTATGGCCATAATGACCCTTAAGATAACATAGACCCATAACACCATTGTAGACCGTAAAACCAGTCCAGAACCCGTAACACCAACGTAGACCATATTACAAGGCCCAAAACCTGTACATAAGCCAAGCCCTCAGCCTAACGTCTGTAAGCGCAATCTTAACCTAAAGTTAACCATTACTCCACCCCTAAAAATTTAGACAAATGACAATATCCCTAACGCTAAATCTACACACAAATCCCTACTCTAAGAACCCTAACCGTTATCTTGCCGCTAACTACCCAACTGTGGCCATAATGACCCAAAAGCTAACATAGACCCATAACACCAATGTAGACCCTAAAACCCGGTCCAGAACCTACCCAAAAGAGGAGTATTCCCCTAACGTCCGTAAGTGCAATCTGAACCTAAACGTAAATGTTACTCCAACCCTAAACCTTTACACTAATGACAATATCCCTAAGGCTAAATCTAAACACAAATCCCTACCCTAAGAACCCTAACCGTTATTGTCAATCGAATTACCAAACTGTGGCCATAATGACCCTAAAGCTAACATAGACCCATAACACCAATGTAGACCCTAAAACCCGGTTCAGAAACCTGCCACTAAGGCGAGCATTCCCCTTTCAACCATAAATGCAATCTTAATGCAACTATGGCCATAATGACCCTTAAGATAACATAGACCCATAACACCATTGTAGACCGTAAAACCAGTCCAGAACCTACCCATAAGGCGAGTATTCCCCTAACAGCCATAAATGCAATCTGAACCTAAACGTAACTCTTACTCCAACCCTAAAACTTTACACTAATGACAAAATCCCTAAGGCTAAATCTAAACACAAATCCCTATCCTAAGAATGCTAATCGTTATCTTGCCGCTAACTACCCAACTGTAGCCATAATGGCCCTAAAGTTACATAAACCTGTAACACCAACGTAGACCATATTACAAGGCCCAAAACCTGTACATAAGCCAAGCCCTCAGCCTAACGTCTGTAAGCGCAATCTTAACCTAAAGTTAACCATTACTCCACCCCTAAAAATTTAGACAAATGACAATATCCCTAACGCTAAATCTACACACAAATCCCTACTCTAAGAACCCTAAGCGTTATCTTGCCGCTAATTACCCAACTGTGGCCATAATGACCCAAAAGCTAACATAGACCCATAAACCAATGTAGACCCTAAAACCCGGTCCAGAACCTACCCAAAAGACGAGTATTCCCCTAACGTCCGTAAGTGCAATCTGAACCTAAACGTAAATGTTACTCCAACCCTAAACCTTTACACTAATGACAATATCCCTAAGGCTAAATCTAAACACAAATCCCTACCCTAAGAACCCTAACCGTTATTGTCAATCGAATTACCAAACTGTGGCCATAATGACCCTAAAGCTAACATAGACCCATAACACCAATGTAGACCCTAAAACCCGGTTCAGAAACCTGCCACTAAGGCGAGCATTCCCCTTTCAACCATAAATGCAATCTTAATGCAACTATGGCCATAATGACCCTTAAGATAACATAGACCCATAACACCATTGTAGACCGTAAAACCAGTCCAGAACCTACCCATAAGGCAAGTATTCCCCTAACATCCATAAATGCAATCTGAACCTAAACGTAACTCTTACTCCAACCCTAAAACTTTACACTAATGACAAAATCCCTAACGCTAAATCTAAGCACAAATCCCTATCCTAAGAATGCTAATCGTTATCTTGCCGCTAACTACCCAACTGTAGCCATAATGGCCCTAAAGTTACATAAACCCGTAACAACAACGTAGACCATATTACAAGGCCCAAAACCTGTACATAAGCCAAGCCCTCAGCCTAACGTCTGTAAGCGCAATCTTAACCTAAAGTTAACCATTACTCCACCCCTAAAAATTTAGACAAATGACAATATCCCTAACGCTAAATCTACACACAAATCCCTACTCTAAGAACCCTACAGTTATTTTGCCGCTAATTACCCAACTGTGGCCATAATGACCCAAAAGCTAACATAGACCCATAACACCAATGTAGACCCTAAAACCCGGTCCAGAACCTACCCAAAAGAGGAGTATTCCCCTAACGTCCGTAAGTGAAATCTGAACCTAAACGTAAATGTTACTCCAACCCTAAACCTTTACACTAATGACAATATCCCTAAGGCTAAATCTAAACACAAATCCCTACCCTAAGAACCCTAACCGTTATTGTCAATCTAATTACCAAACTGTGGCCATAATGACCCTAAAGCTAACATAGACCCATAACACCAATGTAGACCCTAAAACCCGGTCCAGAACCTACCCAAAAGAGGAGTATTCCCCTAACGTCCGTAAGTGCAATCTGAACCTAAACGTAAATGTTACTCCAACCCTAAACCTTTACACTAATGACAATATCCCTAAGGCTAAATCTAAACACAAATCCCTACCCTAAGAACCCTAACCGTTATTGTCACTCGAATTACCAAACTGTGGCCATAATGACCCTAAAGCTAACATAGACCCATAACACCAATGTAGACCCTAAAACCCGGTTCAGAAACCTGCCACTAAGGCGAGCATTCCCCTTTCAACCATAAATGCAATCTTAATGCAACTATGGCCATAATGACCCTTAAGATAACATAGACCCATAACACCATTGTAGACCGTAAAACCAGTCCAGAACCTACCCATAAGGCGAGTATTCCCCTAACAGCCATAAATGCAACCTGAACCTAAACGTAACTCTTACTCCAACCCTAAAACTTTACACTAATGACAAAATCCCTAACGCTAAATCTAAGCACAAATCCCTATCCTAAGAATGCTAATCGTTATCTTGCCGCTAACTACCCAACTGTAGCCATAATGGCCCTAAAGTTACATAAACCTGTAACACCAACGTAGACCATATTACAAGGCCCAAAACCTGTACATAAGCCAAGCCCTCAGCCTAACGTCTGTAAGCGCAATCTTAACCTAAAGTTAACCATTACTCCACCCCTAAAAATTTAGACAAATGACAATATCCCTAACGCTAAATCTACACACAAATCCCTACTCTAAGAACCCTACAGTTATTTTGCCGCTAATTACCCAACTGTGGCCATAATGACCCAAAAGCTAACATAGACCCATAACACCAATGTAGACCCTAAAACCCGGTCCAGAACCTACCCAAAAGAGGAGTATTCCCCTAACGTCCGTAAGTGCAATCTGAACCTAAACGTAAATGTTACTCCAACCCTAAACCTTTACACTAATGACAATATCCCTAAGGCTAAATCTAAACACAAATTCCTACCCTAAGAACCCTAACCGTTATTGTCAATCGAATTACCAAACTGTGGCCATAATGACCCTAAAGCTAACATAGACCCATAACACCAATGTAGACCCTAAAACCCGGTTCAGAAACCTGCCACTAAGGCGAGCATTCCCCTTTCAACCATAAATGCAATCTTAATGCAACTATGGCCATAATGACCCTTAAGATAACATAGACCCATAACACCATTGTAGACCGTAAAACCAGTCCAGAACCCACCCATAAGGCCAGTATTCCCCTAACATCCATAAATGCAACCTGAACCTAAACGTAACTCTTACTCCAACCCTAAAACTTTACACTAATGACAAAATCCCTAACGCTAAATCTAAGCACAAATCCCATCCTAAGAATGCTAATCGTTATCTTGCCGCTAACTACCCAACTGTAGCCATAATGGCCCTAAAGTTACATAAACCCGTAACACCAACGTAGACCATATTACAAGGCCCAAAACCTGTACATAAGCCAAGCCCTCAGCCTAACGTCTGTAAGCGCAATCTTAACCTAAAGTTAACCATTACTCCACCCCTAAAAATTTAGACAAATGACAATATCCCTAACGCTAAATCTACACACAAATCCCTACTCTAAGAACCCTAAGCGTTATCTTGCCGCTAATTACCCAACTGTGGCCATAATGACCCAAAAGCTAACATAGACCCATAACACCAATGTAGACCCTAAAACCCGGTCCAGAACCTACCCAAAAGAGGAGTATTCCCCTAACGTCCGTATGTGCAATCTGAACCTAAACGTAAATGTTACTCCAACCCTAAACCTTTACACTAATGACAATATCCCTAAGGCTAAATCTAAACACAAATCCCTACCCTAAGAACCCTAACCGTTATTGTCAATTGAATTACCAAACTGTGGCCATAATGACCCTAAAGCTAACATAGACCCATAACACCAATGTAGACCCTAAAACCCGGTTCAGAAACCTGCCACTAAGGCGAGCATTCCCCTTTCAACCATAAATGCAATCTTAATGCAACTATGGCCATAATGACCCTTAAGATAACATAGACCCATAACACCATTGTAGACCGTAAAACCAGTCCAGAACCTACCCATAAGGCGAGTATTCCCCTAACATCCATAAATACAATCTGAACCTAAACGTAACTCTTACTCCAACCCTAAAACTTTGCACTAATGACAAAATCCCTAACGCTAAATCTAAACACAAATCCCTATCCTAAGAATGCTAATCGTTATCTTGCCGCTAACTACCCAACTGTAGCCATAATGGCCCTAAAGTTACATAAACCCGTAACAACAACGTAGACCATATTACAAGGCCCAAAACCTGTACATAAGCCAAGCCCTCAGCCTAACGTCTGTAAGCGCAATCTTAACCTAAAGTTAACCATTACTCCACCCCTAAAAATTTAGACAAATGACAATATCCCTAACGCTAAATCTACACACAAATCCCTACTCTAAGAACCCTAACCGTTATCTTGCCGCTAATTACCCAACTGTGGCCATAATGACCCAAAAGCTAACATAGACCCATAACACCAATGTAGACCCTAAAACCCGGTCCAGAACCTACCCAAAAGAGGAGTATTCCCCTAACGTCCGTAAGTGCAATCTGAACCTAAACGTAAATGTTACTCCAACCCTAAACCTTTACACTAATGACAATATCCCTAAGGCTAAATCTAAACACAAATCCCTACCCTAAGAACCCTAACCGTTATTGTCAATCGAATTACCAAACTGTGGCCATAATGACCCTAAAGCTAACATAGACCCATAACACCAATGTAGACCCTAAAACCCGGTCCAGAACCTACCCAAAAGAGGAGTATTCCCCTAACGTCCGTAAGTGCAATCTGAACCTAAACGTAAATGTTACTCCAACCCTAAACCTTTACACTAATGACAATATCCCTAAGGCTAAATCTAAACACAAATCCCTACCCTAAGAACCCTAACCGTTATTGTCACTCGAATTACCAAACTGTGGCCATAATGACCCTAAAGCTAACATAGACCCATAACACCAATGTAGACCCTAAAACCCGGTTCAGAAACCTGCCACTAAGGCGAGCATTCCCCTTTCAACCATAAATGCAATCTTAATGCAACTATGGCCATAATGACCCTTAAGATAACATAGACCCATAACACCATTGTAGACCGTAAAACCAGTCCAGAACCTACCCATAAGGCGAGTATTCCCCTAACAGCCATAAATGCAACCTGAACCTAAACGTAACTCTTACTCCAACCCTAAAACTTTACACTAATGACAAAATCCCTAACGCTAAATCTAAGCACAAATCCCTATCCTAAGAATGCTAATCGTTATCTTGCCGCTAACTACCCAACTGTAGCCATAATGGCCCTAAAGTTACATAAACCTGTAACACCAACGTAGACCATATTACAAGGCCCAAAACCTGTACATAAGCCAAGCCCTCAGCCTAACGTCTGTAAGCGCAATCTTAACCTAAAGTTAACCATTACTCCACCCCTAAAAATTTAGACAAATGACAATATCCCTAACGCTAAATCTACACACAAAACCCTACTCTAAGAACCCTACAGTTATTTTGCCGCTAATTACCCAACTGTGGCCATAATGACCCAAAAGCTAACATAGACCCATAACACCAATGTAGACCCTAAAACCCGGTCCAGAACCTACCCAAAAGAGGAGTATTCCCCTAACGTCCGTAAGTGCAATCTGAACCTAAACGTAAATGTTACTCCAACCCTAAACCTTTACACTAATGACAAGATCCCTAAGGCTAAATCTAAACACAAATTCCTACCCTAAGAACCCTAACCGTTATTGTCAATCGAATTACCAAACTGTGGCCATAATGACCCTAAAGCTAACATAGACCCATAACACCAATGTAGACCCTAAAACCCGGTTCAGAAACCTGCCACTAAGGCGAGCATTCCCCTTTCAACCATAAATGCAATCTTAATGCAACTATGGCCATAATGACCCTTAAGATAACATAGACCCATAACACCATTGTAGACCGTAAAACCAGTCCAGAACCCACCCATAAGGCCAGTATTCCCCTAACATCCATAAATGCAACCTGAACCTAAACGTAACTCTTACTCCAACCCTAAAACTTTACACTAATGACAAAATCCCTAACGCTAAATCTAAACACAAATCCCTATCCTAAGAATGCTAATCGTTATCTTGCCGCTAACTACCCAACTGTAGCCATAATGGCCCTAAAGTTACATAAACCCGTAACACCAACGTAGACCATATTACAAGGCCCAAAACCTGTACATAAGCCAAGCCCTCAGCCTAACGTCTGTAAGCGCAATCTTAACCTAAAGTTAACCATTACTCCACCCCTAAAAATTTAGACAAATGACAATATCCCTAACGCTAAATCTACACACAAATCCCTACTCTAAGAACCCTACAGTTATTTTGCCGCTAATTACCCAACTGTGGCCATAATGACCCAAAAGCTAACATAGACCCATAACACCAATGTAGACCCTAAAACCCGGTCCAGAACCTACCCAAAAGAGGAGTATTCCCCTAACGTCCGTAAGTGCAATCTGAACCTAAACGTAAATGTTACTCCAACCCTAAACCTTTACACTAATGACAATATCCCTAAGGCTAAATCTAAACACAAATCCCTACCCTAAGAACCCTAACCGTTATTGTCAATCGAATTACCAAACTGTGGCCATAATGACCCTAAAGCTAACATAGACCCATAACACCAATGTAGACCCTAAAACCCGGTTCAGAAACCTGCCACTAAGGCGAGCATTCCCCTTTCAACCATAAATGCAATCTTAATGCAACTATGGCCATAATGACCCTTAAGATAACATAGACCCATAACACCATTGTAGACCGTAAAACCAGTCCAGAACCTACCCATAAGGCAAGTATTCCCCTAACATCCATAAATGCAATCTGAACCTAAACGTAACTCTTACTCCAACCCTAAAACTTTACACTAATGACAAAATCCCTAACGCTAAATCTAAGCACAAATCCCATCCTAAGAATGCTAATCGTTATCTTGCCGCTAACTACCCAACTGTAGCCATAATGGCCCTAAAGTTACATAAACCCGTAACACCAACGTAGACCATATTACAAGGCCCAAAACCTGTACATAAGCCAAGCCCTCAGCCTAACGTCTGTAAGCGCAATCTTAACCTAAAGTTAACCATTACTCCACCCCTAAAAATTTAGACAAATGACAATATCCCTAACGCTAAATCTACACACAAATCCCTACTCTAAGAACCCTAAGCGTTATCTTGCCGCTAATTACCCAACTGTGGCCATAATGACCCAAAAGCTAACATAGACCCATAACACCAATGTAGACCCTAAAACCCGGTCCAGAACCTACCCAAAAGAGGAGTATTCCCCTAACGTCCGTAAGTGCAATCTGAACCTAAACGTAAATGTTACTCCAACCCTAAACCTTTACACTAATGACAATATCCCTAAGGCTAAATCTAAACACAAATCCCTACCCTAAGAACCCTAACCGTTATTGTCAATTGAATTACCAAACTGTGGCCATAATGACCCTAAAGCTAACATAGACCCATAACACCAATGTAGACCCTAAAACCCGGTTCAGAAACCTGCCACTAAGGCGAGCATTCCCCTTTCAACCATAAATGCAATCTTAATGCAACTATGGCCATAATGACCCTTAAGATAACATAGACCCATAACACCAATGTAGACCCTAAAACCCGGTCCAGAACTACCCAAACGAGGAGTATTCCCCTAACATCCATAAATGCAATCTGAACCTAAACGTAACTCTTACTCCAACCCTAAAACTTTACACTAATGACAAAATCCCTAACGCTAAATCTAAACACAAATCCCTATTCTAAGAATGCTAATCGTTATCTTGCCTCTAACTACCCAACTGTAGCCATAATGGCCCTAAAGTTACATAAACCTGTAACACCAACGTAGACCATATTACAAGGCCCAAAACCTGTACATAAGCCAAGCCCTCAGCCTAACGTCTGTAAGCGCAATCTTAACCTAAAGTTAACCATTACTCCACCCCTAAAAATTTAGACAAATGACAATATCCCTAACGCTAAATCTACACACAAATCCCTACTCTAAGAACCCTACAGTTATTTTGCCGCTAATTACCCAACTGTGGCCATAATGACCCAAAAGCTAACATAGACCCATAACACCAATGTAGACCCTAAAACCCGGTCCAGAACCTACCCAAAAGAGGAGTATTCCCCTAACGTCCGTAAGTGCAATCTGAACCTAAACGTAAATGTTACTCCAACCCTAAACCTTTACACTAATGACAATATCCCTAAGGCTAAATCTAAACACAAATCCCTACCCTAAGAACCCTAACCGTTATTGTCAATCGAATTACCAAACTGTGGCCATAATGACCCTAAAGCTAACATAGACCCATAACACCAATGTAGACCCTAAAACCCGGTTCAGAAACCTGCCACTAAGGCGAGCATTCCCCTTTCAACCATAAATGCAATCTTAATGCAACTATGGCCATAATGACCCTTAAGATAACATAGACCCATAACACCATTGTAGACCGTAAAACCAGTCCAGAACCTACCCATAAGGCAAGTATTCCCCTAACATCCATAAATGCAATCTGAACCTAAACGTAACTCTTACTCCAACCCTAAAACTTTACACTAATGACAAAATCCCTAACGCTAAATCTAAGCACAAATCCCATCCTAAGAATGCTAATCGTTATCTTGCCGCTAACTACCCAACTGTAGCCATAATGGCCCTAAAGTTACATAAACCCGTAACACCAACGTAGACCATATTACAAGGCCCAAAACCTGTACATAAGCCAAGCCCTCAGCCTAACGTCTGTAAGCGCAATCTTAACCTAAAGTTAACCATTACTCCACCCCTAAAAATTTAGACAAATGACAATATCCCTAACGCTAAATCTACACACAAATCCCTACTCTAAGAACCCTAAGCGTTATCTTGCCGCTAATTACCCAACTGTGGCCATAATGACCCAAAAGCTAACATAGACCCATAACACCAATGTAGACCCTAAAACCCGGTCCAGAACCTACCCAAAAGAGGAGTATTCCCCTAACGTCCGTAAGTGCAATCTGAACCTAAACGTAAATGTTACTCCAACCCTAAACCTTTACACTAATGACAATATCCCTAAGGCTAAATCTAAACACAAATCCCTACCCTAAGAACCCTAACCGTTATTGTCAATTGAATTACCAAACTGTGGCCATAATGACCCTAAAGCTAACATAGACCCATAACACCAATGTAGACCCTAAAACCCGGTTCAGAAACCTGCCACTAAGGCGAGCATTCCCCTTTCAACCATAAATGCAATCTTAATGCAACTATGGCCATAATGACCCTTAAGATAACATAGACCCATAACACCAATGTAGACCCTAAAACCCGGTCCAGAACTACCCAAACGAGGAGTATTCCCCTAACATCCATAAATGCAATCTGAACCTAAACGTAACTCTTACTCCAACCCTAAAACTTTACACTAATGACAAAATCCCTAACGCTAAATCTAAACACAAATCCCTATTCTAAGAATGCTAATCGTTATCTTGCCTCTAACTACCCAACTGTAGCCATAATGGCCCTAAAGTTACATAAACCTGTAACACCAACGTAGACCATATTACAAGGCCCAAAACCTGTACATAAGCCAAGCCCTCAGCCTAACGTCTGTAAGCGCAATCTTAACCTAAAGTTAACCATTACTCCACCCCTAAAAATTTAGACAAATGACAATATCCCTAACGCTAAATCTACACACAAATCCCTACTCTAAGAACCCTACAGTTATTTTGCCGCTAATTACCCAACTGTGGCCATAATGACCCAAAAGCTAACATAGACCCATAACACCAATGTAGACCCTAAAACCCGGTCCAGAACCTACCCAAAAGAGGAGTATTCCCCTAACGTCCGTAAGTGCAATCTGAACCTAAACGTAAATGTTACTCCAACCCTAAACCTTTACACTAATGACAATATCCCTAAGGCTAAATCTAAACACAAATCCCTACCCTAAGAACCCTAACCGTTATTGTCAATCGAATTACCAAACTGTGGCCATAATGACCCTAAAGCTAACATAGACCCATAACACCAATGTAGACCCTAAAACCCGGTTCAGAAACCTGCCACTAAGGCGAGCATTCCCCTTTCAACCATAAATGCAATCTTAATGCAACTATGGCCATAATGACCCTTAAGATAACATAGACCCATAACACCATTGTAGACCGTAAAACCAGTCCAGAACCTACCCATAAGGCAAGTATTCCCCTAACATCCATAAATGCAATCTGAACCTAAACGTAACTCTTACTCCAACCCTAAAACTTTACACTAATGACAAAATCCCTAACGCTAAATCTAAGCACAAATCCCATCCTAAGAATGCTAATCGTTATCTTGCCGCTAACTACCCAACTGTAGCCATAATGGCCCTAAAGTTACATAAACCCGTAACACCAACGTAGACCATATTACAAGGCCCAAAACCTGTACATAAGCCAAGCCCTCAGCCTAACGTCTGTAAGCGCAATCTTAACCTAAAGTTAACCATTACTCCACCCCTAAAAATTTAGACAAATGACAATATCCCTAACGCTAAATCTACACACAAATCCCTACTCTAAGAACCCTAAACGTTATCTTGCCGCTAATTACCCAACTGTGGCCATAATGACCCAAAAGCTAACATAGACCCATAACACCAATGTAGACCCTAAAACCCGGTCCAGAACCTACCCAAAAGAGGAGTATTCCCCTAACGTCCGTAAGTGCAATCTGAACCTAAACGTAAATGTTACTCCAACCCTAAACCTTTACACTAATGACAATATCCCTAAGGCTAAATCTAAACACAAATCCCTACCCTAAGAACCCTAACCGTTATTGTCAATTGAATTACCAAACTGTGGCCATAATGACCCTAAAGCTAACATAGACCCATAACACCAATGTAGACCCTAAAACCCGGTTCAGAAACCTGCCACTAAGGCGAGCATTCCCCTTTCAACCATAAATGCAATCTTAATGCAACTATGGCCATAATGACCCTTAAGATAACATAGACCCATAACACCAATGTAGACCCTAAAACCCGGTCCAGAACTACCCAAACGAGGAGTATTCCCCTAACATCCATAAATGCAATCTGAACCTAAACGTAACTCTTACTCCAACCCTAAAACTTTACACTAATGACAAAATCCCTAACGCTAAATCTAAACACAAATCCCTATTCTAAGAATGCTAATCGTTATCTTGCCTCTAACTACCCAACTGTAGCCATAATGGCCCTAAAGTTACATAAACCTGTAACACCAACGTAGACCATATTACAAGGCCCAAAACCTGTACATAAGCCAAGCCCTCAGCCTAACGTCTGTAAGCGCAATCTTAACCTAAAGTTAACCATTACTCCACCCCTAAAAATTTAGACAAATGACAATATCCCTAACGCTAAATCTACACACAAATCCCTACTCTAAGAACCCTACAGTTATTTTGCCGCTAATTACCCAACTGTGGCCATAATGACCCAAAAGCTAACATAGACCCATAACACCAATGTAGACCCTAAAACCCGGTCCAGAACCTACCCAAAAGAGGAGTATTCCCCTAACGTCCGTAAGTGCAATCTGAACCTAACCGTAAATGTTACTCCAACCCTAAACCTTTACACTAATGACAATATCCCTAAGGCTAAATCTAAACACAAATCCCTACCCTAAGAACCCTAACCGTTATTGTCAATCGAATTACCAAACTGTGGCCATAATGACCCTAAAGCTGACATAGACCCATAACACCAATGTAGACCCTAAAACCCGGTTCAGAAACCTGCCACTAAGGCGAGCATTCCCCTTTCAACCATAAATGCAATCTTGATGCAACTATGGCCATAATGACCCTTAAGATAACATAGACCCATAACACCATTGTAGTCCGTAAAACCAGTCCAGAACCTACCCATAAGGCCAGTATTCCCCTAACATCCATAAATGCAATCTGAACCTAAACGTAGCTCTTACTCCAACCCTAAAACTTTACACTAATGGCAAAATCCCTAACGCTAAATCTAAACACAAATCCCTATCCTAAGAATGCTAATCGTTATCTTGCCGCTAACTACCCAACTGTAGCCATAATGGCCCTAAAGTTACATAAACCCGTAACAACAACGTAGACCATATTACAAGGCCCAAAACCTGTACATAAGCCAAGCCCTCAGCCTAACGTCTGTAAGCGCAATCTTAACCTAAAGTTAACCATTACTCCACCCCTAAAAATTTAGACAAATGACAATATCCCTAACGCTAAATCTACACACAAATCCCTACTCTAAGAACCCTACAGTTATTTTGCCGTTAATTACCCAACTGTGGCCATAATGACCCAAAAGCTAACATAGACCCATAACACCAATGTAGACCCTAAAACCCGGTCCAGAACCTACCCAAAAGAGGAGTATTCCCCTAACGTCCGTAAGTGAAATCTGAACCTAAACGTAAATGTTACTCCAACCCTAAACCTTTACACTAATGACAATATCCCTAAGGCTAAATCTAAACACAAATTCCTACCCTAAGAACCCTAACCGTTATTGTCAATCGAATTACCAAACTGTGGCCATAATGACCCTAAAGCTAACATAGACCCATAACACCAATGTAGACCCTAAAACCCGGTTCAGAAACCTGCCACTAAGGCGAGCATTCCCCTTTCAACCATAAATGCAATCTTAATGCAACTATGGCCATAATGACCCTTAAGATAACATAGACCCATAACACCATTGTAGACCGTAAAACCAGTCCAGAACCCACCCATAAGGCCAGTATTCCCCTAACATCCATAAATGCAACCTGAACCTAAACGTAACTCTTACTCCAACCCTAAAACTTTACACTAATGACAAAATCCCTAACGCTAAATCTAAACACAAATCCCTATCCTAAGAATGCTAATCGTTATCTTGCCGCTAACTACCCAACTGTAGCCATAATGGCCCTAAAGTTACATAAACCCGTAACACCAACGTAGACCATATTACAAGGCCCAAAACCTGTACATAAGCCAAGCCCTCAGCCTAACGTCTGTAAGCGCAATCTTAACCTAAAGTTAACCATTACTCCACCCCTAAAAATTTAGACAAATGACAATATCCCTAACGCTAAATCTACACACAAATCCCTACTCTAAGAACCCTACAGTTATTTTGCCGCTAATTACCCAACTGTGGCCATAATGACCCAAAAGCTAACATAGACCCATAACACCAATGTAGACCCTAAAACCCGGTCCAGAACCTACCCAAAAGAGGAGTATTCCCCTAACGTCCGTAAGTGCAATCTGAACCTAACCGTAAATGTTACTCCAACCCTAAACCTTTACACTAATGACAATATCCCTAAGGCTAAATCTAAACACAAATCCCTACCCTAAGAACCCTAACCGTTATTGTCAATCGAATTACCAAACTGTGGCCATAATGACCCTAAAGCTAACATAGACCCATAACACCAATGTAGACCCTAAAACCCGGTTCAGAAACCTGCCACTAAGGCGAGCATTCCCCTTTCAACCATAAATGCAATCTTAATGCAACTATGGCCATAATGACCCTTAAGATAACATAGACCCATAACACCATTGTAGACCGTAAAACCAGTCCAGAACCTACCCATAAGGCAAGTATTCCCCTAACATCCATAAATGCAATCTGAACCTAAACGTAACTCTTACTCCAACCCTAAAACTTTACACTAATGACAAAATCCCTAACGCTAAATCTAAGCACAAATCCCATCCTAAGAATGCTAATCGTTATCTTGCCGCTAACTACCCAACTGTAGCCATAATGGCCCTAAAGTTACATAAACCCGTAACACCAACGTAGACCATATTACAAGGCCCAAAACCTGTACATAAGCCAAGCCCTCAGCCTAACGTCTGTAAGCGCAATCTTAACCTAAAGTTAACCATTACTCCACCCCTAAAAATTTAGACAAATGACAATATCCCTAACGCTAAATCTACACACAAATCCCTACTCTAAGAACCCTAAGCGTTATCTTGCCGCTAATTACCCAACTGTGGCCATAATGACCCAAAAGCTAACATAGACCCATAACACCAATGTAGACCCTAAAACCCGGTCCAGAACCTACCCAAAAGAGGAGTATTCCCCTAACGTCCGTATGTGCAATCTGAACCTAAACGTAAATGTTACTCCAACCCTAAACCTTTACACTAATGACAATATCCCTAAGGCTAAATCTAAACACAAATCCCTACCCTAAGAACCCTAACCGTTATTGTCAATTGAATTACCAAACTGTGGCCATAATGACCCTAAAGCTAACATAGACCCATAACACCAATGTAGACCCTAAAACCCGGTTCAGAAACCTGCCACTAAGGCGAGCATTCCCCTTTCAACCATAAATGCAATCTTAATGCAACTATGGCCATAATGACCCTTAAGATAACATAGACCCATAACACCATTGTAGACCGTAAAACCAGTCCAGAACCTACCCATAAGGCGAGTATTCCCCTAACATCCATAAATACAATCTGAACCTAAACGTAACTCTTACTCCAACCCTAAAACTTTGCACTAATGACAAAATCCCTAACGCTAAATCTAAACACAAATCCCTATCCTAAGAATGCTAATCGTTATCTTGCCGCTAACTACCCAACTGTAGCCATAATGGCCCTAAAGTTACATAAACCCGTAACAACAACGTAGACCATATTACAAGGCCCAAAACCTGTACATAAGCCAAGCCCTCAGCCTAACGTCTGTAAGCGCAATCTTAACCTAAAGTTAACCATTACTCCACCCCTAAAAATTTAGACAAATGACAATATCCCTAACGCTAAATCTACACACAAATCCCTACTCTAAGAACCCTAACCGTTATCTTGCCGCTAATTACCCAACTGTGGCCATAATGACCCAAAAGCTAACATAGACCCATAACACCAATGTAGACCCTAAAACCCGGTCCAGAACCTACCCAAAAGAGGAGTATTCCCCTAACGTCCGTAAGTGCAATCTGAACCTAAACGTAAATGTTACTCCAACCCTAAACCTTTACACTAATGACAATATCCCTAAGGCTAAATCTAAACACAAATCCCTACCCTAAGAACCCTAACCGTTATTGTCAATCGAATTACCAAACTGTGGCCATAATGACCCTAAAGCTAACATAGACCCATAACACCAATGTAGACCCTAAAACCCGGTCCAGAACCTACCCAAAAGAGGAGTATTCCCCTAACGTCCGTAAGTGCAATCTGAACCTAAACGTAAATGTTACTCCAACCCTAAACCTTTACACTAATGACAATATCCCTAAAGCTAAATCTAAACACAAATCCCTACCCTAAGAACCCTAACCGTTATTGTCACTCGAATTACCAAACTGTGGCCATAATGACCCTAAAGCTAACATAGACCCATAACACCAATGTAGACCCTAAAACCCGGTTCAGAAACCTGCCACTAAGGCGAGCATTCCCCTTTCAACCATAAATGCAATCTTAATGCAACTATGGCCATAATGACCCTTAAGATAACATAGACCCATAACACCATTGTAGACCGTAAAACCAGTCCAGAACCTACCCATAAGGCGAGTATTCCCCTAACAGCCATAAATGCAACCTGAACCTAAACGTAACTCTTACTCCAACCCTAAAACTTTACACTAATGACAAAATCCCTAACGCTAAATCTAAGCACAAATCCCTATCCTAAGAATGCTAATCGTTATCTTGCCGCTAACTACCCAACTGTAGCCATAATGGCCCTAAAGTTACATAAACCTGTAACACCAACGTAGACCATATTACAAGGCCCAAAACCTGTACATAAGCCAAGCCCTCAGCCTAACGTCTGTAAGCGCAATCTTAACCTAAAGTTAACCATTACTCCACCCCTAAAAATTTAGACAAATGACAATATCCCTAACGCTAAATCTACACACAAATCCCTACTCTAAGAACCCTACAGTTATTTTGCCGCTAATTACCCAACTGTGGCCATAATGACCCAAAAGCTAACATAGACCCATAACACCAATGTAGACCCTAAAACCCGGTCCAGAACCTACCCAAAAGAGGAGTATTCCCCTAACGTCCGTAAGTGCAATCTGAACCTAAACGTAAATGTTACTCCAACCCTAAACCTTTACACTAATGACAATATCCCTAAGGCTAAATCTAAACACAAATTCCTACCCTAAGAACCCTAACCGTTATTGTCAATCGAATTACCAAACTGTGGCCATAATGACCCTAAAGCTAACATAGACCCATAACACCAATGTAGACCCTAAAACCCGGTTCAGAAACCTGCCACTAAGGCGAGCATTCCCCTTTCAACCATAAATGCAATCTTAATGCAACTATGGCCATAATGACCCTTAAGATAACATAGACCCATAACACCATTGTAGACCGTAAAACCAGTCCAGAACCCACCCATAAGGCCAGTATTCCCCTAACATCCATAAATGCAACCTGAACCTAAACGTAACTCTTACTCCAACCCTAAAACTTTACACTAATGACAAAATCCCTAACGCTAAATCTAAACACAAATCCCTATCCTAAGAATGCTAATCGTTATCTTGCCGCTAACTACCCAACTGTAGCCATAATGGCCCTAAAGTTACATAAACCCGTAACACCAACGTAGACCATATTACAAGGCCCAAAACCTGTACATAAGCCAAGCCCTCAGCCTAACGTCTGTAAGCGCAATCTTAACCTAAAGTTAACCATTACTCCACCCCTAAAAATTTAGACAAATGACAATATCCCTAACGCTAAATCTACACACAAATCCCTACTCTAAGAACCCTACAGTTATTTTGCCGCTAATTACCCAACTGTGGCCATAATGACCCAAAAGCTAACATAGACCCATAACACCAATGTAGACCCTAAAACCCGGTCCAGAACCTACCCAAAAGAGGAGTATTCCCCTAACGTCCGTAAGTGCAATCTGAACCTAAACGTAAATGTTACTCCAACCCTAAACCTTTACACTAATGACAATATCCCTAAGGCTAAATCTAAACACAAATCCCTACCCTAAGAACCCTAACCGTTATTGTCAATCGAATTACCAAACTGTGGCCATAATGACCCTAAAGCTAACATAGACCCATAACACCAATGTAGACCCTAAAACCCGGTTCAGAAACCTGCCACTAAGGCGAGCATTCCCCTTTCAACCATAAATGCAATCTTAATGCAACTATGGCCATAATGACCCTTAAGATAACATAGACCCATAACACCATTGTAGACCGTAAAACCAGTCCAGAACCTACCCATAAGGCAAGTATTCCCCTAACATCCATAAATGCAATCTGAACCTAAACGTAACTCTTACTCCAACCCTAAAACTTTACACTAATGACAAAATCCCTAACGCTAAATCTAAGCACAAATCCCATCCTAAGAATGCTAATCGTTATCTTGCCGCTAACTACCCAACTGTAGCCATAATGGCCCTAAAGTTACATAAACCCGTAACACCAACGTAGACCATATTACAAGGCCCAAAACCTGTACATAAGCCAAGCCCTCAGCCTAACGTCTGTAAGCGCAATCTTAACCTAAAGTTAACCATTACTCCACCCCTAAAAATTTAGACAAATGACAATATCCCTAACGCTAAATCTACACACAAATCCCTACTCTAAGAACCCTAACCGTTATCTTGCCGCTAACTACCCAACTGTGGCCATAATGACCCAAAAGCTAACATAGACCCATAACACCAATGTAGACCCTAAAACCCGGTCCAGAACCTACCCAAAAGAGGAGTATTCCCCTAACGTCCGTAAGTGCAATCTGAACCTAAACGTAAATGTTACTCCAACCCTAAACCTTTACACTAATGACAATATCCCTAAGGCTAAATCTAAACACAAATCCCTACCCTAAGAACCCTAACCGTTATTGTCAATCGAATTACCAAACTGTGGCCATAATGACCCTAAAGCTAACATAGACCCATAACACCAATGTAGACCCTAAAACCCGGTTCAGAAACCTGCCACTAAGGCGAGCATTCCCCTTTCAACCATAAATGCAATCTTAATGCAACTATGGCCATAATGACCCTTAAGATAACATAGACCCATAACACCATTGTAGACCGTAAAACCAGTCCAGAACCTACCCATAAGGCGAGTATTCCCCTAACAGCCATAAATGCAATCTGAACCTAAACGTAACTCTTACTCCAACCCTAAAACTTTACACTAATGACAAAATCCCTAAGGCTAAATCTAAACACAAATCCCTATCCTAAGAATGCTAATCGTTATCTTGCCGCTAACTACCCAACTGTAGCCATAATGGCCCTAAAGTTACATAAACCTGTAACACCAACGTAGACCATATTACAAGGCCCAAAACCTGTACATAAGCCAAGCCCTCAGCCTAACGTCTGTAAGCGCAATCTTAACCTAAAGTTAACCATTACTCCACCCCTAAAAATTTAGACAAATGACAATATCCCTAACGCTAAATCTACACACAAATCCCTACTCTAAGAACCCTAAGCGTTATCTTGCCGCTAATTACCCAACTGTGGCCATAATGACCCAAAAGCTAACATAGACCCATAAACCAATGTAGACCCTAAAACCCGGTCCAGAACCTACCCAAAAGACGAGTATTCCCCTAACGTCCGTAAGTGCAATCTGAACCTAAACGTAAATGTTACTCCAACCCTAAACCTTTACACTAATGACAATATCCCTAAGGCTAAATCTAAACACAAATCCCTACCCTAAGAACCCTAACCGTTATTGTCAATCGAATTACCAAACTGTGGCCATAATGACCCTAAAGCTAACATAGACCCATAACACCAATGTAGACCCTAAAACCCGGTTCAGAAACCTGCCACTAAGGCGAGCATTCCCCTTTCAACCATAAATGCAATCTTAATGCAACTATGGCCATAATGACCCTTAAGATAACATAGACCCATAACACCATTGTAGACCGTAAAACCAGTCCAGAACCTACCCATAAGGCAAGTATTCCCCTAACATCCATAAATGCAATCTGAACCTAAACGTAACTCTTACTCCAACCCTAAAACTTTACACTAATGACAAAATCCCTAACGCTAAATCTAAGCACAAATCCCATCCTAAGAATGCTAATCGTTATCTTGCCGCTAACTACCCAACTGTAGCCATAATGGCCCTAAAGTTACATAAACCCGTAACACCAACGTAGACCATATTACAAGGCCCAAAACCTGTACATAAGCCAAGCCCTCAGCCTAACGTCTGTAAGCGCAATCTTAACCTAAAGTTAACCATTACTCCACCCCTAAAAATTTAGACAAATGACAATATACCTAACGCTAAATCTACACACAAATCCCTACTCTAAGAACCCTACAGTTATTTTGCCGCTAATTACCCAACTGTGGCCATAATGACCCAAAAGCTAACATAGACCCATAACACCAATGTAGACCCTAAAACCCGGTCCAGAACCTACCCAAAAGAGGAGTATTCCCCTAACGTCCGTAAGTGAAATCTGAACCTAAACGTAAATGTTACTCCAACCCTAAACCTTTACACTAATGACAATATCCCTAAGGCTAAATCTAAACACAAATCCCTACCCTAAGAACCCTAACCGTTATTGTCAATCTAATTACCAAACTGTGGCCATAATGACCCTAAAGCTAACATAGACCCATAACACCATTGTAGACCGTAAAACCAGTCCAGAACCTACCCATAAGGCGAGTATTCCCCTAACAGCCATAAATGCAATCTGAACCTAAACGTAACTCTTACTCCAACCCTAAAACTTTACACTAATGACAAAATCCCTAACGCTAAATCTAAACACAAATCCCTATCCTAAGAATGCTAATCGTTATCTTGCCGCTAACTACCCAACTGTAGCCATAATGACCCTAAAGTTACATAAACCCGTAACACCAACGTAGACCATATTACAAGGCCCAAAACCTGTACATAAGCCAAGCCCTCAGCCTAACGTCTGTAAGCGCAATCTTAACCTAAAGTTAACCATTACTCCACCCCTAAAAATTTAGACAAATGACAATATCCCTAACGCTAAATCTACACACAAATCCCTACTCTAAGAACCCTAACCGTTACCTTGCCACTAATTACCCAACTGTGGCCATAATGACCCAAAAGCTAACATAGACCCATAACACCAATGTAGACCCTAAAACCCGGTCCAGAACCTACCCAAAAGAAGAGTATTCCCCTAACGTCCGTAAGTGCAATCTGAACCTAAACGTAAATGTTACTCCAACCCTAAACCTTTACACTAATGACAATATCCCTAAGGCTAAATCTAAACACAAATCCCTACCCTAAGAACCCTAACCGTTATTGTCAATCGAATTACCAAACTGTGGCCATAATGACCCTAAAGCTAACATAGACCCATAACACCAATGTAGACCCTAAAACCCGGTTCAGAAACCTGCCACTAAGGCGAGCATTCCCCTTTCAACCATAAATGCAATCTTAATGCAACTATGGCCATAATGACCCTTAAGATAACATAGACCCATAACACCATTGTAGACCGTAAAACCAGTCCAGAACCTACCCATAAGGCAAGTATTCCCCTAACATCCATAAATGCAATCTGAACCTAAACGTAACTCTTACTCCAACCCTAAAACTTTACACTAATGACAAAATCCCTAACGCTAAATCTAAGCACAAATCCCTATCCTAAGAATGCTAATCGTTATCTTGCCGCTAACTACCCAACTGTAGCCATAATGGCCCTAAAGTTACATAAACCCGTAACAACAACGTAGACCATATTACAAGGCCCAAAACCTGTACATAAGCCAAGCCCTCAGCCTAACGTCTGTAAGCGCAATCTTAACCTAAAGTTAACCATTACTCCACCCCTAAAAATTTAGACAAATGACAATATCCCTAACGCTAAATCTACACACAAATCCCTACTCTAAGAACCCTACAGTTATTTTGCCGCTAATTACCCAACTGTGGCCATAATGACCCAAAAGCTAACATAGACCCATAACACCAATGTAGACCCTAAAACCCGGTCCAGAACCTACCCAAAAGAGGAGTATTCCCCTAACGTCCGTAAGTGAAATCTGAACCTAAACGTAAATGTTACTCCAACCCTAAACCTTTACACTAATGACAATATCCCTAAGGCTAAATCTAAACACAAATCCCTACCCTAAGAACCCTAACCGTTATTGTCAATCTAATTACCAAACTGTGGCCATAATGACCCTAAAGCTAACATAGACCCATAACACCAATGTAGACCCTAAAACCCGGTCCAGAACCTACCCAAAAGAGGAGTATTCCCCTAACGTCCGTAAGTGCAATCTGAACCTAAACGTAAATGTTACTCCAACCCTAAACCTTTACACTAATGACAATATCCCTAAGGCTAAATCTAAACACAAATCCCTACCCTAAGAACCCTAACCGTTATTGTCACTCGAATTACCAAACTGTGGCCATAATGACCCTAAAGCTAACATAGACCCATAACACCAATGTAGACCCTAAAACCCGGTTCAGAAACCTGCCACTAAGGCGAGCATTCCCCTTTCAACCATAAATGCAATCTTAATGCAACTATGGCCATAATGACCCTTAAGATAACATAGACCCATAACACCATTGTAGACCGTAAAACCAGTCCAGAACCTACCCATAAGGCGAGTATTCCCCTAACAGCCATAAATGCAACCTGAACCTAAACGTAACTCTTACTCCAACCCTAAAACTTTACACTAATGACAAAATCCCTAACGCTAAATCTAAGCACAAATCCCTATCCTAAGAATGCTAATCGTTATCTTGCCGCTAACTACCCAACTGTAGCCATAATGGCCCTAAAGTTACATAAACCTGTAACACCAACGTAGACCATATTACAAGGCCCAAAACCTGTACATAAGCCAAGCCCTCAGCCTAACGTCTGTAAGCGCAATCTTAACCTAAAGTTAACCATTACTCCACCCCTAAAAATTTAGACAAATGACAATATCCCTAACGCTAAATCTACACACAAATCCCTACTCTAAGAACCCTACAGTTATTTTGCCGCTAATTACCCAACTGTGGCCATAATGACCCAAAAGCTAACATAGACCCATAACACCAATGTAGACCCTAAAACCCGGTCCAGAACCTACCCAAAAGAGGAGTATTCCCCTAACGTCCGTAAGTGCAATCTGAACCTAAACGTAAATGTTACTCCAACCCTAAACCTTTACACTAATGACAATATCCCTAAGGCTAAATCTAAACACAAATTCCTACCCTAAGAACCCTAACCGTTATTGTCAATCGAATTACCAAACTGTGGCCATAATGACCCTAAAGCTAACATAGACCCATAACACCAATGTAGACCCTAAAACCCGGTTCAGAAACCTGCCACTAAGGCGAGCATTCCCCTTTCAACCATAAATGCAATCTTAATGCAACTATGGCCATAATGACCCTTAAGATAACATAGACCCATAACACCATTGTAGACCGTAAAACCAGTCCAGAACCTACCCATAAGGCAAGTATTCCCCTAACATCCATAAATGCAATCTGAACCTAAACGTAACTCTTACTCCAACCCTAAAACTTTACACTAATGACAAAATCCCTAACGCTAAATCTAAGCACAAATCCCATCCTAAGAATGCTAATCGTTATCTTGCCGCTAACTACCCAACTGTAGCCATAATGGCCCTAAAGTTACATAAACCCGTAACAACAACGTAGACCATATTACAAGGCCCAAAACCTGTACATAAGCCAAGCCCTCAGCCTAACGTCTGTAAGCGCAATCTTAACCTAAAGTTAACCATTACTCCACCCCTAAAAATTTAGACAAATGACAATATCCCTAACGCTAAATCTACACACAAATCCCTACTCTAAGAACCCTAAGCGTTATCTTGCCGCTAATTACCCAACTGTGGCCATAATGACCCAAAAGCTAACATAGACCCATAACACCAATGTAGACCCTAAAACCCGGTCCAGAACCTACCCAAAAGAGGAGTATTCCCCTAACGTCCGTATGTGCAATCTGAACCTAAACGTAAATGTTACTCCAACCCTAAACCTTTACACTAATGACAATATCCCTAAGGCTAAATCTAAACACAAATCCCTACCCTAAGAACCCTAACCGTTATTGTCAATTGAATTACCAAACTGTGGCCATAATGACCCTAAAGCTAACATAGACCCATAACACCAATGTAGACCCTAAAACCCGGTTCAGAAACCTGCCACTAAGGCGAGCATTCCCCTTTCAACCATAAATGCAATCTTAATGCAACTATGGCCATAATGACCCTTAAGATAACATAGACCCATAACACCATTGTAGACCGTAAAACCAGTCCAGAACCTACCCATAAGGCGAGTATTCCCCTAACATCCATAAATACAATCTGAACCTAAACGTAACTCTTACTCCAACCCTAAAACTTTGCACTAATGACAAAATCCCTAACGCTAAATCTAAACACAAATCCCTATCCTAAGAATGCTAATCGTTATCTTGCCGCTAACTACCCAACTGTAGCCATAATGGCCCTAAAGTTACATAAACCCGTAACAACGTAGACCATATTACAAGGCCCAAAACCTGTACATAAGCCAAGCCCTCAGCCTAACGTCTGTAAGCGCAATCTTAACCTAAAGTTAACCATTACTCCACCCCTAAAAATTTAGACAAATGACAATATCCCTAACGCTAAATCTACACACAAATCCCTACTCTAAGAACCCTAACCGTTACCTTGCCACTAATTACCCAACTGTGGCCATAATGACCCAAAAGCTAACATAGACCCATAACACCAATGTAGACCCTAAAACCCGGTCCAGAACCTACCCAAAAGAGGAGTATTCCCCTAACGTCCGTAAGTGCAATCTGAACCTAAACGTAAATGTTACTCCAACCCTAAACCTTTACACTAATGACAATATCCCTAAGGCTAAATCTAAACACAAATCCCTACCCTAAGAACCCTAACCGTTATTGTCAATCGAATTACCAAACTGTGGCCATAATGACCCTAAAGCTAACATAGACCCATAACACCAATGTAGACCCTAAAACCCGGTCCAGAACCTACCCAAAAGAGGAGTATTCCCCTAACGTCCGTAAGTGCAATCTGAACCTAAACGTAAATGTTACTCCAACCCTAAAACTTTACACTAATGACAAAATCCCTAACGCTAAATCTAAACACAAATCCCTACCCTAAGAATGCTAATCGTTATCTTGCCGCTAACTACCCAACTGTAGCCATAATGGCCCTAAAGTTACATAAACCCGTAACACCAACATAGACCATATTACAAGGCCCAAAACCTGTACATAAGCCAAGCCCTCAGCCTAACGTCTGTAAGCGCAATCTTAACATAAAGTTAACCATTACTCCACCCCTAAAAATTTAGACAAATGACAATATCCCTAACGCTAAATCTACACACAAATCCTTACTCTAAGAACCCTAACCGTTATCTTGCTGCTAATTACCCAACTGTGGCCATAATGACCCAAAAGCTAACATAGACCCATAAACCAATGTAGACCCTAAAACCCGGTCCAGAACCTACCCAAAAGAGGAGTATTCCCCTAACGTCCGTAAGTGCAATCTGAACCTAAACGTAAATGTTACTCCAACCCTAAACCTTTACACTAATGACAATATCCCTAAGGCTAAATCTAAACACAAATCCCTACCCTAAGAACCCTAACCGTTATTGTCAATCGAATTACCAAACTGTGGCCATAATGACCCTAAAGCTAACATAGACCCATAACACCAATGTAGACCCTAAAACCCGGTCCAGAACCTACCCAAAAGAGGAGTATTCCCCTAACGTCCGTAAGTGCAATCTGAACCTAAACGTAAATGTTACTCCAACCCTAAACCTTTACACTAATGACAATATCCCTAAGGCTAAATCTAAACACAAATCCCTACCCTAAGAACCCTAACCGTTATTGTCAATCGAATTACCAAACTGTGGCCATAATGACCCTAAAGCTAACATAGACCCATAACACCAATGTAGACCCTAAAACCCGGTTCAGAAACCTGCCACTAAGGCGAGCATTCCCCTTTCAACCATAAATGCAATCTTAATGCAACTATGGCCATAATGACCCTTAAGATAACATAGACCCATAACACCAATGTAGACCCTAAAACCCGGTCCAGAACTACTCAAAAGAGGAGTATTCCCCTAACATCCATAAATGCAATCTGAACCTAAACGTAACTCTTACTCCAACCCTAAAACTTTACACTAATGACAAAATCCCTAACGCTAAATCTAAACACAAATCCCTATTCTAAGAATGCTAATCGTTATCTTGCCTCTAACTACCCAACTGTAGCCATAATGGCCCTAAAGTTACATAAACCTGTAACACCAACGTAGACCATATTACAAGGCCCAAAACCTGTACATAAGCCAAGCCCTCAGCCTAACGTCTGTAAGCGCAATCTTAACCTAAAGTTAACCATTACTCCACCCCTAAAAATTTAGACAAATGACAATATCCCTAACGCTAAATCTACACACAAATCCCTACTCTAAGAACCCTACAGTTATTTTGCCGCTAATTACCCAACTGTGGCCATAATGACCCTAAAGCTAACATAGACCCATAACACCAATGTAGACCCTAAAACCCGGTTCAGAACCTACCCAAAAGAGGAGTATTCCCCTAACGTCCGTAAGTGCAATCTGAACCTAAACGTAAATGTTACTCCAACCCTAAACCTTTACACTAATGACAATATCCCTAAGGCTAAATCTAAACACAAATCCCTACCCTAAGAACCCTAACCGTTATTGTCAATCGAATTACCAAACTGTGGCCATAATGACCCTAAAGCTAACATAGACCCATAACACCAATGTAGACCCTAAAACCCGGTTCAGAAACCTGCCACTAAGGCGAGCATTCCCCTTTCAACCATAAATGCAATCTTAATGCAACTATGGCCATAATGACCCTTAAGATAACATAGACCCATAACACCATTGTAGTCCGTAAAACCAGTCCAGAACCTACCCATAAGGCCAGTATTCCCCTAACATCCATAAATGCAATCTGAACCTAAATGTAGCTCTTACTCCAACCCTAAAACTTTACACTAATGGCAAAATCCCTAACGCTAAATCTAAACACAAATCCCTATCCTAAGAATGCTAATCGTTATCTTGCCGCTAACTACCCAACTGTAGCCATAATGGCCCTAAAGTTACATAAACCCGTAACAACAACGTAGACCATATTACAAGGCCCAAAACCTGTACATAAGCCAAGCCCTCAGCCTAACGTCTGTAAGCGCAATCTTAACCTAAAGTTAACCATTACTCCACCCCTAAAAATTTAGACAAATGACAATATCCCTAACGCTAAATCTACACACAAATCCCTACTCTAAGAACCCTACAGTTATTTTGCCGCTAATTACCCAACTGTGGCCATAATGACCCAAAAGCTAACATAGACCCATAACACCAATGTAGACCCTAAAACCCGGTCCAGAACCTACCCAAAAGAGGAGTATTCCCCTAACGTCCGTAAGTGAAATCTGAACCTAAACGTAAATGTTACTCCAACCCTAAACCTTTACACTAATGACAATATCCCTAAGGCTAAATCTAAACACAAATCCCTACCCTAAGAACCCTAACCGTTATTGTCAATCTAATTACCAAACTGTGGCCATAATGACCCTAAAGCTAACATAGACCCATAACACCAATGTAGACCCTAAAACCCGGTCCAGAACCTACCCAAAAGAGGAGTATTCCCCTAACGTCCGTAAGTGCAATCTGAACCTAAACGTAAATGTTACTCCAACCCTAAACCTTTACACTAATGACAATATCCCTAAGGCTAAATCTAAACACAAATCCCTACCCTAAGAACCCTAACCGTTATTGTCACTCGAATTACCAAACTGTGGCCATAATGACCCTAAAGCTAACATAGACCCATAACACCAATGTAGACCCTAAAACCCGGTTCAGAAACCTGCCACTAAGGCGAGCATTCCCCTTTCAACCATAAATGCAATCTTAATGCAACTATGGCCATAATGACCCTTAAGATAACATAGACCCATAACACCATTGTAGACCGTAAAACCAGTCCAGAACCTACCCATAAGGCGAGTATTCCCCTAACAGCCATAAATGCAACCTGAACCTAAACGTAACTCTTACTCCAACCCTAAAACTTTACACTAATGACAAAATCCCTAACGCTAAATCTAAGCACAAATCCCTATCCTAAGAATGCTAATCGTTATCTTGCCGCTAACTACCCAACTGTAGCCATAATGGCCCTAAAGTTACATAAACCTGTAACACCAACGTAGACCATATTACAAGGCCCAAAACCTGTACATAAGCCAAGCCCTCAGCCTAACGTCTGTAAGCGCAATCTTAACCTAAAGTTAACCATTACTCCACCCCTAAAAATTTAGACAAATGACAATATCCCTAACGCTAAATCTACACACAAATCCCTACTCTAAGAACCCTACAGTTATTTTGCCGCTAATTACCCAACTGTGGCCATAATGACCCAAAAGCTAACATAGACCCATAACACCAATGTAGACCCTAAAACCCGGTCCAGAACCTACCCAAAAGAGGAGTATTCCCCTAACGTCCGTAAGTGCAATCTGAACCTAAACGTAAATGTTACTCCAACCCTAAACCTTTACACTAATGACAATATCCCTAAGGCTAAATCTAAACACAAATTCCTACCCTAAGAACCCTAACCGTTATTGTCAATCGAATTACCAAACTGTGGCCATAATGACCCTAAAGCTAACATAGACCCATAACACCAATGTAGACCCTAAAACCCGGTTCAGAAACCTGCCACTAAGGCGAGCATTCCCCTTTCAACCATAAATGCAATCTTAATGCAACTATGGCCATAATGACCCTTAAGATAACATAGACCCATAACACCATTGTAGACCGTAAAACCAGTCCAGAACCCACCCATAAGGCCAGTATTCCCCTAACATCCATAAATGCAACCTGAACCTAAACGTAACTCTTACTCCAACCCTAAAACTTTACACTAATGACAAAATCCCTAACGCTAAATCTAAACACAAATCCCTATCCTAAGAATGCTAATCGTTATCTTGCCGCTAACTACCCAACTGTAGCCATAATGGCCCTAAAGTTACATAAACCCGTAACACCAACGTAGACCATATTACAAGGCCCAAAACCTGTACATAAGCCAAGCCCTCAGCCTAACGTCTGTAAGCGCAATCTTAACCTAAAGTTAACCATTACTCCACCCCTAAAAATTTAGACAAATGACAATATCCCTAACGCTAAATCTACACACAAATCCCTACTCTAAGAACCCTACAGTTATTTTGCCGCTAATTACCCAACTGTGGCCATAATGACCCAAAAGCTAACATAGACCCATAACACCAATGTAGACCCTAAAACCCGGTCCAGAACCTACCCAAAAGAGGAGTATTCCCCTAACGTCCGTAAGTGCAATCTGAACCTAAATGTAAATGTTACTCCAACCCTAAACCTTTACACTAATGACAATATCCCTAAGGCTAAATCTAAACACAAATCCCTACCCTAAGAACCCTAACCGTTATTGTCAATTGAATTACCAAACTGTGGCCATAATGACCCTAAAGCTAACATAGACCCATAACACCAATGTAGACCCTAAAACCCGGTTCAGAAACCTGCCACTAAGGCGAGCATTCCCCTTTCAACCATAAATGCAATCTTAATGCAACTATGGCCATAATGACCCTTAAGATAACATAGACCCATAACACCATTGTAGACCGTAAAACCAGTCCAGAACCTACCCATAAGGCGAGTATTCCCCTAACATCCATAAATGCAATCTGAACCTAAAAGTAACTCTTACTCCAACCCTAAAACTTTGCACTAATGACAAAATCCCTAAGGCTAAATCTAAACACAAATCCCTATCCTAAGAATGCTAATCGTTATCTTGCCGCTAACTACCCAACTGTAGCCATAATGGCCCTAAAGTTACATAAACCCGTAACACCAACGTAGACCATATTACAAGGCCCAAAACCTGTACATAAGCCAAGCCCTCAGCCTAACGTCTGTAAGCGCAATCTTAACCTAAAGTTAACCATTACTCCACCCCTAAAAATTTAGACAAATGACAATATCCCTAACGCTAAATCTACACACAAATCCCTACTCTAAGAACCCTAAGCGTTATCTTGCCGCTAATTACCCAACTGTGGCCATAATGACCCAAAAGCTAACATAGACCCATAACACCAATGTAGACCCTAAAACCCGGTCCAGAACCTACCCAAAAGAGGAGTATTCCCCTAACGTCCGTAAGTGCAATCTGAACCTAAACGTAAATGTTACTCCAACCCTAAACCTTTACACTAATGACAATATCCCTAAGGCTAAATCTAAACACAAATCCCTACCCTAAGAACCCTAACCGTTATTGTCAATCGAATTACCAAACTGTGGCCATAATGACCCTAAAGCTAACATAGACCCATAACACCAATGTAGACCCTAAAACCCGGTTCAGAAACCTGCCACTAAGGCGAGCATTCCCCTTTCAACCATAAATGCAATCTTAATGCAACTATGGCCATAATGACCCTTAAGATAACATAGACCCATAACACCATTGTAGACCGTAAAACCAGTCCAGAACCTACCCATAAGGCAAGTATTCCCCTAACATCCATAAATGCAATCTGAACCTAAACGTAACTCTTACTCCAACCCTAAAACTTTACACTAATGACAAAATCCCTAACGCTAAATCTAAGCACAAATCCCATCCTAAGAATGCTAATCGTTATCTTGCCGCTAACTACCCAACTGTAGCCATAATGGCCCTAAAGTTACATAAACCCGTAACACCAACGTAGACCATATTACAAGGCCCAAAACCTGTACATAAGCCAAGCCCTCAGCCTAACGTCTGTAAGCGCAATCTTAACCTAAAGTTAACCATTACTCCACCCCTAAAAATTTAGACAAATGACAATATCCCTAACGCTAAATCTACACACAAATCCCTACTCTAAGAACCCTAAGCGTTATCTTGCCGCTAATTACCCAACTGTGGCCATAATGACCCAAAAGCTAACATAGACCCATAACACCAATGTAGACCCTAAAACCCGGTCCAGAACCTACCCAAAAGAGGAGTATTCCCCTAACGTCCGTAAGTGCAATCTGAACCTAAACGTAAATGTTACTCCAACCCTAAACCTTTACACTAATGACAATATCCCTAAGGCTAAATCTAAACACAAATCCCTACCCTAAGAACCCTAACCGTTATTGTCAATCGAATTACCAAACTGTGGCCATAATGACCCTAAAGCTAACATAGACCCATAACACCAATGTAGACCCTAAAACCCGGTTCAGAAACCTGCCACTAAGGCGAGCATTCCCCTTTCAACCATAAATGCAATCTTGATGCAACTATGGCCATAATGACCCTTAAGATAACATAGACCCATAACACCATTGTAGTCCGTAAAACCAGTCCAGAACCTACCCATAAGGCGAGTATTCCCCTAACATCCATAAATGCAATCTGAACCTAAATGTAGCTCTTACTCCAACCCTAAAACTTTACACTAATGGCAAAATCCCTAACGCTAAATCTAAACACAAATCCCTATCCTAAGAATGCTAATCGTTATCTTGCCGCTAACTACCCAACTGTAGCCATAATGGCCCTAAAGTTACATAAACCCGTAACAACAACGTAGACCATATTACAAGGCCCAAAACCTGTACATAAGCCAAGCCCTCAGCCTAACGTCTGTAAGCGCAATCTTAACCTAAAGTTAACCATTACTCCACCCCTAAAAATTTAGACAAATGACAATATCCCTAACGCTAAATCTACACACAAATCCCTACTCTAAGAACCCTACAGTTATTTTGCCGCTAATGACCCAAAAGCTAACATAGACCCATAACACCAATGTAGACCCTAAAACCGGTCCAGAACCTACCCAAAAGAGGAGTATTCCCCTAACGTCCGTAAGTGCAATCTGAACCTAAACGTAAATGTTACTCCAACCCTAAACCTTTACACTAATGACAATATCCCTAAGGCTAAATCTAAACACAAATCCCTACCCTAAGAACCCTAACCGTTATTGTCAATCGAATTACCAAACTGTGGCCATAATGACCCTAAAGCTAACATAGACCCATAACACCAATGTAGACCCTAAAACCCGGTTCAGAAACCTGCCACTAAGGCGAGCATTCCCCTTACAACCATAAATGCAATCTTAATGCAACTATGGCCATAATGACCCTTAAGATAACATAGACCCATAACACCATTGTAGACCGTAAAACCAGTCCAGAACCTACCCATAAGGCAAGTATTCCCCTAACATCCATAAATGCAATCTGAACCTAAACGTAACTCTTACTCCAACCCTAAAACTTTACACTAATGACAAAATCCCTAACGCTAAATCTAAGCACAAATCCCTATCCTAAGAATGCTAATCGTTATCTTGCCGCTAACTACCCAACTGTAGCCATAATGGCCCTAAAGTTACATAAACCCGTAACAACAACGTAGACCATATTACAAGGCCCAAAACCTGTACATAAGCCAAGCCCTCAGCCTAACGTCTGTAAGCGCAATCTTAACCTAAAGTTAACCATTACTCCACCCCTAAAAATTTAGACAAATGACAATATCCCTAACGCTAAATCTACACACAAATCCCTACTCTAAGAACCCTACAGTTATTTTGCCGCTAATTACCCAACTGTGGCCATAATGACCCAAAAGCTAACATAGACCCATAACACCAATGTAGACCCTAAAACCCGGTCCAGAACCTACCCAAAAGAGGAGTATTCCCCTAACGTCCGTAAGTGCAATCTGAACCTAAACGTAAATGTTACTCCAACCCTAAACCTTTACACTAATGACAATATCCCTAAGGCTAAATCTAAACACAAATTCCTACCCTAAGAACCCTAACCGTTATTGTCAATCGAATTACCAAACTGTGGCCATAATGACCCTAAAGCTAACATAGACCCATAACACCAATGTAGACCCTAAAACCCGGTTCAGAAACCTGCCACTAAGGCGAGCATTCCCCTTTCAACCATAAATGCAATCTTAATGCAACTATGGCCATAATGACCCTTAAGATAACATAGACCCATAACACCATTGTAGACGGTAAAACCAGTCCAGAACCCACCCATAAGGCCAGTATTCCCCTAACATCCATAAATGCAACCTGAACCTAAACGTAACTCTTACTCCAACCCTAAAACTTTACACTAATGACAAAATCCCTAACGCTAAATCTAAACACAAATCCCTATCCTAAGAATGCTAATCGTTATCTTGCCGCTAACTACCCAACTGTAGCCATAATGGCCCTAAAGTTACATAAACCCGTAACACCAACGTAGACCATATTACAAGGCCCAAAACCTGTACATAAGCCAAGCCCTCAGCCTAACGTCTGTAAGCGCAATCTTAACCTAAAGTTAACCATTACTCCACCCCTAAAAATTTAGACAAATGACAATATCCCTAACGCTAAATCTACACACAAATCCCTACTCTAAGAACCCTACAGTTATTTTGCCGCTAATTACCCAACTGTGGCCATAATGACCCAAAAGCTAACATAGACCCATAACACCAATGTAGACCCTAAAACCCGGTCCAGAACCTACCCAAAAGAGGAGTATTCCCCTAACGTCCGTAAGTGCAATCTGAACCTAACCGTAAATGTTACTCCAACCCTAAACCTTTACACTAATGACAATATCCCTAAGGCTAAATCTAAACACAAATCCCTACCCTAAGAACCCTAACCGTTATTGTCAATCGAATTACCAAACTGTGGCCATAATGACCCTAAAGCTAACATAGACCCATAACACCAATGTAGACCCTAAAACCCGGTTCAGAAACCTGCCACTAAGGCGAGCATTCCCCTTTCAACCATAAATGCAATCTTAATGCAACTATGGCCATAATGACCCTTAAGATAACATAGACCCATAACACCATTGTAGACCGTAAAACCAGTCCAGAACCTACCCATAAGGCAAGTATTCCCCTAACATCCATAAATGCAATCTGAACCTAAACGTAACTCTTACTCCAACCCTAAAACTTTACACTAATGACAAAATCCCTAACGCTAAATCTAAGCACAAATCCCATCCTAAGAATGCTAATCGTTATCTTGCCGCTAACTACCCAACTGTAGCCATAATGGCCCTAAAGTTACATAAACCCGTAACACCAACGTAGACCATATTACAAGGCCCAAAACCTGTACATAAGCCAAGCCCTCAGCCTAACGTCTGTAAGCGCAATCTTAACCTAAAGTTAACCATTACTCCACCCCTAAAAATTTAGACAAATGACAATATCCCTAACGCTAAATCTACACACAAATCCCTACTCTAAGAACCCTAAGCGTTATCTTGCCGCTAATTACCCAACTGTGGCCATAATGACCCAAAAGCTAACATAGACCCATAACACCAATGTAGACCCTAAAACCCGGTCCAGAACCTACCCAAAAGAGGAGTATTCCCCTAACGTCCGTATGTGCAATCTGAACCTAAACGTAAATGTTACTCCAACCCTAAACCTTTACACTAATGACAATATCCCTAAGGCTAAATCTAAACACAAATCCCTACCCTAAGAACCCTAACCGTTATTGTCAATTGAATTACCAAACTGTGGCCATAATGACCCTAAAGCTAACATAGACCCATAACACCAATGTAGACCCTAAAACCCGGTTCAGAAACCTGCCACTAAGGCGAGCATTCCCCTTTCAACCATAAATGCAATCTTAATGCAACTATGGCCATAATGACCCTTAAGATAACATAGACCCATAACACCATTGTAGACCGTAAAACCAGTCCAGAACCTACCCATAAGGCGAGTATTCCCCTAACATCCATAAATACAATCTGAACCTAAACGTAACTCTTACTCCAACCCTAAAACTTTGCACTAATGACAAAATCCCTAACGCTAAATCTAAACACAAATCCCTATCCTAAGAATGCTAATCGTTATCTTGCCGCTAACTACCCAACTGTAGCCATAATGGCCCTGAAGTTACATAAACCCGTAACAACAACGTAGACCATATTACAAGGCCCAAAACCTGTACATAAGCCAAGCCCTCAGCCTAACGTCTGTAAGCGCAATCTTAACCTAAAGTTAACCATTACTCCACCCCTAAAAATTTAGACAAATGACAATATCCCTAACGCTAAATCTACACACAAATCCCTACTCTAAGAACCCTAACCGTTATCTTGCCGCTAATTACCCAACTGTGGCCATAATGACCCAAAAGCTAACATAGACCCATAACACCAATGTAGACCCTAAAACCCGGTCCAGAACCTACCCAAAAGAGGAGTATTCCCCTAACGTCCGTAAGTGCAATCTGAACCTAAACGTAAATGTTACTCCAACCCTAAACCTTTACACTAATGACAATATCCCTAAGGCTAAATCTAAACACAAATCCCTACCCTAAGAACCCTAACCGTTATTGTCAATCGAATTACCAAACTGTGGCCATAATGACCCTAAAGCTAACATAGACCCATAACACCAATGTAGACCCTAAAACCCGGTCCAGAACCTACCCAAAAGAGGAGTATTCCCCTAACGTCCGTAAGTGCAATCTGAACCTAAACGTAAATGTTACTCCAACCCTAAACCTTTACACTAATGACAATATCCCTAAGGCTAAATCTAAACACAAATCCCTACCCTAAGAACCCTAACCGTTATTGTCACTCGAATTACCAAACTGTGGCCATAATGACCCTAAAGCTAACATAGACCCATAACACCAATGTAGACCCTAAAACCCGGTTCAGAAACCTGCCACTAAGGCGAGCATTCCCCTTTCAACCATAAATGCAATCTTAATGCAACTATGGCCATAATGACCCTTAAGATAACATAGACCCATAACACCATTGTAGACCGTAAAACCAGTCCAGAACCTACCCATAAGGCGAGTATTCCCCTAACAGCCATAAATGCAACCTGAACCTAAACGTAACTCTTACTCCAACCCTAAAACTTTACACTAATGACAAAATCCCTAACGCTAAATCTAAGCACAAATCCCTATCCTAAGAATGCTAATCGTTATCTTGCCGCTAACTACCCAACTGTAGCCATAATGGCCCTAAAGTTACATAAACCTGTAACACCAACGTAGACCATATTACAAGGCCCAAAACCTGTACATAAGCCAAGCCCTCAGCCTAACGTCTGTAAGCGCAATCTTAACCTAAAGTTAACCATTACTCCACCCCTAAAAATTTAGACAAATGACAATATCCCTAACGCTAAATCTACACACAAATCCCTACTCTAAGAACCCTACAGTTATTTTGCCGCTAATTACCCAACTGTGGCCATAATGACCCAAAAGCTAACATAGACCCATAACACCAATGTAGACCCTAAAACCCGGTCCAGAACCTACCCAAAAGAGGAGTATTCCCCTAACGTCCGTAAGTGCAATCTGAACCTAAACGTAAATGTTACTCCAACCCTAAACCTTTACACTAATGACAATATCCCTAAGGCTAAATCTAAACACAAATCCCTACCCTAAGAACCCTAACCGTTATTGTCAATCGAATTACCAAACTGTGGCCATAATGACCCTAAAGCTAACATAGACCCATAACACCAATGTAGACCCTAAAACCCGGTTCAGAAACCTGCCACTAAGGCGAGCATTCCCCTTTCAACCATAAATGCAATCTTAATGCAACTATGGCCATAATGACCCTTAAGATAACATAGACCCATAACACCATTGTAGACCGTAAAACCAGTCCAGAACCCACCCATAAGGCCAGTATTCCCCTAACATCCATAAATGCAACCTGAACCTAAACGTAACTCTTACTCCAACCCTAAAACTTTACACTAATGACAAAATCCCTAACGCTAAATCTAAACACAAATCCCTATCCTAAGAATGCTAATCGTTATCTTGCCGCTAACTACCCAACTGTAGCCATAATGGCCCTAAAGTTACATAAACCCGTAACACCAACGTAGACCATATTACAAGGCCCAAAACCTGTACATAAGCCAAGCCCTCAGCCTAACGTCTGTAAGCGCAATCTTAACCTAAAGTTAACCATTACTCCACCCCTAAAAATTTAGACAAATGACAATATCCCTAACGCTAAATCTACACACAAATCCCTACTCTAAGAACCCTACAGTTATCTTGCTGCTAATTACCCAACTGTGGCCATAATGACCCAAAAGCTAACATAGACCCATAACACCAATGTAGACCCTAAAACCCGGTCCAGAACCTACCCAAAAGAGGAGTATTCCCCTAACGTCCGTAAGTGCAATCTGAACCTAAACGTAAATGTTACTCCAACCCTAAACCTTTACACTAATGACAATATCCCTAAGGCTAAATCTAAACACAAATTCCTACCCTAAGAACCCTAACCGTTATTGTCAATCGAATTACCAAACTGTGGCCATAATGACCCTAAAGCTAACATAGACCCATAACACCAATGTAGACCCTAAAACCCGGTTCAGAAACCTGCCACTAAGGCGAGCATTCCCCTTTCAACCATAAATGCAATCTTAATGCAACTATGGCCATAATGACCCTTAAGATAACATAGACCCATAACACCATTGTAGACCGTAAAACCAGTCCAGAACCCACCCATAAGGCCAGTATTCCCCTAACATCCATAAATGCAACCTGAACCTAAACGTAACTCTTACTCCAACCCTAAAACTTTACACTAATGACAAAATCCCTAACGCTAAATCTAAACACAAATCCCTATCCTAAGAATGCTAATCGTTATCTTGCCGCTAACTACCCAACTGTAGCCATAATGGCCCTAAAGTTACATAAACCCGTAACACCAACGTAGACCATATTACAAGGCCCAAAACCTGTACATAAGCCAAGCCCTCAGCCTAACGTCTGTAAGCGCAATCTTAACCTAAAGTTAACCATTACTCCACCCCTAAAAATTTAGACAAATGACAATATCCCTAACGCTAAATCTACACACAAATCCCTACTCTAAGAACCCTACAGTTATTTTGCCGCTAATTACCCAACTGTGCCCATAATGACCCAAAAGCTAACATAGACCCATAACACCAATGTAGACCCTAAAACCCGGTCCAGAACCTACCCAAAAGAGGAGTATTCCCCTAACGTCCGTAAGTGCAATCTGAACCTAAACGTAAATGTTACTCCAACCCTAAACCTTTACACTAATGACAATATCCCTAAGGCTAAATCTAAACACAAATCCCTACCCTAAGAACCCTAACCGTTATTGTCAATCGAATTACCAAACTGTGGCCATAATGACCCTAAAGCTAACATAGACCCATAACACCAATGTAGACCCTAAAACCCGGTTCAGAAACCTGCCACTAAGGCGAGCATTCCCCTTTCAACCATAAATGCAATCTTAATGCAACTATGGCCATAATGACCCTTAAGATAACATAGACCCATAACACCATTGTAGACCGTAAAACCAGTCCAGAACCTACCCATAAGGCAAGTATTCCCCTAACATCCATAAATGCAATCTGAACCTAAACGTAAATGTTACTCCAACCCTAAAACTTTACACTAATGACAAAATCCCTAACGCTAAATCTAAGCACAAATCCCATCCTAAGAATGCTAATCGTTATCTTGCCGCTAACTACCCAACTGTAGCCATAATGGCCCTAAAGTTACATAAACCCGTAACACCAACGTAGACCATATTACAAGGCCCAAAACCTGTACATAAGCCAAGCCCTCAGCCTAACGTCTGTAAGCGCAATCTTAACCTAAAGTTAACCATTACTCCACCCCTAAAAATTTAGACAAATGACAATATCCCTAACGCTAAATCTACACACAAATCCCTACTCTAAGAACCCTAAGCGTTATCTTGCCGCTAATTACCCAACTGTGGCCATAATGACCCAAAAGCTAACATAGACCCATAACACCAATGTAGACCCTAAAACCCGGTCCAGAACCTACCCAAAAGAGGAGTATTCCCCTAACGTCCGTATGTGCAATCTGAACCTAAACGTAAATGTTACTCCAACCCTAAACCTTTACACTAATGACAATATCCCTAAGGCTAAATCTAAACACAAATCCCTACCCTAAGAACCCTAACCGTTATTGTCAATTGAATTACCAAACTGTGGCCATAATGACCCTAAAGCTAACATAGACCCATAACACCAATGTAGACCCTAAAACCCGGTCCAGAACCTACCCAAAAGAGGAGTATTCCCCTAACGTCCGTAAGTGCAATCTGAACCTAAACGTAAATGTTACTCCAACCCTAAAACTTTACACTAATGACAAAATCCCTAAGGCTAAATCTAAACACAAATCCCTACCCTAAGAATGCTAATCGTTATCTTGCCGCTAACTACCCAACTGTAGCCATAATGGCCCTAAAGTTACATAAACCCGTAACACCAACATAGACCATATTACAAGGCCCAAAACCTGTACATAAGCCAAGCCCTCAGCCTAACGTCTGTAAGCGCAATCTTAACATAAAGTTAACCATTACTCCACCCCTAAAAATTTAGACAAATGACAATATCCCTAACGCTAAATCTACACACAAATCCTTACTCTAAGAACCCTAACCGTTATCTTGCTGCTAATTACCCAACTGTGGCCATAATGACCCAAAAGCTAACATAGACCCATAACACCAATGTAGACCCTAAAACCCGGTCCAGAACCTACCCAAAAGAGGAGTATTCCCCTAACGTCCGTAAGTGCAATCTGAACCTAAACGTAAATGTTACTCCAACCCTAAACCTTTACACTAATGACAATATCCCTAAGGCTAAATCTAAACACAAATCCCTACCCTAAGAACCCTAACCGTTATTGTCAATCGAATTACCAAACTGTGGCCATAATGACCCTAAAGCTAACATAGACCCATAACACCAATGTAGACCCTAAAACCCGGTTCAGAAACCTGCCACTAAGGCGAGCATTCCCCTTTCAACCATAAATGCAATCTTAATGCAACTATGGCCATAATGACCCTTAAGATAACATAGACCCATAACACCATTGTAGACCGTAAAACCAGTCCAGAACCTACCCATAAGGCAAGTATTCCCCTAACATCCATAAATGCAATCTGAACCTAAACGTAAATGTTACTCCAACCCTAAAACTTTACACTAATGACAAAATCCCTAACGCTAAATCTAAGCACAAATCCCATCCTAAGAATGCTAATCGTTATCTTGCCGCTAACTACCCAACTGTAGCCATAATGGCCCTAAAGTTACATAAACCCGTAACACCAACGTAGACCATATTACAAGGCCCAAAACCTGTACATAAGCCAAGCCCTCAGCCTAACGTCTGTAAGCGCAATCTTAACCTAAAGTTAACCATTACTCCACCCCTAAAAATTTAGACAAATGACAATATCCCTAACGCTAAATCTACACACAAATCCCTACTCTAAGAACCCTAAGCGTTATCTTGCCGCTAATTACCCAACTGTGGCCATAATGACCCAAAAGCTAACATAGACCCATAACACCAATGTAGACCCTAAAACCCGGTCCAGAACCTACCCAAAAGAGGAGTATTCCCCTAACGTCCGTATGTGCAATCTGAACCTAAACGTAAATGTTACTCCAACCCTAAACCTTTACACTAATGACAATATCCCTAAGGCTAAATCTAAACACAAATCCCTACCCTAAGAACCCTAACCGTTATTGTCAATTGAATTACCAAACTGTGGCCATAATGACCCTAAAGCTAACATAGACCCATAACACCAATGTAGACCCTAAAACCCGGTCCAGAACCTACCCAAAAGAGGAGTATTCCCCTAACGTCCGTAAGTGCAATCTGAACCTAAACGTAAATGTTACTCCAACCCTAAAACTTTACACTAATGACAAAATCCCTAAGGCTAAATCTAAACACAAATCCCTACCCTAAGAATGCTAATCGTTATCTTGCCGCTAACTACCCAACTGTAGCCATAATGGCCCTAAAGTTACATAAACCCGTAACACCAACATAGACCATATTACAAGGCCCAAAACCTGTACATAAGCCAAGCCCTCAGCCTAACGTCTGTAAGCGCAATCTTAACATAAAGTTAACCATTACTCCACCCCTAAAAATTTAGACAAATGACAATATCCCTAACGCTAAATCTACACACAAATCCTTACTCTAAGAACCCTAACCGTTATCTTGCTGCTAATTACCCAACTGTGGCCATAATGACCCAAAAGCTAACATAGACCCATAACACCAATGTAGACCCTAAAACCCGGTCCAGAACCTACCCAAAAGAGGAGTATTCCCCTAACGTCCGTAAGTGCAATCTGAACCTAAACGTAAATGTTACTCCAACCCTAAACCTTTACACTAATGACAATATCCCTAAGGCTAAATCTAAACACAAATCCCTACCCTAAGAACCCTAACCGTTATTGTCAATCGAATTACCAAACTGTGGCCATAATGACCCTAAAGCTAACATAGACCCATAACACCAATGTAGACCCTAAAACCCGGTCCAGAACCTACCCAAAAGAGGAGTATTCCCCTAACGTCCGTAAGTGCAATCTGAACCTAAACGTAAATGTTACTCCAACCCTAAACCTTTACACTAATGACAATATCCCTAAGGCTAAATCTAAACACAAATCCCTACCCTAAGAACCCTAACCGTTATTGTCAATCGAATTACCAAACTGTGGCCATAATGACCCTAAAGCTAACATAGACCCATAACACCAATGTAGACCCTAAAACCCGGTCCAGAACCTACCCAAAAGAGGAGTATTCCCCTAACGTCCGTAAGTGCAATCTGAACCTAAACGTAAATGTTACTCCAACCCTAAACCTTTACACTAATGACAATATCCCTAAGGCTAAATCTAAACACAAATCCCTACCCTAAGAACCCTAACCGTTTTTGTCAATCGAATTACCAAACTGTGGCCATAATGACCCTAAAGCTAACATAGACCCATAACACCAATGTAGACCCTAAAACCCGGTTCAGAAACCTGCCACTAAGGCGAGCATTCCCCTTTCAACCATAAATGCAATCTTAATGCAACTATGGCCATAATGACCCTTAAGATAACATAGACCCATAACACCATTGTAGACGGTAAAACCAGTCCAGAACCTACCCATAAGGCGAGTATTCCCCTAACATCCATAAATGCAACCTGAACCTAAACGTAACTCTTACTCCAACCTTAAAACTTTACACTAATGACAAAATCCCTAACGCTAAATCTAAACACAAATCCCTATCCTAAGAATGCTAATCGTTATCTTGCCGCTAACTACCCAACTGTAGCCATAATGGCCCTAAAGTTACATAAACCCGTAACAACAACGTAGACCATATTACAAGGCCCAAAACCTGTACATAAGCCAAGCCCTCAGCCTAACGTCTGTAAGCGCAATCTTAACCTAAAGTTAACCATTACTCCACCCCTAAAAATTTAGACAAATGACAATATCCCTAACGCTAAATCTACACACAAATCCTTACTCTAAGAACCCTAACCTTTATCTTGCCGCTAATTACCCAACTGTGGCCATAATGACCCAAAAGCTAACATAGACCCATAACACCAATGTAGACCCTAAAACCCGGTCCAGGACCTACCCAAAAGAGGAGTATTCCCCTAACGTCCGTAAGTGCAATCTGAACCTAAACATAAATGTTACTCCAACCCTAAACCTTTAGACTAATGACAATATCCCTAAGGCTAAATCTAAACACAAATCCCTACCCTAAGAACCCTAACCGTTATTGTCAATCGAATTACCAAACTGTGGCCATAATGACCCTAAAGCTAACATAGACCCATAACACCAATGTAGACCCTAAAACCCGGTTCAGAAACCTGCCACTAAGGCGAGCATTCCCCTTTCAACCATAAATGCAATCTTAATGCAACTATGGCCATAATGACCCTTAAGATAACATAGACCGATAACACCAATGTAGACCCTAAAACCCGGTCCAGAACTACTCAAAAGAGGAGTATTCCCCTAACATCCATAAATGCAATCTGAACCTAAACGTAACTCTTACTCCAACCCTAAAACTTTACACTAATGACAAAATCCCTAACGCTAAATCTAAACACAAATCCCTATCCTAAGAATGCTAATCGTTATCTTGCCTCTAACTACCCAACTGTAGCCATAATGGCCCTAAAGTTACATAAACCTGTAACACCAACGTAGACCATATTACAAGGCCCAAAACCTGTACATAAGCCAAGCCCTCAGCCTAACGTCTGTAAGCGCAATCTTAACCTAAAGTTAACCATTACTCCACCCCTAAAAATTTAGACAAATGACAATATCCCTAACGCTAAATCTACACACAAATCCCTACTCTAAGAACCCTACAGGTATTTTGCCGCTAATGACCCAAAAGCTAACATAGACCCATAACACCAATGTAGACCCTAAAACCGGTCCAGAACCTACCCAAAAGAGGAGTATTCCCCTAACGTCCGTAAGTGCAATCTGAACCTAAACGTAAATGTTACTCCAACCCTAAACCTTTACACTAATGACAATATCCCTAAGGCTAAATCTAAACACAAATCCCTACCCTAAGAACCCTAACCGTTATTGTCAATCGAATTACCAAACTGTGGCCATAATGACCCTAAAGCTAACATAGACCCATAACAACAATGTAGACCCTAAAACCCGGTTCAGAAACCTGCCACTAAGGCGAGCATTCCCCTTACAACCATAAATGCAATCTTGATGCAACTATGGCCATAATGACCCTTAAGATAACATAGACCCATAACACCATTGTAGTCCGTAAAACCAGTCCAGAACCTACCCATAAGGCCAGTATTCCCCTAACTTCCATAAATGCAATCTGAACCTAAACGTAACTCTTACTCCAACCCTAAAACTTTACACTAATGGCAAAATCCCTAACGCTAAATCTAAACACAAATCCCTATCCTAAGAATGCTAATCGTTATCTTGCCTCTAACTACCCAACTGTAGCCATAATGGCCCTAAAGTTACATAAACCTGTAACACCAACGTAGACCATATTATAAGGCCCAAAACCTGTACATAAGCCAAGCCCTCAGCCTAACGTCTGTAAGCGCAATCTTAACCTAAAGTTAACCATTACTCCACCCCTAAAAATTTAGACAAATGACAATATCCCTAACGCTAAATCTACACACAAATCCCTACTCTAAGAACCCTAACCTTTATCTTGCCGCTAATTACCCAACTGTGGCCATAATGACCCAAAAGCTAACATAGACCCATAACACCAATGTAGACCCTAAAACCCGGTCCAGAACCTACCCAAAAGAGGAGTATTCCCCTAACGTCCGTAAGTGCAATCTGAACCTAACCGTAAATGTTACTCCAACCCTAAACCTTTACACTAATGACAATATCCCTAAGGCTAAATCTAAACACAAATCCCTACCCTAAGAACCCTAACCGTTATTGTCAATCGAATTACCAAACTGTGGCCATAATGACCCTAAAGCTAACATAGACCATAACACCAATGTAGACCCTAAAACCCGGTTCAGAAACCTGCCACTAAGGCGAGCATTCCCCTTTCAACCATAAATGCAATCTTAATGCAACTATGGCCATAATGACCCTTAAGATAACATAGACCCATAGCACCATTGTAGACGGTAAAACCAGTCAAGAACCTACCCATAAGGCGAGTAATCCCCTAACAGCCATAAATGCAATCTGAACCTAAACGTAACTCTTACTCCAACCCTAAACCTTTACACTAATGACAATATCCCTAAGGCTAAATCTAAACACAAATCCCTACCCTAAGAACCCTAACCGTTATTGTCAATCTAAGTACCAAACTGTGGCCATAATGACCCTAAAGCTAACATAGACCCATAACACCAATGTAGACCCTGAAACCTGGTCCAGAACCTACCAATAAGACGAGCATTCCCCTAACTTCCATAAATGCAATCTTAACCTAAACATAACTGTTACTCCACACATAAACCTTCACACTAATGACAGTGTCCCTAAGGCCTAATGTAAATACAAATCCCTACTCTAAGAACCCTAACCGTTATCTTGCCGCTAATTACCCAACTGTGGCCATAATGACCCAAAAGCTAACATAGACCCATAACACCAATGTAGACCCTAAAACCCGGTCCAGAACCTACCCAAAAGAGGAGTATTCCCCTAACGTCCGTAAGCGAAATATGAACCTAAACGTAAATGTTACTCCAACCCTAAACGTTTACACTAATGACAATATCCCTAAGGCTAAATCTAAACACAAATCCCTACCCTAAGAACCCTAACCGTTATTGTCAATCGAATTACCAAACTGTGGCCATAATGACCCAAAAGCTAACATAGACCCATTACACAATGTAGACCCTGAAACCTGTTCCAGAACCTACCCATAAGACGAGCATTCCCCTTACTTCGATAAATGCAATCTTAACCTAAACATAACTGTTACTCCACCCATAAACATTCAGACTAATGACAATATCCCTAAGGCTAAATCTAAACACAAATCCCTATCTAAGAATGCTAATCGTTATCTTGCCGCTAATTACCCAACTGTAGCCATAATGGCCCTAAAGTTACATAAACCCGTAACACCAACGTAGAGCCTAATACCCGGTCCAGAACCTAGCACTAAGACTAGCATTACCCTAATGTCCAAAAATGCAGTCTGAATCTAAATATAACTATTATTCCAACCCTTTGTTGCTCTAGTAGCCATTTTGATTGCTGGAATGGCCATCTTAGTTGCTATGGCAGCCACTTTTCTACGGCAGCCATCCTCTTTGCTAGGGTCGCAATATTGGTTGCTATGGCAACCATTTTAGGTTGCTCGAGTGGCCATTTAGGCTGCTATGGCAGCAATCTTGGTTGCTAGGGAACCATTTTGGTTGCTAGGGTCGCCATATTGGTTGCTAGGGCGACCATCTTGGTTGCTAGGGTAAACATCTTGTTTGCTATGGAAGCAAACTTCGTTGCTACGGCGGTCACATTGCTTGCTTTGGCAGGAATCTACCGTTGTTAGTGTGGCCGTCCTGGTTACTAGGGTGCCACATTTGTTGCTAAGGCTATAATCTTGGTTGCTATGGCTATAATCTTGGTTGCTAGGGCGGCCACCTTGGCTGCTATGCAACCATCTTGGTTGCTAGGGCTGCCACCTTGGTTGCTATGGCAGCCAACTTTGTTGCTAAACTGGCCACCTTGGCTGCTATGGCAACCATCTTGGTTGCTAGGATCGCCCTCTTGGTTGCTATAGCAACTATCTTGGTTGCTAGGCAGCCATATTGGTTGCTACAGCAGCCTTTTTGGTTGCTTCGGCAACCATCTTGGTTGCTATGGCAGCCATCTTTGTTGCTAGGGCGGCCATCTTAGTTGCTATGGCAGCCATCCTCGTTGCTAGGGTCGCAATCTTAGTTGCTATGGCAGCTATTTTGTTTGCTAGTGAGGCCATCCTCTTTGCTATGGCAACCATCTTTCTTGCTAGGGTCGCCATTTTGGTTACTATGGCAGCCATCTTTGCTGCTAAGTTGGACACCTTGGTTGCTAGGGAAGCCATCTTGGTTGCTAGGCTCGCCATCTTGGTTGCTATGGTTACCATCTTGGTTGCTTGGTCAGCCATCTCGGTTGCAAGAGTGGCCATCTTGGTTGCTATGGCAGCCATTTTGGTTGCTAGGCCAAACGACTTGGTTGCTAGGGTAAACATCTTGTTTGCTATGGAAGCAAACTTCGTTGCTACGGCGGTCACATTGCTTGCTTTGGCAGGAATCTACCGTTGTTAGTGTGGCCGTCCTGGTTGCTAGGGTGCCACATTTGTTGCTAAGGCTATAATCTTGGTTGCTATGGCTATAATCTTGGTTGCTAGGGCGGCCACCTTGGTTGCTTTGGCAGCCAACTTTGTTGCTAAACTGGCCACTTTGGCTCCTATGGCAACCATCTTGGTTGCTAGGATCGCCCTCTTGGTTGCTATAGCAACTATCTTGGTTGCTAGGCAGCCATATTGGTTGCTACGGCAGCCTTTTTGGTTGCTTCGGCAACCATCTTGGTTGCTATGGCAGCCATCTTTGTTGCTAGGGTGGTCATTTTGGTCGCTATAACAGCCATCTTTGCTGCTAAATTGGCCATCTTGGTTGCTATGGCAACCATTTTGATTGCTAGAATGGCCATCTTAGTTGGTATGGCAGCCATCCTCGTTGCTAGGGTCGCAATCTTCGTTGTTATGGCAACCATCTTGGTTGCTAGGGGTAGTCATTTTGGTTGCTATGGCAGCCATCTTGGTTGCTATGGAAACAAACTTCGTTGCTACGGCTGCCATATTGGTTGCTTTGGCAAGAATCTAGCATTGTTAGTGTGGCCATCCTGGTTGCTAGGGCGCCACCTTTGTTGCTAAGGTGGCCACCTTGTCTGCTAGGGCAACCGTCTTGGTTGCTAAGGTGGCCATCTTGGTTGCTATGGCAGCCTTCTTCGTTGCTAGTGTCGCAATCTTGGTTCCTCGGGCATTCTTCTTGGTTGCTATGGCAGCCTTTTTGGTTGCTAGGGTGCCATATTGGTTGCTAGGGCAGCCATCTTGGTTGCTAGGGCGACCATCTCGGTTGCTAGGGGCAGTCATCTTGGTTGCTAGGGGCAGCCATCTTGGTTGCTAGGTCAGCCGAATAGCTTGCTCGGTAAACATCTTGGTTGGTACGGAAACAAACTTCGTTGCTACGGCCGTCATATTGGTTGCTTTGGCAAGAATCTAGCGTTGTTAGTGTGGCCATCCTGGTTGCTAGGGCGCCACGTTTGTTGCTAAGGCGGCCACCTTGGTTGCTATGGCTATAATCTTGGTTGCTAGGGCGGCCACCTTGGCTACTATGCAACCATCTTGGTTGCAAGGGCTGCCACCTTGGTTGCTATGGCAGCCAACTTTGTTGCTAAACTGGCCACCTTCGCTGCTATGGCAACCATCTTGGTTTCTAGGATCGCCCTCTTGGTTGCTATAGCAACTATCTTTGTTGCTACGGCAGCCTTATTAGTTGCTACGGCAACCATCTTGGTTGCTATGGCAGCCATCTAAGTTGCTAGGGTGGCCATTTTGGTCGCTATAACAGCCATCTTTGCTGCTAAATTGGCCATCTTGGTTGCTATGGCAACCATTTTGATTGCTAGAATGGCCATCTTAGTTGCTATGGCAGCCATCCTCGTTGCTAGGGTCGCAATCTTGGTTGCTATGGCAACCATCTTGGTTGCTAGGGGTAGTCATTTTGGTTGCTATGGCAGCCATCTTGGTTGCTATGGAAACAAACTTCGTTGCTACGGCCGCCATATTGGTTGCTTTGGCAAGAATCTAGCGTTGTTAGTGTGGCCATCCTGGTTGCTAGGGCGCCACGTTTGTTGCTAAGGCGGCCACCTTGGTTGCTATGGCTATAATCTTGGTTGCTAGGGCGGCCACCTTGGCTACTATGCAACCATCTTGGTTGCTAGGGCTGCCACCTTGGTTGCTATGGCAGCCAACTTTGTTGCTAAACTGGCCACCTTGGCTGCTATGGCAACCATCTTGGTTGCTAGGATCGACCTCTTGGTTGCTATAGCAACTATCTTGGTTGCTACGGCAGCCTTATTGGTTGCGACGGCAACCATCTTGGTTGCTATGGCAGCCATCTAAGTTGCTAGGGTGGCCATTTTGGTCGCTATAACAGCCATCTTTGCTGCTAAATTGGCCATCTTGGTTGCTATGGCAACCATTTTGATTGCTAGAATGGCCATCTTGGTTGCTATGGCAGCCACCTTTGTTGCTAGGGCGGCCATCTTAGTTGCTATGGCAGCCATCCTCGTTGCTAGGGTGGCAATCTTGGTTGCTATGGCAGCTATTTTGTTTGCTAGTGAGGCCATCCTCTTTGCTATGGCAACCATCTTTCTTGCTAGGGTCGCCATTTTGGTTACTATGGCAGCCATCTTTGCTGCTAAGTTGGACAACTTGGTTGCTAGGCAGCCATCTTGGTTGTTAGGCTCGCCATCTTGGTTGCTATGGTTACCATCTTGGTTGCTTGGTCACCATCTTTGTTGCTTGGTCAGCCATCTCGGTTGCAAGAGTGGCCATTTTGGTTGCTATGGCAGCCATTTTGGTTGCTAGGTCAAACGACTTGGTTGCTAGGGTAAACATCTTGTTTGCTATGGAAGCAAACTTCGTTGCTACGGCCGCCATATTGCTTTCTTTGGCAAGAATCTAGCGTTGTTAATGTGGCCATCCTGGTTGCTAGGGCGCCACGTTTGTTGCTAAGGCGGCCACCTTGGTTGCTATGGCTATAATCTTGGTTGCTAGGGCTGCCACCTTGTTTGCTATGGCAGCCAGCTTTGTTGCTAAACTGGCCACCTTGGCTGCTATGGCAACCATCTTGGTTGCTAGGATCGCCCTCTTGGTTGCTATGGCAGCCACCTTTGTTGCTAGGGCGGCCATCTTAGTTGCTATGGCAGCCATCCTCATTGCTAGGGTCGCAATCTTAGTTGCTATGGCAGCTATTTTGTTTGCTAGTGAGGCCATTCTCTTTGCTATGGCAACCATTATTCTTGCTAGGGTCGCCATTTTGGTTACTATGGCAGCCATCTTTGCTGCTAAGTTGGACACCTTGGTTGCTAGGGAAGCCATCTTGGTTGCTAGGCTCGCCATCTTGGTTGCTATGGTTACCATCTTGGTTGCTTGGTCAGCCATCTCGGTTGCAAGAGTGGCCATTTTGGTTGCTATGGCAGCCATTTTGGTTGCTAGGTCAAACGACTTGGTTGCTAGGGTAAACATCTTGTTTGCTATGGAAGCAAACGGTCGTTGCTACGACCGTCACATTGCTTGCTTTGGCAGGAATCTACCGTTGTTAGTGTGGCCGTCCTGGTTGCTAGGGTGCCACATTTGTTGCTAAGGCGGCCACCTTGGTTGCTATGGCAGCCATCTTCGTTGCTAGGGTCGCAATCTTGGTTCCTCGGGCATTCTTCTTGGTTGCTATGGCAGCCTTTTTGGTTGCTAGGGTGCCATATTGGTTGCTAGGGCAGCCATCTCGGTTGCTAGGGGCAGTCATCTTGGTTGCTAGGGGCAGCCATCTTGGTTGCTAGGTCAGCCGAATAGCTTGCTACGGTAAACATCTTGGTTGCTACGGAAACAAACTTTGTTGCTACGGCCGTCATATTGGTTGCTTTGGCAAGAATCTAGCGTTGTTAGTGTGGCCATCCTGGTTGCTAGGGTGCCACATTTGTTCCTAAGGCGGCCACCTTGGTTGCTATGGCTATAATCTTGGTTGCAAGGGCGGCCACCTTGGTTGCTATGGCAGCCAACTTTGTTGCTAAACTGGCCACCTTGGCTGCTATGGCAACCATCTTGGTTGCTAGGATCGCCCTCTTGGTTGCTTTGGCAACCATCTTGGTTGCTATGGCAGCCAACTTTGTTGCTAAACTGGTCACTTTGGCTGCTATGGCAACCATCATTGTTGCTAGGAACGCCCTCTTGGTTGCTATAGCAACTATCTTGGTTGCTAAGCAGCCATATTGGTTGTTACGGCAGCCATATTGGTTGCTTGGGCAACCATCTTGGTTGCTATGGCAGCCGTGTTTGTTGCTAGGGTGGCCATTTTGGTCGCTATAACAGCCATCTTTGCTGCTAAGTTGGACAACTTGGTTGCTAGGGAAGCCATCTTGGTTGCTAGGCTCGCCATCTTGGTTGCTATGGTTACCACCTTGGTTGCTTGGTCAGCCATCTCGGTTGCAAGAGTGGCCATTTTGGTTGCTATGGCAGCCATTTTGGTTGCTAGGTCAAACGACTTGGTTGCTAGGGTAAACATCTTGTTTGCTATGGAAGCAAACTTCGTTGCTACGACCGTCACATTGCTTGCTTTGGCAGGAATCTACCGTTGTTAGTGTGGCCGTCCTGGTTGCTAGGATGCCACGTTTGTTGTTAAGGCGGCCACCTTGGTTGCTATGGCTATAATCTTGGTTGCTAGGGCGGCCACCTTGGCTGCTATGGCTATAATCTTGGTTGCTAGGGCTGCCACCTTGGTTGCTACGACAGCCAACTTTGTTGCTAAACTGGCCACTTTGGCTGCTATGGCAACCATCATGGTTGCTAGGATCGCCCTCTTGGTTGCTATAGCAACTATCTGGGTTGCTAGGCAGCCATATTGGTTGCTACGGCAGCCATATTGGTTGCGTTGGCAACCATCTTGGTTGCTATGGCAGCCATCTATGTTGCTAGGGTGGCCATTTTGGTCGCTATAACAGCCATCTTTGCTGCTAAATTGGCCATCTTGGTTGCTATGGCAACCATTTTGATTACTAGAATGGCCATCTTAGTTACTATGGCAGCCTTTTTGGTTGCTAGGGTCGCAATCCTGGTTGCTATGGCAACCATCTTGGTTGCTAGGGGTAGTCATTTTGGTTGCTATGGCAGCCATCTTGGTTGCTATGGAAACAAACTTCGTTGCTACGGCTGCCATATTGGTTGCTTTGGCAAGAATCTAGCGTTGTTAGTGTGGCCATCCTGGTTGCTAGGGCGCCACCTTTGTTGCTAAGGTGGCCACCTTGGTTGCTATGGCAACTGTCTTAGTTGCTACGGCGGCCATCTTGGTTGCTATGGAAGCCATTTTAGTTGTTCTGTTGGCCATCTTGGTTGCTATGGAAGCCGTCTTTGCTGATAAATTGGCCACCTTGTCTGCTAGGGCAACCGTCTTGGTTGCTAAGGTGGCCATCTTGGTTGCTATGGCAGCCATCTTCGTTGCTAGGGTCGCAATCTTGGTTCCTCGGGCATTCTTCTTGGTTGCTATGGCAGCCTTTTTGGTTGCTAGGGTCGCCATATTGGTTGCTAGGGCAGCCATTTTGGTTGCTAGGGCGACCATCTTGGTTGCTGGGGCAGTCATCTTGGTTGCTAGGGGCAGCCATCTTGGTAGCTAGGTCAGCCGAATAGCTTGCTACGGTAAACATCTTGGTTGCTACGGAAACAAACTTTGTTGCTACGGCCGTCATATTGGTTGCTTTGGCAAGAATCTAGCGTTGTTAGTGTGGCCATCCTGGTTGCTAGGGTGCCACATTTGTTGCTAAGGCGGCCACCTTGGTTGCTATGGCTATAATCTTGGTTGCTAGGGCTGCTACCTTGGTTGCTATGGTATCCAACTTTGCTGCTAGTATCGCCCTCTTGGCTGATATTGCAAATGTCTTGGTTGCTAGGCAGCTATATTGGTTGCTACGGCAGCCATATTGGTTGCTTTGGCAACCATCTTGGTTGCTATGGCAGCCATCTTTGTTGCTAGGGTGGCCATTTTGGTCGCTATAACAGCCATCTTTGCTGCTAAATTGGCCATCTTGGTTGCTATGGCAACCATTTTGATTACTAGAATGGCCATCTTAGTTACTATGGCAGCCTTTTTAGTTGCTAGGGTCGCAATCTTGGTTGCTATGGCAACCATTTTGGTTGCTAGAATGGCCATCTTAGTTGCTATGGCAGCCATCCTCGTTGCTAGGGTCGCAATCTTGGTTGCTTTGGCAACCATCTTGGTTGCTAGAGTGGCCATTTAGGCTGCTATGGCAGCAATCTTGGTTGCTAGGGCAACCATCTTGGTTGCTAGGGGTAGTCATTTTGGTTGCTATGGCAGCCATCTTGGTTGCTATGGAAACAAACTTCGTTGCTACGGCTGCCATATTGGTTGCTTTGGCAAGAATCTAGCGTTGTTAGTGTGGCCATCCTGGTTGCTAGGGCGCCACCTTTGTTGCTAAGGTGGCCACCTTAGTTGCTATGGCAACTGTCTTAGTTGCTACGGCGGCCATCTTGGTTGCTATGGAAGCCGTCTTTGCTGATAAATTGGCCACCTTGTCTGCTAGGGCAACCGTCTTGGTAGCTAAGGTGGCCATCTTGGTTGCTATGGCAGCCATCTTCGTTGCTAGGGTCGCAATCTTGGTTCCTCGGGCATTCTTCTTGGTTGCTATGGCAGCCTTTTTGGTTGCTAGGGTGCCATATTGGCTGCTAGGGCAGCCATCTTGGTTGCTAGGGCGACCATCTCGGTTGCTAGGGGCAGTCATCTTGGTTGCTAGGGGCAGCCATCTTGGTTGCTAGGTCAGCCGAATAGCTTGCTATGGTAAACATCTTGGTTGCTACGGAAACAAACTTTGTTGCTACGGCCGTCATATTGGTTGCTTTGGCAAGAATCTAACGTTGTTAGTGTGGCCATCCTGGTTGCTAGGGTGCCACATTTGTTGCTAAGGCGGCCACCTTGGTTGCTATGGCTATAATCTTGGTTGCTAGGGCTGCCACCTTGTTTGCTATGGCAGCCAACTTTGTTGCTAAACTGGCCACCTTGGCTGCTATGGCAACCATCTTGGTTGCTAGGATCGCCCTCTTGGTTGCTTTGGCAACCATCTTGGTTGCTATGGCAGCCAACTTTGTTGCTAAACTGGCCACTTTGGCTGCTATGGCAACCATCATAGTTGCTAGGAACGCCCTCTTGGTTGCTATAGCAACTATCTTGGTTGCTAGGCAGCCATATTGGTTGCTACAGCAGCCATTTTGGTTGCTTGGGCAACCATCTTGGTTGCTATGGCAGCCGTCTTTGTTGCTAGGGTGGCCATTTTGGTCGCTATAACAGCCATCTTTGCTGCTAAATTGGCCACCTTGGCTGCTATGGCAACCATCTTGGTTGCTAGGATCGCCCTCTTGGTTGCTATGGCAGCCACCTTTGTTGCTAGGGCGGCCATCTTAGTTGCTATGGCAGCCATCCTCGTTGCTAGGGTTGCAATCTTGGTTGCTGTGGCAGCTATTTTGTTTGCTAGTGAGGCCATCCTCTTTGCTATGGCAACCATCTTTGTTGCTAGGGTCGCCATTTTGGTTACTATGGCAGCCATCTTTGCTGCTAAGTTGGACAACTTGGTTGCTAGGCAGCCATCTTGGTTGCTAGGCTCGCCATCTTGGTTGCTATGGTTACCATCTTGGTTGCTTGGTCAGCCATCTCGGTTGCAAGAGTGGCCATTTTGGTTGCTATGGCAGCCATTTTGGTTGCTAGGTCAAACGACTTGGTTGCTAGGGTAAACATCTTGTTTGCTATGGAAGAAAACTTCGTTGCTACGGCCGCCATATTGCTTTCTTTGGCAAGAATCTAGCGTTGTTAGTGTGGCCATCCTGGTTGCTAGGGCGCCACGTTTGTTGCTAAGGCGGCCACCTTGGTTGCTATGGCTATAATCTTGGTTGCTAGGGCGGCCACCTTGGCTGCTATGGCTAAAATCTTGGTTGCTAGGGCTGCCACCTTGGTTGCTATGGCAGCCAACTTTGTTGCTAAACTGGCCACTTTGTCTGCTATGGCAACCATCTTGGTTGCTAGGATCGCCCTCTTGGTTGCTATAGCAACTATCTTGGTTGCTAGGCAGCCATATTGGTTGCTACGGCAGCCATATTGGTTGCTTTGGCAACCATCTTGGTTGCTATGGCAGCCATCTTTGTTGCTAGGGTGGCCATTTTGGTCGCTATAACAGCCATCTTTGCTGCTAAATTGGCCATCTTGGTTGCTATGGCAACCATTTTGATTGCTAGAATGGCCATCTTAGTTGCTATGGCAGCCATCCTCGTTGCTAGGGTCGCAATCTTTGTTGCTATGGCAACCATCTTGGTTGCTAGGGGTCGTCATTTTGGTTGCTATGGCAGCCATCTTGGTTGCTATGGAAACAAACTTCGTTGCTACGGCTGACATATTGGTTGCTTTGGCAAGAATCTAGCGTTGCTAGTGTGGCCATCCTGGTTGCTAGGGTGCCACCTTTGTTGCTAAGGTGGCCATCTTGGTTGCTATGGCAACTGTCTTAGTTGCTACGGCGGCCATCTTGGTTGCTATGGAAGCCGTCTTTGCTGATAAATTGGCCACCTTGTCTGCTAGGGCAACCGTCTTGGTTGCTAAGGTGGCCATCTTGGTTGCTATGGCAGCCATCTTCGTTGCTAGGGTCGCAATCTTGGTTCCTCGGGCATTCTTCTTGGTTGCTATGGCAGCCTTTTTGGTTGCTAGGGTGCCATATTGGCTGCTAGGGCAGCCATCTTGGTTGCTAGGGCGACCATCTCGGTTGCTAGGGGCAGTCATCTTGGTTGCTAGGGGCAGCCATCTTGGTTGCTAGGTCAGCCGAATAGCTTGCTACGGTAAACATCTTGGTTGCTACGGAAACAAACTTTGTTGCTACGGCCGTCATATTGGTTGCTTTGGCAAGAATCTAGCGTTGTTAGTGTGGCCATCCTGGTTGCTAGGGTGCCACATTTGTTGCTAAGGCGGCCACCTTGGTTGCTATGGCTATAATCTTGGTTGCTAGGGCGGCCACCTTGGTTGCTATGGCAGCCAACTTTGTTGCTAAACTGGCCACCTTGGCTGCTATGGCAACCATCTTGGTTGCTAGGATCGCCCTCTTGGTTGCTTTGGCAACCATCTTGGTTGCTATGGCAGCCAACTTTGTTGCTAAACTGGCTCTTTGGCTGCTATGGCAACCATCATGGTTGCTAGGAACGCCCTCTTGGTTGCTATAGCAACTATCTTGGTTGCTAGGCAGCCATATTGGTTGCTACGGCAGCCATTTTGGTTGCTTGGGCAACCATCTTGGTTGCTATGGCAGCCGTCTTTGTTGCTAGGGTGGCCATTTTGGTCGCTATAACAGCCATCTTTGCTGCTAAGTTGGACACCTTGGTTGCTAGGGAAGCCATCTTGGTTGCTAGGCTCGCCATCTTGGTTGCTATGGTTACCATCTTGGTTGCTTGGTCAGCCATCTCGGTTGCAAGAGTGGCCATTTTGGTTGCTATGGCAGCCATTTTGGTTGCTAGGTCAAACGACTTGGTTGCTAGGGTAAACATCTTGTTTGCTATGGAAGCAAACTTCGTTGCTACGGCTGTCACATTGCTTGCTTTGGCAGGAATCTACCGTTGTTAGCGTGGCCGTCCTGGTTGCTAGGATGCCACGTTTGTTGCTAAGGCGGCCACCTTTGTTGCTAGGGCGGCCATCTTAGTTGCTATGGCAGCCATCCTCGTTGCTAGAGTCGCAATCTTGGTTGCTTTGGCAACCATTTTGGTTGCTAGAGTGGCCATTTAGGCTGCTATGGCAGCAATCTTGGTTGCTAGGGCAACCATCTTGGTTGCTAGGGGTAGTCATTTTGGTTGCTATGGCAGCCATCTTGGTTGCTACGGAAACAAACTTCGTTGCTACGGCTGCCATATTGGTTGCTTTGGCAAGAATCTAGCGTTGTTAGTGTGGCCATCCTGGTTGCTAGGGCGCCACCTTTGTTGCTAAGGTGGCCACCTTGGTTGCTATGGCAACTGTCTTAGTTGCTACGGCGGCCATCTTGGTTGCTATGGAAGCCGTCTTTGCTGATAAATTGGCCACCTTGTCTGCTAGGGCAACCGTCTTGGTTGCTAAGGTGGCCATCTTGGTTGCTATGGCAGCCATCTTCGTTGCTAGGGTCGCAATCTTGGTTCCTCGGGCATTCTTCTTGGTTGCTATGGCAGCCTTTTTGGTTGCTAGGGTGCCATATTGGCTGCTAGGGCAGCCATCTTGGTTGCTAGGGCGACCATCTCGGTTGCTAGGGGCAGTCATCTTGGTTGCTAGGGGCAGCCATCTTGGTTGCTAGGTCAGCCGAATAGCTTGCTACGGTAAACATCTTGGTTGCTACGGAAACAAACTTTGTTGCTACGGCCGTCATATTGGTTGCTTTGGCAAGAATCTAGCGTTGTTAGTGTGGCCATCCTGGTTGCTAGGGTGCCACATTTGTTGCTAAGGCGGCCACCTTGGTTGCTATGGCTATAATCTTGGTTGCTAGGGCGGCCACCTTGGTTGCTATGGCAGCCAACTTTGTTGCTAAACTGGCCACCTTGGCTGCTATGGCAACCATCTTGGTTGCTAGGATCGCCCTCTTGGTTGCTTTGGCAACCATCTTGGTTGCTATGGCAGCCAACTTTGTTGCTAAACTGGCCACTTTGGCTGCTATGGCAACCATCATGGTTGCTAGGAACGCCCTCTTGGTTGCTATAGCAACTATCTTGGTTGCTAGGCAGCCATATTGGTTGCTACGGCAGCCATTTTGGTTGCTTGGGCAACCATCTTGGTTGCTGTGGCAGCCGTCTTTGTTGCTAGGGTGGCCATTTTGGTCGCTATAACAGCCATCTTTGCTGCTAAATTGGCCATCTTGGTTGCTATGGCAGCCACCTTTGTTGCTAGGGCGGCCATCTTAGTTGCTATGGCAGCCATCCTCGTTGCTAAGATCGCCCTCTCGGTTGCTATGGCAGCTATTTTGTTTGCTAGTGAGGCCATCCTCTTTGCTATGGCAACCATCTTTCTTGCTAGGGTCGCCATTTTGGTTACTATGGCAGCCATCTTTGCTGCTAAGTTGGACAACTTGGTTGCTAGGCAGCCATCTTGGTTGCTAGGCTCGCCATCTTGGTTGTAATGGCTACCATCTTGGTTGCTTGGTCAGCCATCTCGGTTGCAAGAGTGGCCATTTTGGTTGCTATGGCAGCCATTTTGGTTGCTAGGTCAAACGACTTGGTTGCTAGGGTAAACATCTTGGTTGCTATGGAAGCAAACTTCATTGCTACGGCCGCCATATTGCTTTCTTTGGCAAGAATCTAGCGTTGTTAGTGTGGCCATCCTGGTTGCTAGGGCGCCACGTTTGTTGCTAAGGCGGCCACCTTGGTTGCTATGGCTATAATCTTGGTTGCTAGGGCGGCCACCTTGGCTGCTATGGCTAAAATCTTGGTTGCTAGGGCTGCCACCTTGGTTGCTATGGCAGCCAACTTTGTTGCTAAACTGGCCACTTTGTCTGCTATGGCAACCATCTTGGTTGCTAGGATCGCCCTCTTGGTTGCTATAGCAACTATCTTGGTTGCTAGGCAGCCATATTGGTTGCTACGGCAGCCATATTGGTTGCTTTGGCAACCATCTTGGTTGCTATGGCAGCCATCTTTGTTGCTAGGGTGGCCATTTTGGTCGCTATAACAGCCATCTTTGCTGCTAAATTGGCCATCTTGGTTGCTATGGCAACCATTTTGATTGCTAGAATGGACATCTTGGTTGCTATGGCAGCCACCTTTGTTGCTAGGGCGGCCATCTTAGTTGCTATGGCAGCCATCCTCGTTGCTAGGGTTGCAATCTTGGTTGCTGTGGCAGCTATTTTGTTTGCTAGTGAGGCCATCCTCTTTGCTATGGCAACCATCTTTGTTGCTAGGGTCGCCATTTTGGTTACTATGGCAGCCATCTTTGCTGCTAAGTTGGACAACTTGGTTGCTAGGCAGCCATCTTGGTTGCTAGGCTCGCCATCTTGGTTGCTATGGTTACCATCTTGGTTGCTTGGTCAGCCATCTCGGTTGCAAGAGTGGCCATTTTGGTTGCTATGGCAGCCATTTTGGTTGCTAGGTCAAACGACTTGGTTGCTAGGGTAAACATCTTGTTTGCTATGGAAGCAAACTTCGTTGCTACGGCCGCCATATTGCTTTCTTTGGCAAGAATCTAGCGTTGTTAGTGTGGCCATCCTGGTTGCTAGGGCGCCACGTTTGTTGCTAAGGCGGCCACCTTGGTTGCTATGGCTATAATCTTGGTTGCTAGGGCGGCCACCTTGGCTGCTATGGCTAAAATCTTGGTTGCTAGGGCTGCCACCTTGGTTGCTATGGCAGCCAACTTTGTTGCTAAACTGGCCACTTTGGCTGCTATGGCAACCATCTTGGTTGCTAGGATCGCCCTCTTGGTTGCTATAGCAACTATCTTGGTTGCTAGGCAGCCATATTGGTTGCTACGGCAGCCATATTGGTTGCTTTGGCAACCATCTTGGTTGCTATGGCAGCCATCTTTGTTGCTAGGGTGGCCATTTTGGTCGCTATAACAGCCATCTTTGCTGCTAAATTGGCCATCTTGGTTGCTATGGCAACCATTTTGATTGCTAGAATGGCCATCTTAGTTGCTATGGCAGCCATCCTCGTTGCTAGGGTCGCAATCTTTGTTGCTATGGCAACCATCTTGGTTGCTAGGGGTCGTCATTTTGGTTGCTATGGCAGCCATCTTGGTTGCTATGGAAACAAACTTCGTTGCTACGGCTGACATATTGGTTGCTTTGGGAAGAATCTAGCGTTGCTAGTGTGGCCATCCTGGTTGCTAGGGTGCCACCTTTGTTGCTAAGGTGGCCATCTTGGTTGCTATGGCAACTGTCTTAGTTGCTACGGCGGCCATCTTGGTTGCTATGGAAGCCGTCTTTGCTGATAAATTGACCACCTTGTCTGCTAGGGCAACCGTCTTGGTTGCTAAGGTGGCCATCTTGGTTGCTATGGCAGCCATCTTCGTTGCTAGGGTCGCAATCTTGGTTCCTCGGGCATTCTTCTTGGTTGCTATGGCAGCCTTTTTGGTTGCTAGGGTGCCATATTGGCTGCTAGGGCAGCCATCTTGGTTGCTAGGGCGACCATCTCGGTTGCTAGGGGCAGTCATCTTGGTTGCTAGGGGCAGCCATCTTGGTTGCTAGGTCAGCCGAATAGCTTGCTACGGTAAACATCTTGGTTGCTACGGAAACAAACTTCGTTGCTACGGCCGTCATATTGGTTGCTTTGGCAAGAATCTAGCGTTGTTAGTGTGGCCATCCTGGTTGCTAGGGTGCCACATTTGTTGCTAAGGCGGCCACCTTGGTTGCTATGGCTATAATCTTGGTTGCTAGGGCGGCCACCTTGGTTGCTATGGCAGCCAACTTTGTTGCTAAACTGGCCACCTTGGCTGCTATGGCAACCATCTTGGTTGCTAGGATCGCCCTCTTGGTTGCTTTGGCAACCATCTTGGTTGATATGGCAGCCAACTTTGTTGCTAAACTGGCTCTTTGGCTGCTATGGCAACCATCATGGTTGCTAGGAACGCCCTCTTGGTTGCTATAGCAACTATCTTGGTTGCTAGGCAGCCATATTGGTTGCTACAGCAGCCATTTTGGTTGCTTGGGCAACCATCTTGGTTGCTATGGCAGCCGTCTTTGTTGCTAGGGTGGCCATTTTGGTCGCTATAACAGCCATCTTTGCTGCTAAGTTGGACACCTTGGTTGCTAGGGAAGCCATCTTGGTTGCTAGGCTCGCCATCTTGGTTGCTATGGTTACCATCTTGGTTGCTTGGTCAGCCATCTCGGTTGCAAGAGTGGCCATTTTGGTTGCTATGGCAGCCATTTTGGTTGCTAGGTCAAACGACTTGGTTGCTAGGGTAAACATCTTGTTTGCTATGGAAGCAAACTTCGTTGCTACGGCCGTCACATTGCTTGCTTTGGCAGGAATCTACCGTTGTTAGCGTGGCCGTCCTGGTTGCTAGGATGCCACGTTTGTTGCTAAGGCGGCCACCTTTGTTGCTAGGGCGGCCATCTTAGTTGCTATGGCAGCCATCCTCGTTGCTAGGGTCGCAATCTTGGTTGCTTTGGCAACCATTTTGGTTGCTAGAGTGGCCATTTAGGCTGCTATGGCAGCAATCTTGGTTGCTAGGGCAACCATCTTGGTTGCTAGGGGTAGTCATTTTGGTTGCTATGGCAGCCATCTTGGTTGCTACGGAAACAAACTTCGTTGCTACGGCTGCCATATTGGTTGCTTTGGCAAGAATCTAGCGTTGTTAGTGTGGCCATCCTGGTTGCTAGGGCGCCACCTTTGTTGCTAAGGCGGCCACCTTGGTTGCTATGGCAACTGTCTTAGTTGCTACGGCGGCCATCTTGGTTGCTATGGAAGCCGTCTTTGCTGATAAATTGGCCACCTTGTCTGCTAGGGCAACCGTCTTGGTTGCTAAGGTGGCCATCTTGGTTGCTATGGCAGCCATCTTCGTTGCTAGGGTCGCAATCTTGGTTCCTCGGGCATTCTTCTTGGTTGCTATGGCAGCCTTTTTGGTTGCTAGGGTGCCATATTGGCTGCTAGGGCAGCCATCTTGGTTGCTAGGGCGACCATCTCGGTTGCTAGGGGCAGTCATCTTGGTTGCTAGGGGCAGCCATCTTGGTTGCTAGGTCAGCCGAATAGCTTGCTACGGTAAACATCTTGGTTGCTACGGAAACAAACTTTGTTGCTACGGCCGTCATATTGGTTGCTTTGGCAAGAATCTAGCGTTGTTAGTGTGGCCATCCTGGTTGCTAGGGTGCCACATTTGTTGCTAAGGCGGCCACCTTGGTTGCTATGGCTATAATCTTGGTTGCTAGGGCGGCCACCTTGGTTGCTATGGCAGCCAACTTTGTTGCTAAACTGGCCACCTTGGCTGCTATGGCAACCATCTTGGTTGCTATGGCAGCCAACTTTGTTGCTAAACTGGCCACTTTGGCTGCTATGGCAACCATCATGGTTGCTAGGAACGCCCTCTTGGTTGCTATAGCAACTATCTTGGTTGCTAGGCAGCCATATTGGTTGATACGGCAGCCATTTTGGTTGCTTGGGCAACCATCTTGGTTGCTGTGGCAGCCGTCTTTGTTGCTAGGGTGGCCATTTTGGTCGCTATAACAGCCATCTTTGCTGCTAAATTGGCCATCTTGGTTGCTATGGCAACCATTTTGATTGCTAGAATGGACATCTTGGTTGCTATGGCAGCCACCTTTGTTGCTAGGGCGGCCATCTTAGTTGCTATGGCAGCCATCCTCGTTGCTAAGATCGCCCTCTCGGTTGCTATGGCAGCTATTTTGTTTGCTAGTGAGGCCATCCTCTTTGCTATGGCAACCATCTTTGTTGCTAGGGTCGCCATTTTGGTTACTATGGCAGCCATCTTTGCTGCTAAGTTGGACAACTTGGTTGCTAGGCAGCCATCTTGGTTGCTAGGCTCGCCATCTTGGTTGTAATGGCTACCATCTTGGTTGCTTGGTCAGCCATCTCGGTTGCAAGAGTGGCCATTTTGGTTGCTATGGCAGCCATTTTGGTTGCTAGGTCAAACGACTTGGTTGCTAGGGTAAACATCTTGGTTGCTATGGAAGCAAACTTCATTGCTACGGCCGCCATATTGCTTTCTTTGGCAAGAATCTAGCGTTGTTAGTGTGGCCATCCTGGTTGCTAGGGCGCCACGTTTGTTGCTAAGGCGGCCACCTTGGTTGCTATGGCTATAATCTTGGTTGCTAGGGCGGCCACCTTGGCTGCTATGGCTAAAATCTTGGTTGCTAGGGCTGCCACCTTGGTTGCTATGGCAGCCAACTTTGTTGCTAAACTGGCCACTTTGTCTGCTATGGCAACCATCTTGGTTGCTAGGATCGCCCTCTTGGTTGCTATAGCAACTATCTTGGTTGCTAGGCAGCCATATTGGTTGCTACGGCAGCCATATTGGTTGCTTTGGCAACCATCTTGGTTGCTATGGCAGCCATCTTTGTTGCTAGGGTGGCCATTTTGGTCGCTATAACAGCCATCTTTGCTGCTAAATTGGCCATCTTGGTTGCTATGGCAACCATTTTGATTGCTAGAATGGACATCTTGGTTGCTATGGCAGCCACCTTTGTTGCTAGGGCGGCCATCTTAGTTGCTATGGCAGCCATCCTCGTTGCTAGGGTTGCAATCTTGGTTGCTATGGCAGCTATTTTGTTTGCTAGTGAGGCCATCCTCTTTGCTATGGCAACCATCTTTGTTGCTAGGGTCGCCATTTTGGTTACTATGGCAGCCATCTTTGCTGCTAAGTTGGACACCTTGGTTGCTAGGCAGCCATCTTGGTTGCTAGGCTCGCCATCTTGGTTGTAATGGCTACCATCTTGGTTGCTTGGTCAGCCATCTCGGTTGCAAGAGTGGCCATTTTGGTTGCTATGGCAGCCATTTTGGTTGCTAGGTCAAACGACTTGGTTGCTAGGGTAAACATCTTGGTTGCTATGGAAGCAAACTTCATTGCTACAGCCGCCATATTGCTTTCTTTGGCAAGAATCTAGCGTTGTTAGTGTGGCCATCCTGGTTGCTAGGGCGCCACGTTTGTTGCTAAGGCGGCCACCTTGGTTGCTATGGCTATAATCTTGGTTGCTAGGGCGGCCACCTTGGCTGCTATGGCTAAAATCTTGGTTGCTAGGGCTGCCACCTTGGTTGCTATGGCAGCCAACTTTGTTGCTAAACTGGCCACTTTGTCTGCTATGGCAACCATCTTGGTTGCTAGGATCGCCCTCTTGGTTGCTATAGCAACTATCTTGGTTGCTAGGCAGCCATATTGGTTGCTACGGCAGCCATATTGGTTGCTTTGGCAACCATCTTGGTTGCTATGGCAGCCATCTTTGTTGCTAGGGTGGCCATTTTGGTCGCTATAACAGCCATCTTTGCTGCTAAATTGGCCATCTTGGTTGCTATGGCAACCATTTTGATTGCTAGAATGGCCATCTTAGTTGCTATGGCAGCCATCCTCGTTGCTAGGGTCGCAATCTTTGTTGCTATGGCAACCATCTTGGTTGCTAGGGGTAGTCATTTTGGTTGCTATGGCAGCCATCTTGGTTGCTATGGAAACAAACTTCGTTGCTATGGCTGCCATATTGGTTGCTTTGGCAAGAATCTAGCGTTGCTAGTGTGGCCATCCTGGTTGCTAGGGCGCCACCTTTGTTGCTAAGGCGGCCACCTTGGTTGCTATGGCAACTGTCTTAGTTGCTACGGCGGCCATCTTGGTTGCTATGGCAGCCGTCTTTGCTGATAAATTGGCCACCTTGTCTGCTAGGGCAACCGTCTTGGTTGCTAAGGTGGCCATCTTGGTTGCTATGGCAGCCATCTTCGTTGCTAGGGTCGCAATCTTGGTTCCTCGGGCATTCTTCTTGGTTGCTATGGCAGCCTTTTTGGTTGCTAGGGTGCCATATTGGTTGCTAGGGCAGCCATCTTGGTTGTTAGGGCGACCATCTTGGTTGCTAGGGGCAGTCATCTTGGTTGCTAGGGGCAGCCATCTTGGTTGCTAGGTCAGCCGAATAGCTTGCTACGGTAAACATCTTGGTTGCTACGGAAACAAACTTCGTTGCTACGGCCGCCATATTGCTTTCTTTGGCAAGAATCTAGCGTTGTTAATGTGGCCATCCTGGTTGCTAGGGCGCCACGTTTGTTGCTAAGGCGGCCACCTTGGTTGCTATGGCTATAATCTTGGTTGCTAGGGCTGCCACCTTGTTTGCTATGGCAGCCAACTTTGTTGCTAAACTGGCCACCTTGGCTGCTATGGCAACCATCTTGGTTGCTAGGATCGCCCTCTTGGTTGATATTGCAACTATCTTGGTTGCTAGGCAGCCATATTGGTTGCTACGGCAGCCATATTGGTTGTTTTGGCAACCATCTTGGTTGCTATGGCAGCCATCTTTGTTGCTAGGGTGGCCATTTTGGTCGCTATAACAGCCATCTTTGCTGCTAAGTTGGACACCTTGGTTGCTAGGGAAGCCATCTTGGTTGCTAGGCTCGCCATCTTGGTTGCTATGGTTACCATCTTGGTTGCTTGGTCAGCCATCTCGGTTGCAAGAGTGGCCATTTTGGTTGCTATGGCAGCCATTTTGGTTGCTAGGTCAAACGACTTGGTTGCTAGGGTAAACATCTTGGTTGCTATGGAAGCAAACTTCGTTGCTACGACCGTCACATTGCTTGCTTTGGCAGGAATCTACCGTTGTTAGTGTGGCCGTCCTGGTTGCTAGGATGCCACGTTTGTTGATAAGGCGGCCACCTTGGTTGCTATGGCTATAATCTTGGTTGCTAGGGCGGCCACCTTGGCTGCTATGGCTATAATCTTGGTTGCTAGGGCTGCCACCTTGGTTGCTACGGCAGCCAACTTTGTTGCTAAACTGGCCACTTTGGCTGCTATGGCAACCATCATGGTTGCTAGGATCGCCCTCTTGGTTGCTATAGCAACTATCTTGGTTGCTAGGCAGCCATATTGGTTGCTACGGCAGCCATATTGGTTGCGTTGGCAACCATCTTGGTTGCTATGGCAGCCATCTATGTTGATAGGGTGGCCATTTTGGTCGCTATAACAGCCATCTTTGCTGCTAAATTGGCCATCTTGGTTGCTATGGCAACCATTTTGATTACTAGAATGGCCATCTTAGTTACTATGGCAGCCTTTTTGGTTGCTAGGGTCGCAATCTTGGTTGCTAGGGCAACCATCTTGGTTGCTAGGGGTAGTCATTTTGGTTGCTATGGCAGCCATCTTGGTTGCTATGGAAACAAACTTCGTTGCTATGGCTGCCATATTGGTTGCTTTGGCAAGAATCTAGCATTGTTAGTGTGGCCATCCTGGTTGCTAGGGTGCCACGTTTGTTGCTAAGGCGGCCACCTTGGTTGCTATGGCAACTGTCTTAGTTGCTACGGCGGCCATCTTGGTTGCTATGGAAGCCATTTTAGTTGTTCTGTTGGCCATCTTGGTTGCTATGGCAGCCGTCTTTGCTGATAAATTGGCCACCTTGTCTGCTAGGGCAACCGTCTTGGTTGCTAAGGTGGCCATCTTGGTTGCTATGGCAGCCATCTTCGTTGCTAGGGTTGCAATCTTGGTTCCTCGGGCATTCTTCTTGGTTGCTATGGCAGCCTTTTTGGTTGCTAGGGTGCCATATTGGTTGCTAGGGCAGCCATCTTGGTTGTTAGGGCGACCATCTAGGTTGCTAGGGGCAGTCATCTTGGTTGCTAGGGGCAGCCATCTTGGTTGCTAGGTCAGCCGAATAGCTTGCTACGGTAAACATCTTGGTTGCTACGGAAACAAACTTCGTTGCTACGGCCGCCATATTGCTTTCTTTGGCAAGAATCTAGCGTTGTTAATGTGGCCATCCTGGTTGCTAGGGCGCCACGTTTGTTGCTAAGGCGGCCACCTTGGTTGCTATGGCTATAATCTTGGTTGCTAGGGCTGCCACCTTGTTTGCTATGGCAGCCAACTTTGTTGCTAAACTGGCCACCTTGGCTGCTATGGCAACCATCTTGGTTGCTAGGATCGCCCTCTTGGTTGATATTGCAACTATCTTGGTTGCTAGGTAGCCATATTGGTTGCTACGGCAGCCATATTGGTTGTTTTGGCAACCATCTTGGTTGCTATGGCAGCCATCTTTGTTGCTAGGGTGGCCATTTTGGTCGCTATAACAGCCATCTTTGCTGCTAAGTTGGACACCTTGGTTGCTAGGGAAGCCATCTTGGTTGCTAGGCTCGCCATCTTGGTTGCTATGGTTACCATCTTGGTTGCTTGGTCAGCCATCTCGGTTGCAAGAGTGGCCATTTTGGTTGCTATGGCAGCCATTTTGGTTGCTAGGTCAAACGACTTGGTTGCTAGGGTAAACATCTTGGTTGCTATGGAAGCAAACTTCGTTGCTACGGCCGTCACATTGCTTGCTTTGGCAGGAATCTACCGTTGTTAGTGTGGCCGTCCTGGTTGCTAGGATGCCACGTTTGTTGCTAAGGCGGCCACCTTGGTTGCTATGGCTATAATCTTGGTTGCTAGGGCGGCCACCTTGGCTGCTATGGCTATAATCTTGGTTGCTAGGGCTGCCACCTTGGTTGCTACGGCAGCCAACTTTGTTGCTAAACTGGCCACTTTGGCTGCTATGGCAACCATCATGGTTGCTAGGATCGCCCTCTTGGTTGCTATAGCAACTATCTTGGTTGCTAGGCAGCCATATTGGTTGCTACGGCAGCCATATTGGTTGCGTTGGCAACCATCTTGGTTGCTATGGCAGCCATCTATGTTGATAGGGTGGCCATTTTGGTCGCTATAACAGCCATCTTTGCTGCTAAATTGGCCATCTTGGTTGCTACGGCAACCATTTTGATTACTAGAATGGCCATCTTAGTTACTATGGCAGCCTTTTTGGTTGCTAGGGTCGCAATCTTGGTTGCTAGGGCAACCATCTTGGTTGCTAGGGGTAGTCATTTTGGTTGCTATGGCAGCCATCTTGGTTGCTATGGAAACATACTTCGTTGCTACGGCTGCCATATTGGTTGCTTTGGCAAGAATCTAGCATTGTTAGTGTGGCCATCCTGGTTGCTAGGGTGCCACGTTTGTTGCTAAGGCGGCCACCTTGGTTGCTATGGCAACTGTCTTAGTTGCTACGGCGGCCATCTTGGTTGCTATGGAAGCCATTTTAGTTGTTCTGTTGGCCATCTTGGTTGCTATGGCAGCCGTCTTTGCTGATAAATTGGCCACCTTGTCTGCTAGGGCAACCGTCTTGGTTGCTAAGGTGGCCATCTTGGTTGCTATGGCAGCCATCTTGGTTGCTTGGTCAGCCATCTCGGTTGCAAGAGTGGCCATTTTGGTTGCTATGGCAGCCATTTTGGTTGCTAGGTCAAACGACTTGGTTGCTACGGTAAATATCTTGTTTGCTATGGAAGCAAACTTCGTTGCTACGGCCGCCATATTGCTTTCTTTGGCAAGAATCTAGCGTTGTTAATGTGGCCATCCTGGTTGCTAGGGCGCCACGTTTGTTGCTAAGGCGGCCACCTTCGTTGCTATGGCTATAATCATTGTTGCTAGGGCTGCCACCTTGTTTGCTATGGCAGCCAACTTTGTTGCTAAACTGGCCACCTTGGCTGCTATGGCAACCATCTTGGTTGCTAGCATCGCCCTCTTGGTTGATATTGCAACTATCTTGGTTGCTAGGCAGCCATATTGGTTGCTACGGCAGCCATATTGGTTGTTTTGGCAACCATCTTGGTTGCTATGGCAGCCATCTTTGTTGCTAGGGTGGCCATTTTGGTCGCTATAACAGCCATCTTTGCTGCTAAATTGGCCATCTTGGTTGCTATGGCAACAATTTTGATTGCTAGAATGGCCATCTTAGTTGCTATGGCAGCCATCCTCGTTGCTAGGGTCGCAATCTTGGTTGCTATGGCAACCATTTTTATTGCTGGAGTGGCCATTTAGGCTGCTATGGCAGTAATCTTGGTTGCTAGGGCAACCATCTTGGTTGCTAGGGGTAGTCATTTTGGTTGCTATGGCAGCCATCTTGGTTGCTATGGAAACAAACTTCGTTGCTACGGCTGCCATATTGGTTGCTTTGGCAAGAATCTAGTGTTGTTAGTGTGGCCATCCTGGTTGCTAGGGCGCCACCTTTGTTGCTAAGGTGTCCACCTTGGTTGCTATGGCAACTGTCTTAGTTGCTACGGCGGCCATCTTGGTTGCTATGGAAGCCGTCTTTGCTGATAAATTGGCCACCTTGTCTGCTAGGGCAACCGTCTTGGTTGCTAAGGTGGCCATCTTGGTTGCTATGGCAGCCATCTTCGTTGCTAGGGTCGCAATCTTGGTTCCTCGGGCATTCTTCTTGGTTGCTATGGCAGCCTTTTTGGTTGCTAGGGTCGCCATATTGGTTGCTAGGGCAGCCATCTTGGTTGCTAGGGCGACCATCTCGGTTGCTAGGGGCAGTCATCTTGGTTGCTAGGGGCAGCCATCTTGGTTGCTAGGTCAGCCGAATAGCTTGCTACGGTAAACATCTTGGTTGCTACGGAAACAAACTTCGTTGCTACGGCCGTCATATTGGTTGCTTTGGCAAGAATCTAGCGTTGTTAGTGTGGCCATCCTGGTTGCTAGGGTGCCACATTTGTTGCTAAGGCGGCCACCTTGGTTGCTATGGCTATAATCTTGGTTGCTAGGGCTGCTACCTTGGTTGCTATGGTATCCAACTTTGCTGCTAGGATCGCCCTCTTGGCTGATATTGCAAATATCTTGGTTGCTAGGCAGCTATATTGGTTGCTACGGCAGCCATATTGGTTGCTTTGGCAACCATCTTGGTTGCTATGGCAGCCGTCTTTGTTGCTAGGTTGCCCATTTTGGTCGCTATAACAGCCATCTTTGCTGCTAAATTGGCCATCTTGGTTGCTATGGCAACCATTTTGATTGCTAGAATGGCCATCTTGGTTGCTATGGCAGCCATCCTCGTTGCTAGGGTCGCAATCTTGGTTGCTATGGCAACCATTTTGGTTGCTAGAGTGGCCATTTAGGCTGCTATGGCAGCAATATTGGTTGCTAGGGCAACCATCTTTCTTGCTAGGGTCACCATTTTGGTTACTATGGCAGCCATCTTTGCTGCTAAGTTGGACACCTTGGTTGCTAGGGAAGCCATCTTGGTTGCTAGGCTTGCCATCTTGGTTGCTATGGTTACCATCTTGGTTGCTTGGTCAGCCATCTCGGTTGCAAGAGTGGCCATTTTGGTTGCTATGGCAGCCATTTTGGTTGCTAGGTCAAACGACTTGGTTGCTACAGTAAACATCTTGTTTGCTATGGAAGCAAACTTCGTTGCTACGGCCGCCATATTGCTATCTTTGGCAAGAATCTAGCGTTGTTAGTGTGGCCATCCTGGTTGCTAGGGCGCCACGTTTGTTGCTAAGGCGGCCACCTTGGTTGCTATGGCTATAATCTTGGTTGCTAGGGCTGCCACCTTGTTTGCTATGGCAGCCAACTTTGTTGCTAAACTGGCCACCTTGTCTGCTATGGCAGCCGTCTTTGCTGATAAGTTGGCCACCTTGGCTGCTATGGCAACCATCTTGGTTGCTATGGCAACCATCTTGGTTGCTGGCGTGGCCATCTTGGTTGCTAGGTCACACGACTTGGTTGCTGGTGTAAACATCTTGGTTGCTATGGATTCACACTTCGTTGCTACGGCCGTCATATTGGTTGCTTTGGCAAGTATCTAGCGTTGTTAGTGTGGCCATCCTGGTTGCTAGGGCGCCACGTTTGTTGCTAAGGCGGCCACCTTGGTTGCTATGGCTATAATCTTGGTTGCTAGGGCTGCCACCTTGTTTGCTATGGCAGCCAACTTTGTTGCTAAACTGGCCACTTTGGCTGCTATGGCAACCATCATGGTTGCTAGGATCGCCCTCTTGGTTGCTATAGCAACTATCTTGGTTGCTACGGCAGCCTTATTGGTTGCGACGGCAACCATCTTGGTTGCTATGGCAGCCATCTTTGTTGCTAGGGTGGCCATTTTGGTCGCTATAACAGCCATCTTTGCTGCTAAATTGGCCATCTTGGTTGCTATGGCAACCATTTTGATTGCTAGAATGGCCATCTTGGTTGCTATGGCAGCCACCTTTGTTGCTAGGGCGGCCATCTTAGTTGCTATGGCAACCATCATGGTTGCTAGGATCGCCCTCTCGGTTGCTATGGCAGCTATTTTGTTTGCTAGTGAGGCCATCCTCTTTGCTATGGCAACCATCTTTCTTGCTAGGGTCGCCATTTTGGTTACTATGGCAGCCATCTTTGCTGCTAAGTTGGACAACTTGGTTGCTAGGCAGCCATCTTGGTTGCTAGGCTCGCCATCTTGGTTGTAATGGCTACCATCTTGGTTGCTTGGTCAGCCATCTCGGTTGCAAGAGTGGCCATTTTGGTTGCTATGGCAGCCATTTTGGTTGCTAGGTCAAACGACTTGGTTGCTCGGGTAAACATCTTGTTTGCTATGGAAGCAAACTTCGTTGCTACGGCCGCCATATTGCTTTCTTTGGCAAGAATCTAGCGTTGTTAGTGTGGCCATCCTGGTTGCTAGGGCGCCACGTTTGTTGCTAAGGCGGCCACCTTGGTTGCTATGGCTATAATCTTGGTTGCTAGGGCGGCCACCTTGGCTGCTATGGCTATAATCTTGGTTGCTAGGGCTGCCACCTTGGTTGCTATGGCAGCCAACTTTGTTGCTAAACTGGCCACTTTGTCTGCTATGGCAACCATCTTGGTTGCTAGGATCGCCCTCTTGGTTGCTATGGCAACTATCTTGGTTGCTAGGCAGCCATATTTGTTGCTACGGCAGCTATATTGGTTGCGTTGGCAACCATCTTGGTTGCTATGGCAGCCATCTTTGTTGCTAGGGTGGCCATTTTGGTCGCTATAACAGCCATCTTTGCTGCTAAATTGGCCATCTTGGTTGCTATGGCAACCATTTTGATTGCTAGAATGGCCATCTTAGTTGCTATGGCAGCCATCCTCGTTGCTAGGGTCGCAATCTTGGTTGCTATGGCAACCATTTTTATTGCTGGAGTGGCCATTTAGGCTGCTATGGCAGCAATCTTGGTTGCTAGGGCAACCATCTTGGTTGCTAGGGGTAGTCATTTTGGTTGCTATGGCAGCCATCTTTGTTGCTAGGGTGGCCATTTTGGTCGCTATAACAGCCATCTTTGCTGCTAAATTGGCCATCTTGGTTGCTATGGCAACCATTTTGATTGCTAGAATGGACATCTTGGTTGCTATGGCAGCCACCTTTGTTGCTAGGGCGGCCATCTTAGTTGCTATGGCAGCCATCCTCGTTGCTAGGGTCGCAATCTTGGTTGCTATGGCAGCTATTTTGTTTGCTAGTGAGGCCATCCTCTTTGCTATGGCAACCATCTTTGTTGCTAGGGTCGCCATTTTGGATACTATGGCAGCCATCTTTGCTGCTAAGTTGGACAACTTGGTTGCTAGGCAGCCATCTTGGTTGCTAGGCTCGCCATCTTGGTTGTAATGGCTACCATCTTGGTTGCTTGGTCAGCCATCTCGGTTGCAGGAGTGGCCATTTTGGTTGCTATGGCAGCCATTTTGGTTGCTAGGCCAAACGACTTGGTTGCTAGGGTAAACATCTTGTTTGCTATGGAAGCAAACTTCGTTGCTACGGCCGCCATATTGCTTTCTTTGGCAAGAATCTAGCGTTGTTAGTGTGGCCATCCTGGTTGCTAGGGCGCCACGTTTGTTGCTAAGGCGGCCACCTTGGTTGCTATGGCTATAATCTTGGTTGCTAGGGCGGCCACCTTGGCTGCTATGGCTATAATCTTGGTTGCTAGGGCTGCCACCTTGGTTGCTATGGCAGCCAACTTTGTTGCTAAACTGGCCACTTTGTCTGCTATGGCAACCATCTTGGTTGCTAGGATCGCCCTCTTGGTTGCTATAGCAACTATCTTGGTTGCTAGGCAGCCATATTTGTTGCTACGGCAGCTATATTGGTTGCGTTGGCAACCATCTTGGTTGCTATGGCAGCCATCTTTGTTGCTAGGGTGGCCATTTTGGTCGCTATAACAGCCATCTTTGCTGCTAAATTGGCCATCTTGGTTGCTATGGCAACCATTTTGATTGCTAGAATGGCCATCTTAGTTGCTATGGCAGCCATCCTCGTTGCTAGGGTCGCAATCTTGGTTGCTATGGCAACCATTTTTATTGCTGAAGTGGCCATTTAGGCTGCTATGGCAGCAATCTTGGTTGCTAGGGCAACCATCTTGGTTGCTAGGGGTAGTCATTTTGGTTGCTATGGCAGCCATCTTTGTTGCTAGGGTGGCCATTTTGGTCGCTATAACAGCCATCTTTGCTGCTAAATTGGCCATCTTGGTTGCTATGGCAACCATTTTGATTGCTAGAATGGACATCTTGGTTGCTATGGCAGCCACCTTTGTTGCTAGGGCGGCCATCTTAGTTGCTATGGCAGCCATCCTCGTTGCTAGGGTCGCAATCTTGGTTGCTATGGCAGCTATTTTGTTTGCTAGTGAGGCCATCCTCTTTGCTATGGCAACCATCTTTGTTGCTAGGGTCGCCATTTTGGATACTATGGCAGCCATCTTTGCTGCTAAGTTGGACAACTTGGTTGCTAGGCAGCCATCTTGGTTGCTAGGCTCGCCATCTTGGTTGTAATGGCTACCATCTTGGTTGCTTGGTCAGCCATCTCGGTTGCAAGAGTGGCCATTTTGGTTGCTATGGCAGCCATTTTGGTTGCTAGGTCAAACGACTTGGTTGCTAGGGTAAACATCTTGGTTGCTATGGAAGCAAACTTCATTGCTACGGCCGCCATATTGGTTGCTTTGGCAAGAATCTAGCGTTGTTAGTGTGGCCATCCTGGTTGCTAGGGCGCCACGTTTGTTGCTAAGGCGGCCACCTTGGTTGCTATGGCTATAATCTTGGTTGCTAGGGCTGCCACCTTGGTTGCTATGGCAGCCAACTTTGTTGCTAAACTGGCCACCTTGGCTGCTATGGCAACCATCTTGGTTGCTAGGATCGCCCTCTTGGTTGATATTGCAACTATCTTGGTTGCTAGGCAGCCATATTGGTTGCTACGGCAGCCATATTGGTTGTTTTGGCAACCATCTTGGTTGCTATGGCAGCCATCTTTGTTGCTAGGGTGGCCATTTTGGTCGCTATAACAGCCATCTTTGCTGCTAAGTTGGACACCTTGGTTGCTAGGGAAGCCATCTTGGTTGCTAGGCTCGCCATCTTGGTTGCTATGGTTACCATCTTGGTTGCTTGGTCAGCCATCTCGGTTGCAAGAGTGGCCATTTTGGTTGCTATGGCAGCCATTTTGGTTGCTAGGTCAAACGACTTGGTTGCTAGGGTAAACATCTTGTTTGGTATGGAAGAAAACTTCGTTGCTACGGCCGTCACATTGCTTGCTTTGGCAGGAATCTACCGTTGTTAGTGTGGCCGTCCTGGTTGCTAGGATGCCACGTTTGTTGCTAAGGCGGCCACCTTGGTTGCTATGGCTATAATCTTGGTTGCTAGGGCTGCCACCTTGGTTGCTACGACAGCCAACTTTGTTGCTAAACTGGCCACTTTGGCTGCTATGGCAACCATCATGGTTGCTAGGATCGCCCTCTTGGTTGCTATAGCAACTATCTTGGTTGCTAGGCAGCCATATTGGTTGCTAAGGCAGCCATATTGGTTGCGTTGGCAACCATCTTGGTTGCTATGGCAGCCATCTATGTTGATAGGGTGGCCATTTTGGTCGCTATAACAGCCATCTTTGCTGCTAAATTGGCCATCTTGGTTGCTATGGCAACCATTTTGAATACTAGAATGGCCATCTTAGTTACTATGGCAGCCTTTTTGGTTGCTAGGGTCGCAATCTTGGTTGCTAGGGCAACCATCTTGGTTGCTAGGAGTAGTCATTTTGGTTGCTATGGCAGCCATCTTGGTTGCTATGGAAACAAACTTCGTTGCTATGGCTGCCATATTGGTTGCTTTGGCAAGAATCTAGCATTGTTAGTGTGGCCATCCTGGTTGCTAGGGTGCCACGTTTGTTGCTAAGGCGGCCACCTTGGTTGCTATGGCAACTGTCTTAGTTGCTACGGCGGCCATCTTGGTTGCTATGGAAGCCATTTTAGTTGTTCTGTTGGCCATCTTGGTTGCTATGGCAGCCGTCTTTGCTGATAAATTGGCCACCTTGTCTGCTAGGGCAACCGTCTTGGTTGCTAAGGTGGCCATCTTGGTTGCTATGGCAGCCATCTTCGTTGCTAGGGTTGCAATCTTGGTTCCTCGGGCATTCTTCTTGGTTGCTATGGCAGCCTTTTTGGTTGCTAGGGTGCCATATTGGTTGCTAGGGCAGCCATCTTGGTTGTTAGGGCGACCATCTTGGTTGCTAGGGGCAGTCATCTTGGTTGCTAGGGGCAGCCATCTTGGTTGCTAGGTCAGCCGAATAGCTTGCTACGGTAAACATCTTGGTTGCTACGGAAACAAACTTCGTTGCTACGGCCGTCATATTGGTTGCTTTGGCAAGAATCTAGCGTTGTTAGTGTGGCCATCCTGGTTGCTAGGGCGCCACGTTTGTTGCTAAGGCGGCCACCTTGGTTGCTATGGCTATAATCTTGGTTGCTAGGGCTGCCACCTTGTTTGCTATGGCAGCCAACTTTGTTGCTAAACTGGCCACCTTGGCTGCTATGGCAACCATCTTGGTTGCTAGGATCGCCCTCTTGGTTGATATTGCAAATATCTTGGTTGCTACGGCAGCCTTATTGGTTGCGACGGCAACCATCTTGGTTGCTATGGCAGCCATCTTTGTTGCTAGGGTGGCCATTTTGGTCGCTATAACAGCCATCTTTGCTGCTAAATTGGCCATCTTGGTTGCTATGGCAACCATTTTGATTCCTAGAATGGACATCTTGGTTGCTATGGCAGCCACCTTTGTTGCTAGGGCGGCCATCTTAGTTGCTATGGCAGCCATCCTCGTTGCTAAGATCGCCCTCTCGGTTGCTATGGCAGCTATTTTGTTTGCTAGTGAGGCCATCCTCTTTGCTATGGCAACCATCTTTCTTGCTAGGGTCGCCATTTTGGTTACTATGGCAGCCATCTTTGCTGCTAAGTTGGACAACTTGGTTGCTAGGCAGCCATCTTGGTTGCTAGGCTCGCCATCTTGGTTGCTATGGCTACCATCTTGGTTGCTTGGTCAGCCATCTCGGTTGCAAGAGTGGCCATTTTGGTTGCTATGGCAGCCATTTTGGTTGCTAGGTCAAACGACTTGGTTGCTAGGGTAAACATCTTGGTTGCTATGGAAGCAAACTTCGTTGCTACGGCCGCCATATTGCTTTCTTTGGCAAGAATCTAGCGTTGTTAGTGTGGCCATCCTGGTTGCTAGGGTGCCACATTTGTTGCTAAGGCGGCCACCTTGGTTGCTATGGCTATAATCTTGGTTGCTAGGGCGGCCACCTTGGCTGCTATGGCTATAATCTTGGTTGCTAGGGCTGCCACCTTGGTTGCTATGGCAGCCAACTTTGTTGCTAAACTGGCCACTTTGTCTGCTATGGCAACCATCATGGTTGCTAGGATCGCCCTCTTGGTTGCTATAGCAACTATCTTGGTTGCTAGGCAGCCATATTGGTTGCTACGGCAGCTATATTGGTTGCGTTGGCAACCATCTTGGTTGCTATGGCAGCCATCTTTGTTGCTAGGGTGGCCATTTTGGTCGCTATAACAGCCATCTTTGCTGCTAAATTGGCCATCTTGGTTGCTATGGCAACCATTTTGATTGCTAGAATGGCCATCTTAGTTGCTATGGCAGCCATCCTCGTTGCTAGGGTCGCAATGTTGGTTGCTATGGCAACCATTTTTATTGCTGGAGTGGCCATTTAGGCTGCTATGGCAGCAATCTTGGTTGCTAGGGCAACCATCTTGGTTGCTAGGGGTAGTCATTTTGGTTGCTATGGCAGCCATCTTGGTTGCTATGGTTACCATCTTGGTTGCTTGGTCAGCCATTTCGGTTGCAAGAGTGGCCATTTTGGTTGCTATGGCAGCCATTTTGGTTGCTAGGTCAAACGACTTGGTTGCTAAGGTAAACATCTTGTTTGCTATGGAAGCAAACTTCGTTGCTACGGCCGTCACATTGCTTGCTTTGGCAGGAATCTACCGTTGTTAGTGTGGCCGTCCTGGTTGCTAGGGTGCCACATTTGTTGCTAAGGCGGCCACCTTGGTTGCTATGGCTATAATCTTGGTTGCTTGGGCGGCCACCTTGGCTGCTATGCAACCATCTTGGTTGCTAGGGCTGCCACCTTGGTTGCTATGGCAGCCAACTTTGTTGCTAAACTGGCCACCTTGGCTGCTATGGCAACCATCTTGGTTGCTAGGATCGCCCTCTTGGTTGCTATAGCAACTATCTTGGTTGCTAGGCAGCCATATTGGTTGCTACGGCAGCCTTTTTAGTTGCTTGGGCAACCATCTTGGTTGCTATGGCAGCCATCTTGGTTGCTAGGGTGGCCATTTTGGTCGCTATAACAGCCATCTTTGCTGCTAAACTGGCCACCTTGGCTGCTATGGCAACCATCTTGGTTGCTAGGATCGCCCTCTTGGTTGCTATAGCAACTATCTTGGTTGCTAGGCAGCCATATTGGTTGCTACGGCAGCCATATTGGTTGTTTTGGCAACCATCTTGGTTGCTATGGCAGCCATCTTTGTTGCTAGGGTGGCCATTTTGGTCGCTATAACAGCCATCTTTGCTGCTAAGTTGGACACCTTGGTTGCTAGGGAAGCCATCTTGGTTGCTAGGCTCGCCATCTTGGTTGCTATGGCTACCATCTTGGTTGCTTGGTCAGCCATCTCGGTTGCAAGAGTGGCCATTTTGGTTGCTATGGCAGCCATTTTGGTTGCTAGGTCAAACGACTTGGTTGCTAGGGTAAACATCTTGTTTGCTATGAAAGCAAACTTCGTTGCTACGGCCGTCACATTGCTTGCTTTGGCAGGAATCTACCGTTGTTAGTGTGGCCGTCCTGGTTGCTAGGATGCCACGTTTGTTGCTAAGGCGGCCACCTTGGTTGCTATGGCTATAATCTTGGTTGCTAGGGCTGCCACCTTGGTTGCTATGGCAGCCAACTTTGTTGCTAAACTGGCCACTTTGTCTGCTATAGCAACCATCATGGTTGCTAGGATCGCCCTCTTGGTTGCTATAGCAACTATCTTGGTTGCTAGGCAGCCATATTGGTTGCTACGGCAGCCATATTGGTTGCGTTGGCAACCATCTTGGTTGCTATGGCAGCCATCTATGTTGATAGGGTGGCCATTTTGGTCGCTATAACAGCCATCTTTGCTGCTAAATTGGCCATCTTGGTTGCTATGGCAACCATTTTGATTACTAGAATGGCCATCTTAGTTACTATGGCAGCCTTTTTGGTTGCTAGGGTCGCAATCTTGGTTGCTATGGCAACCATCCTGGTTGCTAGGGCGCCACATTTGTTGCTAAGGCGGCCACCTTGGTTGCTATGGCTATAATCTTGGTTGCTAGGGCGGCCACCTTGGCTGCTATGCATCCATCTTGGTTGCTAGGGCTGCTACCTTGGTTGCTATGGCAGCCGTCTTTGCTGATAAGTTGGCCACCTTGGCTGCTATGGCAACCATCTTGGTTGCTGGCGTGGCCATCTTGGTTGCTAGGTCACACGACTTGGTTGCTGGTGTAAACATCTTGGTTGCTATGGATTCACACTTCGTTGCTACGGCCGTCATATTGGTAGCTTTGGCAAGTATCTAGCGTTGTTAGTGTGGCCATCCTGGTTGCTAGGGCGCCACGTTTGTTGCTAAGGCGGCCACCTTGGTTGCTATGGCTATAATCTTGGTTGCTAGGGCTGCCACCTTGTTTGCTATGGCAGCCAACTTTGTTGCTAAACTGGCCACCTTGGCTGCTATGGCAACCATCTTGGTTGCTAGGATCGCCCTCTTGGTTGCTATAGCAACTATCTTGGTTGCTACGGCAGCCTTATTGGTTGCGACGGCAAACATCTTGGTTGCTATGGCAGCCATCTTTGTTGCTAGGGTGGCCATTTTGGTCGCTATAACAGCCATCTTTGCTGCTAAATTGGCCATCTTGGTTGCTATGGCAACCATTTTGATTCCTAGAATGGACATCTTGGTTGCTATGGCAGCCACCTTTGTTGCTAGGGCGGCCATCTTAGTTGCTATGGCAGCCATCCTCGTTGCTAAGATCGCCCTCTCGGTTGCTATGGCAGCTATTTTGTTTGCTAGTGAGGCCATCCTCTTTGCTATGGCAACCATCTTTCTTGCTAGGCTCGCCATCTTGGTTGCTATGGCTACCATCTTGGTTGCTTGGTCAGCCATCTCGGTTGCAAGAGTGGCCATTTTGGTTGCTATGGCAGCCATTTTGGTTGCTAGGTCAAACGACTTGGTTGCTAGGGTAAACATCTTGGTTGCTATGGAAGCAAACTTCGTTGCTACGGCCGCCATATTGCTTTCTTTGGCAAGAATCTAGCGTTGTTAGTGTGGCCATCCTGGTTGCTAGGGTGCCACGTTTGTTGCTAAGGCGGCCACCTTGGTTGCTATGGCTATAATCTTGGTTGCTAGGGCGGCCACCTTGGCTGCTATGGCTATAATCTTGGTTGCTAGGGCTGCCACCTTGGTTGCTATGGCAGCCAACTTTGTTGCTAAACTGGCCACTTTGTCTGCTATGGCAACCATCATGGTTGCTAGGATCGCCCTTTTGGTTGCTATAGCAACTATCTTGGTTGCTAGGCAGCCATATTGGTTGCTACGGCAGCTATATTGGTTGCGTTGGCAACCATCTTGGTTGCTATGGCAGCCATCTTTGTTGCTAGGGTGGCCATTTTGGTCGCTATAACAGCCATCTTTGCTGCTAAATTGGCCATCTTGGTTGCTATGGCAACCATTTTGATTGCTAGAATGGCCATCTTAGTTGCTATGGCAGCCATCCTCGTTGCTAGGGTCGCAATGTTGGTTGCTATGGCAACCATTTTTATTGCTGGAGTGGCCATTTAGGCTGCTATGGCAGCAATCTTGGTTGCTAGGGCAACCATCTTGGTTGCTAGGGGTAGTCATTTTGGTTGCTATGGCAGCCATCTTGGTTGCTAGGGAAACAAACTTCGTTGCTACGGCTGCCATATTGGATGCTTTGGCAAGAATCTAGTGTTGTTAGTGTGGCCATCCTGGTTGCTAGGGCGCCACGTTTGTTGCTAAGGTGGCCACTTGGTTGCTATGGCAACTGTCTTAGTTGCTACGGCGGCCATCTTGGTTGCTATGGAAGCCATTTTAGTTGTTCTGTTGGCCATCTTGGTTGCTATGGCAGCCGTCTTTGCTGATAAATTGGCCACCTTGTCTGCTAGGGCAACCGTCTTGGTTGCTAAGGTGGCCATCTTGGTTGCTATGGCAGCCATCTTCGTTGCTAGGGTCGCAATCTTGGTTCCTCGGGCATTCTTCTTGGTTGCTATGGCAGCCTTTTTGGTTGCTAGGGTCGCCATATTGGTTGCTAGGGCAGCCATCTTGGTTGTTAGGGCGACCATCTCGGTTGCTAGGGGCAGTCATCTTGGTTGCTAGGGGCAGCCATCTTGGTTGCTAGGTCAGCCGAATAGCTTGCTACGGTAAACATCTTGGTTGCTACGGAAACAAACTTCGTTGCTACGGCCGTCATATTGGTTGCTTTGGCAAGAATCTAGCGTTGTTAGTGTGGCCATCCTGGTTGCTAGGGTGCCACATTTGTTGCTAAGGCGGCCACCTTGTTTGCTATGGCTATAATCTTGGTTGCTAGGGCTGCCACCTTGGTTGCTATGGCAACCATCTTGGTTGCTAGGATCGCCCTCTTGGTTGCTATAGCAACTATCTTTGTTGCTACGGCAGCCTTATTGGTTGCTACGGCAATCATCTTGGTTGCTATGGCAGCCATCTTTGTTGCTAGGGTGGCCATTTCGGTCGCTATAACAGCCATCTTTGCTGCTAAATTGGCCATCTTGGCTGCTATGGCAACCATCTTGGTTGCTGGCGTGGCCATATTGGTTGCTATGGCAGCCACCTTTGTTGCTAGGGCGGCCATCTTAGTTGCTGTTGCAGCCATCCTCGTTGCTAGGGTCGCAATCTTAGTTGCTATGGCAGCTATTTTGTTTGCTAGTGAGGCCATAATCTTTGCTATGGCAACCATCTTTCTTGCTCGGGTCGCCATTTTGGTTACTATGGCAGCCATCTTTGCTGCTAAGTTGGACACCTTGGTTGCTAGGGAAGCCATCTTGGTTGCTAGGCTCGCCATCTTGGTTGCTATGGTTACCATCTTGGTTGCTTGGTCAGCCATTTCGGTTGCAAGAGTGGCCATTTTGGTTGCTATGGCAGCCATTTTGGTTGCTAGGTCAAACGACTTGGTTGCTAAGGTAAACATCTTGTTTGCTATGGAAGCAAACTTCGTTGCTACGGCCGTCACATTGCTTGCTTTGGCAGGAATCTACCGTTGTTAGTGTGGCCGTCCTGGTTGCTAGGGTGCCACATTTGTTGCTAAGGCGGCCACCTTGGTTGCTATGGCTATAATCTTGGTTGCTAGGGCGGCCACCTTGGCTGCTATGCAACCATCTTGGTTGCTAGGGCTGCCACCTTGGTTGCTATGGCAGCCAACTTTGTTGCTAAACTGGCCACCTTGGCTGCTATGGCAACCATCTTGGTTGCTAGGATCGCCCTCTTGGTTGCTATAGCAACTATCTTGGTTGCTAGGCAGCCATATTGGTTGCTACGGCAGCCTTTTTAGTTGCTTGGGCAACCATCTTGGTTGCTATGGCAGCCATCTTGGTTGCTAGGGTGGCCATTTTGGTCGCTATAACAGCCATCTTTGCTGCTAAATTGGCCATCTTAGTTGCTATGGCAGCCATCCTCGTTGCTGGGGTCGCAATCTTGGTTGCTATGGCAACCATCTTGGTTGCTAGGGGTAGTCATTTTGGTTGCTATGGCAGCCATCTTGGTTGCTACGGAAACAAACTTCGTTGCTACGGCTGCCATATTGGTTGCTTTGGCAAGAATCTAGCGTTGTTAGTGTGGCCATCCTGGTTGCTAGGGCGCCACGTTTGTTGCTAAGGCGGCCACCTTGGTTGCTATGGCTATAATCTTGGTTGCTAGGGCGGCCACCTTGGCTACTATGCAACCATCTTGGTTGCTAGGGCTGCCACATTGGTTGCTATGGCAGCCAACTTTGTTGCTAAACTGGCCACTTTGGCTCCTATGGCAACCATCTTGGTTGCTAGGATCGCCCTCTTGGTTGCTATAGCAACTATCTTGGTTGCTACAGCAGCCTTATTGGTTGCTACGGCAACCATCTTGGTTGCTATGGCAGCCATCTTGGTTGCTAGGGTGGCCATTTTGGTCGCTATAACAGCCATCTTTGCTGCTAAATTGGCCATCTTGGTTGCTATGGCAACCATTTTGATTGCTAGAATGGCCATCTTGGTTGCTATGGCAGCCACCTTTGTTGCTAGGGCGGCCCTCTTAGTTGCTATGGCAGCCATCCTCGTTGCTAGGGTTGCAATCTTGGTTGCTATGGCAGCTATTTTGTTTGCTAGTGAGGCCATCCTCTTTGCTATGGCAACCATCTTTGTTGCTAGGGTCGCCATTTTGGTTACTATGGCAGCCATCTTTGCTGCTAAGTTGGACACCTTGGTTGCTAGGGAAGCCATCTTGGTTGCTAGGCTCGCCATCTTGGTTGCTATGGTTACCATCTTGGTTGCTTGGTCAGCCATCTTGGTTGCAAGAGTGGCCATTTTGGTTGCTATGGCAGCCATTTTGGTTGCTAGGTCAAACGACTTGGTTGCTACGGTAAACATCTTGTTTGCTATGGAAGCAAACTTCGTTGCTACGGCCGCCATATTGCTTTCTTTGACAAGAATCTACCGTTGTTAGTGTGGCCATCCTGGTTGCTAGGGCGCCACGTTTGTTGCTAAGGCGGCCACCTTGGTTGCTATGGCTATAATCTTGGTTGCTAGGGCGGCCACCTTGGCTGCTATGGCTATAATCTTGGTTGCTAGGGCTGCCACCTTGGTTGCTACGGCAGCCAACTTTGTTGCTAAACTGGCCACCTTGGCTGCTATGGCAACCATCTTGGTTGCTAGGATCGCCCTCTTCGTTGATATTGCAACTATCTTGGTTGCTAGGCAGCCATATTGGTTGCTACGGCAGCCATATATGTTGCGTTGGCAACCATCTTGGTTGCTATGGCAGCCATCTATGTTGATAGGGTGGCCATTTTGGTCGCTATAACAGCCATCTTTGCTGCTAAATTGGCCATCTTGGTTGCTATGGCAACCATTTTGATTACTAGAATGGCCATCTTAGTTACTATGGCAGCCTTTTTGGTTGCTAGGGTCGCAATCTTGGTTGCTATGGCAACCATCTTGGTTGCTAGGGGTAGTCATTTTGGTTGCTATGGCAGCCATCTTGGTTGCTACGGAAACAAACTTCGTTGGTACGGCTGCCATATTGGTTGCTTTGGCAAGAATCTAGCGTTGTTAGTGTGGCCATCCTGGTTGCTAGGGCGCCACCTTTGTTGCTAAGGTGGCCACCTTGGTTGCTATGGCAACTGCCTTAGTTGCTACGGCGGCCATCTTGGTTGCTATGGCAGCCATCTTCGTTGCTAGGGTCGCAATCTTGGTTCCTCGGGCATTCTTCTTGGTTGCTATGGCAGCCTTTTTGGTTGCTAGGGTGCCATATTGGCTGCTAGGGCAGCCATCTTGGTTGCTAGGGCGACCATCTTGGTTGCTGGTGAAGTCATCTTGGTTGCTAGGGGCAGCCATCTTGGTTGCTAGGTCAGCCGAATAGCTTCCTACGGTAAACATCTAGGTTGCTACGGAAACAAACTTCGTTGCTACGGCCGTCATATTGCTTGCTTTGGCAAGAATCTAGCGTTGTTAGTGTGGCCATCCTGGTTGCTAGGGCGCCACGTTTGTTGCTAAGGCGGCCACCTTGGTTGCTATGGCTATAATCTTGGTTGCTAGGGCGGCCACCTTGGCTACTATGCAACCATCTTGGTTGCTAGGGCTGCCACCTTGGTTGCTATGGCAGCCAACTTTGTGGCTAAACTGGCCACCTTCGCTGCTATGGCAACCATCTTGGTTGCTAGGATCGACCTCTTGGTTGCTATAGCAACTATCTTGGTTGCTACGGCAGCCTTATTGGTTGCGACGGCAACCATCTTGGTTGCTATGGCAGCCATCTTTGTTGCTAGGGTGGCCATTTTGGTCGCTATAACAGCCATCTTTGCTGCTAAATTGGCCATCTTGGTTGCTATGGCAACCATTTTGATTACTAGAATGGCCATCTTAGTTACTATGGCAGCCACCTTTGTTGCTAGGGCGGCCATCTTAGTTGCTAGGGCGACCATCTCGGTTGCTAGGGGCAGTCATCTTGGTTGCTAGGGGCAGCCATCTTGATTGCTAGGTCAGCCGAATAGCTTGCTACGGTAAACATCTTGGTTGCTACGGAAACAAACTTTGTTGCTACGGCCGTCATATTGGTTGCTTTGGCAAGAATCTAGCGTTGTTAGTGTGGCCATCCTGGTTGCTAGGGTGCCACATTTGTTGCTAAGGCGGCCACCTTGGTTGCTATGGCTATAATCTTGGTTGCTAGGGCTGCTACCTTGGTTGCTATGGTATCCAACTTTGCTGCTAGTATCGCCATCTTGGCTGATATTGCAAATGTCTTGGTTGCTAGGCAGCTATATTGGTTGCTACGGCAGCCATATTGGTTGCTAGGTCAAACGACTTGGTTGCTAGGGTAAACATCTTGTTTGCTATGGAAGCAAACTTCGTTGCTACGGCCGCCATATTGCTTTCTTTGGCAAGAATCTAGCGTTGTTAATGTGGCCATCCTGGTTGCTAGGGCGCCACGTTTGTTGCTAAGGCGGCCACCTTGGTTGCTATGGCTATAATCTTGGTTGCTAGGGCTGCCACCTTGTTTGCTATGGCAGCCAACTTTGTTGCTAAACTGGCCACCTTGGCTGCTATGGCAACCATCTTGGTTGCTAGGATCGCCCTCTTGGTTGATATTGCAACTATCTTGGTTGCTAGGCAGCCATATTGGTTGCTACGGCAGCCATATTGGTTGTTTTGGCAACCATCTTGGTTGCTATGGCAGCCATCTTTGTTGCTAGGGTGGCCATTTTGGTCGCTATAACAGCCATCTTTGCTGCTAAGTTGGACACCTTGGTTGCTAGGGAAGCCATCTTGGTTGCTAGGCTCGCCATCTTGGTTGCTATGGTTACCATCTTGGTTGCTTGGTCAGCCATCTCGGTTGCAAGAGTGGCCATTTTGGTTGCTATGGCAGCCATTTTGGTTGCTAGGTCAAACGACTTGGTTGCTACGGTAAACATCTTGTTTGCTATGGAAGAAAACTTCGTTGCTACGGCCGTCACATTGCTTGCTTTGGCAGGAATCTACCGTTGTTAGTGTGGCCGTCCTGGTTGCTAGGATGCCACGTTTGTTGCTAAGGCGGCCACCTTGGTTGCTATGGCTATAATCTTGGTTGCTAGGGCGGCCACCTTGGCTGCTATGGCTATAATCTTGGTTGCTAGGGCTGCCACCTTGGTTGCTATGGCAGCCAACTTTGTTGCTAAACTGGCCACTTTGTCTGCTATGGCAACCATCATGGTTGCTAGGATCGCCCTCTTGGTTGCTATAGCAACTATCTTGGTTGCTAGGCAGCCATATTGGTTGCTACGGCAGCCATATTGGTTGCGTTGGCAACCATCTTGGTTGCTATGGCAGCCATCTATGTTGCTTGGGTGGCCATTTTGGTCGCTATAACAGCCATCTTTGCTGCTAAATTGGCCATCTTGGTTGCTATGGCAACCATTTTGATTGCTAGAATTGCCATCTTAGTTGCTATGGCAGCCATCCTCGTTGCTAGGGTCGCAAACTTGGTTGCTTTTGCAACCATTTTGGTTGCTGGAGTGGCCATTTAGGCTGCTATGGCAGCAATCTTGGTTGCTAGGGCAACCATCTTGGTTGCTAGGGGTAGTCATTTTGGTTGCTATGGCAGCCATCTTGGTTGCTACGGAAACAAACTTCGTTGCTACGGCTGCCATATTGGTTGCTTTGGCAAGAATCTAGCATTGTTAGTGTGGCCATCCTGGTTGCTAGGGCGCCACCTTTGTTGCTAAGGTGGCCACCTTGGTTGCTATGGCAACTGTCTTAGTTGCTACGGCGGCCATCTTGGTTGCTATGGAAGCCATTTTAGTTGTTCTGTTGGCCATCTTGGTTGCTATGGCAGACGTCTTTGCTGATAAATTGGCCACCTTGTCTGCTAGGGCAACCGTCTTGGTTGCTAAGGTGGCCATCTTGGTTGCTATGGCAGCCATCTTCGTTGCTAGGGTCGCAATCTTGGTTCCTCGGGCATTCTTCTTGGTTGCTATGGCAGCCTTTTTGGTTGCTAGGGTCGCCATATTGGTTGCTAGGGCAGCCATTTTGGTTGCTAGGGCGACCATCTTGGTTGCTAGGGGCAGTCATCTTGGTTGCTAGGGGCAGCCATCTTGGTAGCTAGGTCAGCCGAATAGCTTGCTACGGTAAACATCTTGGTTGCTACGGAAACAAACTTCGTTGCTACGGCCGTCATATTGCTTGCTTTGCCAAGAATCTAGCGTTGTTAGTGTGGCCATCCTGGTTGCTAGGGTGCCACATTTGTTGCTAAGGCGGCCACCTTGGTTGCTATGGCTATAATCTTGGTTGCTAGGGCTGCTACCTTGGTTGCTATGGTATCCAACTTTGCTGCTAGTATCGCCATCTTGGCTGATATTGCAAATGTCTTGGTTGCTAGGCAGCTATATTGGTTGCTACGGCAGCCATATTGGTTGCTTTGGCAACCATCTTGGTTGCTATGGCAGCCATCTTTGTTGCTAGGGTGGCCATTTTGGTCGCTATAACAGCCATCTTTGCTGCTAAATTGGCCATCTTGGTTGCTATGGCAACCATTTTGATTGCTAGAATGGCCATCTTGGTTGCTATGGCAGCCACCTTTGTTGCTAGGGCGGCCATCTTAGTTGCTATGGCAGCCATCCTCGTTGCTAAGATCGCCCTCTTGGTTGCTATGGCAGCTATTTTGTTTGCTAGTGAGGCCATCCTCTTTGCTATGGCAACCATCTTTCTTGCTAGGGTCGCCATTTTGGTTACTATGGCAGCCATCTTTGCTGCTAAGTTGGACAACTTGGTTGCTAGGCAGCCATCTTGGTTGCTAGGCTCGCCATCTTGGTTGCTATGGCTACCATCTTGGTTGCTTGGTCAGCCATCTCGGTTGCAAGAGTGGCCATTTTGGTTGCTATGGCAGCCATTTTGGTTGCTAGGTCAAACGACTTGGTTGCTAGGGTAAACATCTTGTTTGCTATGGAAGCAAACTTCGTTGCTACGGCCGCCATATTGCTTTCTTTGGCAAGAATCTAGCGTTGTTAGTGTGGCCATCCTGGTTGCTAGGGCGCCACGTTTGTTGCTAAGGCGGCCACCTTGGTTGCTATGGCTATAATCTTGGTTGCTAGGGCGGCCACCTTGTTTGCTATGGCAGCCAACTTTGTTGCTAAACTGGCCACCTTGGCTGCTATGGCAACCATCTTGGTTGCTAGGATCGCCCTCTTGGTTGCTATGGCAGCCACCTTTGTTGCTAGGGCGGCCATCTTAGTTGCTATGGCAGCCATCCTCATTGCTAGGGTCGCAATCTTAGTTGCTATGGCAGCTATTTTGTTTGCTAGTGAGGCCATCCTCTTTGCTATGGCAGCCGTGTTTGTTGCTAGGGTGGCCATTTTGGTCGCTATAACAGCCATCTTTGCTGCTAAGTTGGACACCTTGGTTGCTAGGGAAGCCATCTTGGTTGCTAGGCTCGCCATCTTGGTTGCTATGGTTACCACCTTGGTTGCTTGGTCAGCCATCTCGGTTGCAAGAGTGGCCATTTTGGTTGCTATGGCAGCCATTTTGGTTGCTAGGTCAAACGACTTGGTTGCTAGGGTAAACATCTTGTTTGCTATGGAAGCAAACTTCGTTGCTACGGCCGTCACATTGCTTGCTTTGGCAGGAATCTACCGTTGTTAGTGTGGCCGTCCTGGTTGCTAGGATGCCACGTTTGTTGGTAAGGCGGCCACCTTGGTTGCTATGGCAACTGCCTTAGTTGCTACGGCGGCCATCTTGGTTGCTATGGCAGCCATCTTCGTTGCTAGGGTCGCAATCTTGGTTCCTCGGGCATTCTTCTTGGTTGCTATGGCAGCCTTTTTGGTTGCTAGGGTGCCATATTGGCTGCTAGGGCAGCCATCTTGGTTGCTAGGGCGACCATCTTGGTTGCTGGTGAAGTCATCTTGGTTGCTAGGGGCAGCCATCTTGGTTGCTAGGTCAGCCGAATAGCTTCCTACGGTAAACATCTAGGTTGCTACGGAAACAAACTTCGTTGCTACGGCCGTCATATTGCTTGCTTTGGCAAGAATCTAGCGTTGTTAGTGTGGCCATCCTGGTTGCTAGGGCGCCACGTTTGTTGCTAAGGCGGCCACCTTGGTTGCTATGGCTATAATCTTGGTTGCTAGGGCGGCCACCTTGGCTACTATGCAACCATCTTGGTTGCTAGGGCTGCCACCTTGGTTGCTATGGCAGCCAACTTTGTGGCTAAACTGGCCACCTTGGCTGCTATGGCAACCATCTTGGTTGCTAGGATCGACCTCTTGGTTGCTATAGCAACTATCTTGGTTGCTACGGCAGCCTTATTGGTTGCGACGGCAACCATCTTGGTTGCTATGGCAGCCATCTTTGTTGCTAGGGTGGCCATTTTGGTCGGTATAACAGCCATCTTTGCTGCTAAATTGGCCATCTTGGTTGCTATGGCAACCATTTTGATTACTAGAATGGCCATCTTAGTTACTATGGCAGCCACCTTTGTTGCTAGGGCGGCCATCTTAGTTGCTAGGGCGACCATCTCGGTTGCTAGGGGCAGTCATCTTGGTTGCTAGGGGCAGCCATATTGATTGCTAGGTCAGCCGAATAGCTTGCTACGGTAAACATCTTGGTTGCTACGGAAACAAACTTTGTTGCTACGGCCGTCATATTGGTTGCTTTGGCAAGAATCTAGCGTTGTTAGTGTGGCCATCCTGGTTGCTAGGGTGCCACATTTGTTGCTAAGGCGGCCACCTTGGTTGCTATGGCTATAATCTTGGTTGCTAGGGCTGCCACCTTGTTTGCTCTGGCAGCCAACTTTGTTGCTAAACTGGCCACCTTGGCTGCTATGGCAACCATCTTGGTTGCTAGGATCGCCCTCTTGGTTGCTTTGGCAACCATCTTGGTTGCTATGGCAGCCAACTTTGTTGCTAAACTGGCCACTTTGGCTGCTATGGCAACCATCATGGTTGCTAGGAACGGCCTCTTGGTTGCTATAGCAACTATCTTGGTTGCTAGGCAGCCATATTGGTTGCTACGGCAGCCATTTTGGTTGCTTGGGCAACCATCTTGGTTGCTATGGCAGCCATCTAGGTTGCTAGGGTGGCCATTTTGGTCGCTATAACAGCCATCTTTGCTGCTAAATTGGCCATCTTGGTTGCTATGGCAACCATTTTGATTGCTAGAATGGCCATCTTGGTTGCTATGGCAGCCACCTTTGTTGCTAGGGCGGCCATCTTAGTTGCTATGGCAGCCATCCTCGTTGCTAGGGTTGCAATCTTGGTTGCTGTGGCAGCTATTTTGTTTGCTAGTGAGGTCATCCTCTTTGCTATGGCAACCATCTTTCTTGCTAGGGTCGCCATTTTGGTTACTATGGCAGCCATCTTTGCTGCTAAGTTGGGCAACTTGGTTGCTAGGCAGCCATCTTGGTTGCTAGGCTCGCCATATTGGTTGTAATGGCTACCATCTTGGTTGCTTGGTCAGCCATCTCGGTTGCAAGAGTGGCCATTTTGGTTGCTATGGCAGCCATTTTGGTTGCTAGGTCAAACGACTTAGTTGCTAGGGTAAACATCTTGGTTGCTATGGAAGCAAAGTTCATTGCTACGGCCGCCATATTGCTTTCTTTGGCAAGAATCTAGCGTTGTTAGTGTGGCCATCCTGGTTGCTAGGGCGCCACGTTTGTTGCTAAGGCGGCCACCTTGGTTGCTATGGCTATAATCTTGGTTGCTAGGGCGGCCACCTTGGCTGCTATGGCTAAAATCTTGGTTGCTAGGGCTGCCACCTTGGTTGCTATGGCAGCCAACTTTGTTGCTAAACTGGCCACTTTGGCTGCTATGGCAACCATCTTGGTTGCTAGGATCGCCCTCTTGGTTGCTATAGCAACTATCTTGGTTGCTAGGCAGCCATATTGGTTGCTACGGCAGCCATATTGGTTGCTTTGGCAACCATCTTGGTTGCTATCGCAGCCATCTTTGTTGTTAGGGTGGCCATTTTGGTCGCTATAACAGCCATCTTTGCTGCTAAATTGGCCATCTTGGTTGCTATGGCAACCATTTTGATTGCTAGAATGGCCATCTTAGTTGCTATGGCAGCCATCCTCGTTGCTAGGGTCGCAATCTTTGTTGCTATGGCAACCATCTTGGTTGCTAGGGGTAGTCATTTTGGTTGCTATGGCAGCCATCTTGGTTGCTATGGAAACAAACTTCGTTGCTACGGCTGCCATATTGGTTGCTTTGGCAAGAATCTAGCGTTGCTAGTGTGGCCATCCTGGTTGCTAGGGCGCCACCTTTGTTACTAAGGTGGCCACCTTGGTTGCTATGGCAACTGTCTTAGTTGCTACGGCGGCCATCTTGGTTGCTATGGAAGCCGTCTTTGCTGATAAATTGGCCACCTTGTCTGCTAGGGCAACCGTCTTGGTTGCTAAGGTGGCCATCTTGGTTGCTATGGCAGCCATCTTCGTTGCTAGGGTTGCAATCTTGGTTCCTCGGGCATTCTTCTTGGTTGCTATGGCAGCCTTTTTGGTTGCTAGGGTCGCCATATTGGTTGCTAGGGCAGCCATCTTGGTTGTTAGGGCGACCATCTCGGTTGCTAGGGGCAGTCATCTTGGTTGCTAGGGGCAGCCATCTTGGTTGCTAGGTCAGCCGAATAGCTTGCTACGGTAAACATCTTGGTTGCTACGGAAACAAACTTCGTTGCTACGGCCGTCATATTGGTTGCTTTGGCAAGAATCTAGCGTTGTTAGTGTGGCCATCCTGGTTGCTAGGGCGCCACATTTGTTGCTAAGGCGGCCACCTTGGTTGCTATGGCTATAATCTTGGTTGCTAGGGCTGCTACCTTGGTTGCTATGGCAGCCAACTTTGTTGCTAAACTGGCTCTTTGGCTGCTATGGCAACCATCATGGTTGCTAGGAACGCCCTCTTGGTTGCTATAGCAACTATCTTGGTTGCTAGGCAGCCATATTGGTTGCTACGGCAGCCATTTTGGTTGCTTGGGCAACCATCTTGGTTGCTATGGCAGCCGTCTTTGTTGCTAGGGTGGCCATTTTGGTCGCTATAACAGCCATCTTTGCTGCTAAGTTGGACACCTTGGTTGCTAGGGAAGCCATCTTGGTTGCTAGGCTCGCCATCTTGGTTGCTATGGTTACCATCTTGGTTGCTTGGTCAGCCATCTCGGTTGCAAGAGTGGCCATTTTGGTTGCTATGGCAGCCATTTTGGTTGCTAGGTCAAACGACTTGGTTGCTAGGGTAAACATCTTGTTTGCTATGGAAGCAAACTTCGTTGCTACGGCCGTCACATTGCTTGCTTTGGCAGGAATCTACCGTTGTTAGTGTGGCCGTCCTGGTTGCTAGGATGCCACGTTTGTTGCTAAGGCGGCCACCTTTGTTGCTAGGGCGGCCATCTTAGTTGCTATGGCAGCCATCCTCGTTGCTAGGGTCGCAATCTTGGTTGCTTTGGCAACCATTTTGGTTGCTAGAGTGGCCATTTAGGCTGCTATGGCAGCAATCTTGGTTGCTAGGGCAACCATCTTGGTTGCTAGGGGTAGTCATTTTGGTTGCTATGGCAGCCATCTTGGTTGCTATGGAAACAAACTTCGTTGCTACGGCTGCCATATTGGTTGCTTTGGCAAGAATCTAGCGTTGTTAGTGTGGCCATCCTGGTTGCTAGGGCGCCACCTTTGTTGCTAAGGTGGCCACCTTGGTTGCTGTGGCAACTGTCTTAGTTGCTACGGCGGCCATCTTGGTTGCTATGGAAGCCGTCTTTGCTAATAAATTGGCCACCTTGTCTGCTAGGGCAACCGTCTTGGTTGCTAAGGTGGCCATCTTGGTTGCTATGGCAGCCATCTTCGTTGCTAGGGTCGCAATCTTGGTTCCTCGGGCATTCTTCTTGGTTGCTATGGCAGCCTTTTTGGTTGCTAGGGTGCCATATTGGCTGCTAGGGCAGCCATCTTGGTTGCTAGGGCGACCATCTCGGTTGCTAGGGGCAGTCATCTTGGTTGCTAGGGGCAGCCATCTTGGTTGCTAGGTCAGCCGAATAGCTTGCTACGGTAAACATCTTGGTTGCTACGGAAACAAACTTTGATGCTACGGCCGTCATATTGGTTGCTTTGGCAAGAATCTAACGTTGTTAGTGTGGCCATCCTGGTTGCTAGGGTGCCACATTTGTTGCTAAGGCGGCCACCTTGGTTGCTATGGCTATAATCTTGGTTGCTAGGGCTGCCACCTTGGTTGCTATGGCAGCCAACTTTGTTGCTAAACTGGCCACCTTGGCTGCTATGGCAACCATCTTGGTTGCTAGGATCGCCCTCTTGGTTGCTTTGGCAACCATCTTGGTTGCTATGGCAGCCAACTTTGTTGCTAAACTGGCCACTTTGGCTGCTATGGCAACCATCATGGTTGCTAGGAACGCCCTCTTGGTTGCTATAGCAACTATCTTTGTTGCTAGGCAGCCATATTGGTTGCTACGGCAGCCATTTTGGTTGCTTGGGCAACCATCTTGGTTGCTATGGCAGCCGTCTTTGTTGCTAGGGTGGCCATTTTGGTCGCTATAACAGCCATCTTTGCTGCTAAATTGGCCATCTTGGTTGCTATGGCAACCATTTTGATTGCTAGAATGGACATCTTGGTTGCTATGGCAGCCACCTTTGTTGCTAGGGCGGCCATCTTAGTTGCTATGGCAGCCATCCTCGTTGCTAGGGTTGCAATCTTGGTTGCTATGGCAGCTATTTTGTTTGCTAGTGAGGCCATCCTCTTTGCTATGGCAACCATCTTTGTTGCTAGGGTCGCCATTTTGGTTACTATGGCAGCCATCTTTGCTGCTATGTTGGACAACTTGGTTGCTAGGCAGCCATCTTGGTTGCTAGGCTCGCCATCTTGGTTGTAATGGCTACCATCTTGGTTGCTTGGTCAGCCATCTCGGTTGCAAGAGTGGCCATTTTGGTTGCTATGGCAGCCATTTTGGTTGCTAGGTCAAACGACTTGGTTGCTAGGGTAAACATCTTGTTTGCTATGGAAGCAAACTTCGTTGCTACGGCCGCCATATTGCTTTCTTTGGCAAGAATCTAGCGTTGTTAGTGTGGCCATCCTGGTTGCTAGGGCGCCACGTTTGTTGCTAAGGCGGCCACCTTGGTTGCTATGGCTATAATCTTGGTTGCTAGGGCTGCCACCTTGGTTGCTATGGCAGCCAACTTTGTTGCTAAACTGGCCACTTTGGCTGCTATGGCAACCATCTTGGTTGCTAGGATCGCCCTCTTGGTTGCTATAGCAACTATCTTGGTTGCTAGGCAGCCATATTGGTTGCTACGGCAGCCATATTGGTTGCTTTGGCAACCATCTTGGTTGCTATCGCAGCCATCTTTGTTGTTAGGGTGGCCATTTTGGTCGCTATAACAGCCATCTTTGCTGCTAAATTGGCCATCTTGGTTGCTATGGCAACCATTTTGATTGCTAGAATGGCCATCTTAGTTGCTATGGCAGCCATCCTCGTTGCTAGGGTCGCAATCTTTGTTGCTATGGCAACCATCTTGGTTGCTAGGTGTAGTCATTTTGGTTGCTATGGCAGCCATCTTGGTTGCTATGGAAACAAACTTCGTTGCTACGGCTGCCATATTGGTTGCTTTGGCAAGAATCTAGCGTTGCTAGTGTGGCCATCCTGGTTGCTAGGGCGCCACCTTTGTTGCTAAGGTGGCCACCTTGGTTGCTATGGCAACTGTCTTAGTTGCTAAGGTGGCCATCTTGGTTGCTATGGCAGCCATCTTCGTTGCTAGGGTCGCAATCTTGGTTCCTCGGGCATTCTTCTTGGTTGCTATGGCAGCCTTTTTGGTTGCTAGGGTGCCATATTGGCTGCTAGGGCAGCCATCTTGGTTGCTAGGGCGACCATCTCGGTTGCTAGGGGCAGTCATCTTGGTTGCTAGGGGCAGCCATCTTGGTTGCTAGGTCAGCCGAATAGCTTGCTACGGTAAACATCTTGGTTGCTACGGAAACAAACTTTGTTGCTACGGCCGTCATATTGGTTGCTTTGGCAAGAATCTAGCGTTGTTAGTGTGGCCATCCTGGTTGCTAGGGCGCCACATTTGTTGCTAAGGCGGCCACCTTGGTTGCTATGGCTATAATCTTGGTTGCTAGGGCGGCCACCTTGGTTGCTATGGCAGCCAACTTTGTTGCTAAACTGGCCACTTTGTCTGCTATGGCAACCATCTTGGTTGCTAGGATCGCCCTCTTGGTTGCTTTGGCAACCATCTTGGTTGCTATGGCAGCCAACTTTGTTGCTAAACTGGCTCTTTGGCTGCTATGGCAACAATCATGGTTGCTAGGAACGCCCTCTTGGTTGCTATAGCAACTATCTTGGTTGCTAGGCAGCCATATTGGTTGCTACGGCAGCCATTTTGGTTGCTTGGGCAACCATCTTGGTTGCTATGGCAGCCGTGTTTGTTGCTAGGGTGGCCATTTTGGTCGCTATAACAGCCATCTTTGCTGCTAAGTTGGACACCTTGGTTGCTAGGGAAGCCATCTTGGTTGCTAGGCTCGCCATCTTGGTTGCTATGGTTACCATCTTGGTTGCTTGGTCAGCCATCTCGGTTGCAAGAGTGGCCATTTTGGTTGCTATGGCAGCCATCTTGGTTGCTAGGTCAAACGACTTGGTTGCTAGGGTAAACATCTTGTTTGCTATGGAAGCAAACTTCGTTGCTACGGCCGTCACATTGCTTGCTTTGGCAGGAATCTACCGTTGTTAGTGTGGCCGTCCTGGTTGCTAGGATGCCACGTTTGTTGCTAAGGCGGCCACCTTTGTTGCTAGGGCGGCCATCTTAGTTGCTATGGCAGCCATCCTCGTTGCTAGGGTCGCAATCTTGGTTGCTTTGGCAACCATTTTTGTTGCTAGAGTGGCCATTTAGGCTGCTATGGCAGCAATCTTGGTTGCTAGGGCAACCATCTTGGTTGCTAGGGGTAGTCATTTTGGTTGCTATGGCAGCCATCTTGGTTGCTACGGAAACAAACTTCGTTGCTACGGCTGCCATATTGGTTGCTTTGGCAAGAATCTAGCGTTGTTAGTGTGGCCATCCTGGTTGCTAGGGCGCCATCTTTGTTGCTAAGGTGGCCACCTTGGTTGCTATGGCAACTGTCTTAGTTGCTACGGCGGCCATCTTGGTTGCTATGGCAGCCGTCTTTGCTGATAAATTGGCCACCTTGTCTGCTAGGGCAACCGTCTTGGTTGCTAAGGTGGCCATCTTGGTTGCTATGGCAGCCATCTTCGTTGCTAGGGTTGCAATCTTGGTTCCTCGGGCATTCTTCTTGGTTGCTATGGCAGCCTTTTTGGTTGCTAGGGTGCCATATTGGTTGCTAGGGCAGCCATCTTGGTTGCTAGGGCGACCATCTCGGTTGCTAGGGGCAGTCATCTTGGTTGCTAGGGGCAGCCATCTTGGTTTCTAGGTCAGCCGAATAGCTTGCTACGGTAAACATCTTGGTTGCTACGGAAACAAACTTTGTTGCTACGGCCGTCATATTGGTTGCTTTGGCAAGAATCTAACGTTGTTAGTGTGGCCATCCTGGTTGCTAGGGTGCCACATTTGTTGCTAAGGCGGCCACCTTGGTTGCTATGGCTATAATCTTGGTTGCTAGGGCTGCCACCTTGTTTGCTATGGCAGCCAACTTTGTTGCTAAACTGGCCACCTTGGCTGCTATGGCAACCATCTTGGTTGCTAGGATCGCCCTCTTGGTTGCTTTGGCAACCATCTTGGTTGCTATGGCAGCCAACTTTGTTGCTAAACTGGCCACTTTGGCTGCTATGGCAACCATCATGGTTGCTAGGAACGCCCTCTTGGTTGCTATAGCAACTATCTTGGTTGCTAGGCAGCCATATTGGTTGCTACGGCAGCCATTTTGGTTGCTTTGGCAACCATCTTGGTTGCTATGGCAGCCGTCTTTGTTGCTAGGGTGGCCATTTTGGTCGCTATAACAGCCATCTTTGCTGCTAAATTGGCCATCTTGGTTGCTATGGCAACCATTTTGATTGCCAGAATGGCCATCTTGGTTGCTATGGCAGCCACCTTTGTTGCTAGGGCGGCCATCTTAGTTGCTATGGCAGCCATCCTCGTTGCTAGGGTTGCAATCTTGGTTGCTATGGCAGCTATTTTGTTTGCTAGTGAGGCCATCCTCTTTGCTATGGCAACCATCTTTCTTGCTAGGGTCGCCATTTTGGTTACTATGGCAGCCATCTTTGCTGCTAAGTTGGACAACTTGGTTGCTAGGCAGCCATCTTGGTTGCTAGGCTCGCCATCTTGGTTGCTATGGCTACCATCTTGGTTGCTTGGTCAGCCATCTCGGTTGCAAGAGTGGCCATTTTGGTTGCTATGGCAGCCATTTTGGTTGCTAGGTCAAACGACTTGGTTGCTAGGGTAAACATCTTGGTTGCTATGGAAGCAAACTTCATTGCTACGGCCGCCATATTGCTTTCTTTGGCAAGAATCTAGCGTTGTTAGTGTGGCCATCCTGGTTGCTAGGGCGCCACGTTTGTTGCTAAGGCGGCCACCTTGGTTGCTATGGCTATAATCTTGGTTGCTAGGGCGGCCACCTTGGCTGCTATGGCTAAAATCTTGGTTGCTAGGGCTGCCACCTTCGTTGCTATGGCAGCCAACTTTGTTGCTAAACTGGCCACTTTGTCTGCTATGGCAACCATCTTGGTTGCTAGGATCGCCCTCTTGGTTGCTATAGCAACTATCTTGGTTGCTAGGCAGCCATATTGGTTGCTACGGCAGCCATATTGGTTGCTTTGGCAACCATCTTGGTTGCTATGGCAGCCATCTTTGTTGCTAGGGTGGCCATTTTGGTCGCTATAACAGCCATCTTTGCTGCTAAATTGGCCATCTTGGTTGCTATGGCAACCATTTTGATTGCTAGAATGGCCATCTTAGTTGCTATGGCAGCCATCCTCGTTGCTAGGGTCGCAATCTTTGTTGCTATGGCAACCATCTTGGTTGCTAGGGGTCGTCATTTTGGTTGCTATGGCAGCCATCTTGGTTGCTATGGAAACAAACTTCGAGGCTACGGCTGCCATATTGGTTGCTTTGGGAAGAATCTAGCGTTGCTAGTGTGGCCATCCTGGTTGCTAGGGCGCCACCTTTGTTGCTAAGGTGGCCACCTTGGTTGCTATGGCAACTGTCTTAGTTGCTACGGCGGCCATCTTGGTTGCTATGGAAGCCGTCTTTGCTGATAAATTGGCCACCTTGTCTGCTAGGGCAACCGTCTTGGTTGCTAAGGTGGCCATCTTGGTTGCTATGGCAGCCATCTTCGTTGCTAGGGTCGCAATCTTGGTTCCTCGGGCATTCTTCTTGGTTGCTATGGCAGCCTTTTTGGTTGCTAGGGTGCCATATTGGTTGCTAGGGCAGCCATCTTGGTTGCTAGGGCGACCATCTCGGTTGCTAGGGGCAGTCATCTTGGTTGCTAGGGGCAGCCATCTTGGTTGCTAGGTCAGCCGAATAGCTTGCTACGGTAAACATCTTGGTTGCTACGGAAACAAACTTCGTTGCTACGGCCGTCATATTGGTTGCTTTGGCAAGAATCTAGCGTTGTTAGTGTGGCCATCCTGGTTGCTAGGGTGCCACATTTGTTGCTAAGGCGGCCACCTTGGTTGCTATGGCTATAATCTTGGTTGCTAGGGCGGCCACCTTGGTTGCTATGGCAGCCAACTTTGTTGCTAAACTGGCCACCTTGGCTGCTATGGCAACCATCTTGGTTGCTAGGATCGCCCTCTTGGTTGCTTTGGCAACCATCTTGGTTGCTATGGCAGCCTACTTTGTTGCTAAACTGGCCACCTTGGCTGCTATGGCAACCATCATGGTTGCTAGGAACGCCCTCTTGGTTGCTATAGCAACTATCTTGGTTGCTAGGCAGCCATATTGGTTGCTACGGCAGCCATTTTGGTTGCTTGGGCAACCATCTTGGTTGCTATGGCAGCCGTCTTTGTTGCTAGGGTGGCCATTTTGGTCGCTATAACAGCCATCTTTGCTGCTAAGTTGGACACCTTGGTTGCTAGGGAAGCCATCTTGGTTGCTAGGCTCGCCATCTTGGTTGCTATGGTTACCATCTTGGTTGCTTGGTCAGCCATCTCGGTTGCAAGAGTGGCCATTTTGGTTGCTATGGCAGCCATTTTGGTTGCTAGGTCAAACGACTTGGTTGCTAGGGTAAACATCTTGTTTGCTATGGAAGCAAACTTTGTTGCTACGGCCGTCACATTGCTTGCTTTGGTAGGAATCTACCGTTGTTAGTGTGGCCGTCCTGGTTGCTAGGATGCCACGTTTGTTGCTAAGGCGGCCACCTTGGTTGCTATGGCTATAATCTTGGTTGCTAGGGCGGCCACCTTGGCTGCTATGGCTATAATCTTGGTTGCTAGGGCTGCCAACTTGGTTGCTACGGCAGCCAACTTTGTTGCTAAACTGGCCACTTTGGCTCCTATGGCAACCATCTTGGTTGCTAGGATTGCCCTCTTGGTTGCTATAGCAACTATCTTGGTTGCTAGGCAGCCATATTGGTTGTTACAGCAGCCATTTTGGTTGCTTTGGCAACCATCTTGGTTGCTATGGCAGCCGTCTTTGTTGCTAGGGTGCCCATTTTGGTCGCTATAACAGCCATCTTTGCTGCTAAATTGGCCATCTTGGTTGCTATGGCAACCATTTTGATTGCTAGAATGGACATCTTGGTTGCTATGGCAGCCACCTTTGTTGCTAGGGCGGCCATCTTAGTTGCTATGGCAGCCATCCTCGTTGCTAGGGTTGCAATCTTGGTTGCTGTGGGAGCTATTTTGTTTGCTAGTGAGGCCATCCTCTTTGCTATGGCAGCCATCTTTCTTGCTAGGGTCGCCATTTTGGTTACTATGGCAGCCATCTTTGCTGCTAAGTTGGACAACTTGGTTGCTAGGCAGCCATCTTGGTTGCTAGGCTCGCCATCTTGGTTGTAATGGCTACCATCTTGGTTGCTTGGTCAGCCATCTCGGTTGCAGGAGTGGCCATTTTGGTTGCTATGGCAGCCATTTTGGTTGCTAGGTCAAACGACTTGGTTGCTAGGGTAAACATCTTGGTTGCTATGGAAGCAAACTTCATTGCTACGGCCGCCATATTGCTTTCTTTGGCAAGAATCTAGCGTTGTTAGTGTGGCCATCCTGGTTGCTAGGGCGCCACGTTTGTTGCTAAGGCGGCCACCTTGGTTGCTATGGCTATAATCTTGGTTGCTAGGGCGGCCACCTTGGCTGCTATGGCTAAAATCTTGGTTGCTAGGGCTGCCACCTTGGTTGCTATGGCAGCCAACTTTGTTGCTAAACTGGCCACTTTGTCTGCTATGGCAACCATCTTGGTTGCTAGGATCGCCCTCTTGGTTGCTATAGCAACTATCTTGGTTGCTAGGCAGCCATATTGGTTGCTACGGCAGCCATATTGGTTGCGTTGGCAACCATCTTGGTTGCTATGGCAGCCATCTATGTTGCTAGGGTGGCCATTTTGGTCGCTATAACAGCCATCTTTGCTGCTAAATTGGCCATCTTGGTTGCTATGGCAACCATTTTGATTACTAGAATGGCCATCTTAGTTACTATGGCAGCCTTTTTGGTTGCTAGGGTCGCAATCCTGGTTGCTAGGGCAAACATTTTGGTTGCTAGGGGTAGTCATTTTGGTTGCTAGGGGCAGCCATCTTTGTTGCTATGGAAACAAACTTCGTTGCTACGGCTGCCATATTGGTTGCTTTGGCAAGAATCTAGTGTTGTTAGTGTGGCCATCCTGGTTGCTAGGGCGCCACCTGTGTTGCTAAGGTGGCCACCTTGGTTGCTATGGCAACTGTCTTAGTTGCTACGGCGGCCATCTTGGTTGCTATGGAAGCCATTTTAGTTGTTCTGTTGGCCATCTTGGTTGCTATGGCAGCCGTCTTTGCTGATAAATTGGCCACCTTGTCTGCTAGGGCAACCGTCTTGGTTGCTAAGGTGGCCATCTTGGTTGCTATGGCAGCCATCTTCGTTGCTAGGGTCGCAATCTTGGTTCCTCGGGCATTCTTCTTGGTTGCTATGGCAGCCTTTTTGGTTGCTAGGGTCGCCATATTGGTTGCTAGGGCAGCCATTTTGGTTGCTAGGGCGACCATCTTGGTTGCTAGGGGCAGTCATCTTGGTTGCTAGGGGCAGCCATCTTGGTAGCTAGGTCAGCCGAATAGCTTGCTACGGTAAACATCTTGGTTGCTACGGAAACAAACTTTGTTGCTACGGCCGTCATATTGGTTGCTTTGGCAAGAATCTAGCGTTGTTAGTGTGGCCATCCTGGTTGCTAGGGTGCCACATTTGTTGCTAAGGCGGCCACCTTGGTTGCTATGGCTATAATCTTGGTTGCTAGGGCGGCCACCTTGGCTGCTATGCATCCATCTTGGTTGCTATGGCAACCATCTTGGTTGCTAGGATCGCCCTCTTGGTTGCTATAGCAACTATCTTGGTTGCTAGGCAGCCATGTTGGTTGCTACGGCAGCCATATTGGTTGCTTTGGCAACCATCTTGGTTGCTATGGCAGCCGTCTTTGTTGCTAGGGTGGCCATTTTGGTCGCTATAACAGCCATCTTTGCTGCTAAATTGGCCATCTTGGTTGCTATGGACACCATTTTGATTGCTAGAATGGCCATCTTAGTTGCTATGGCAGCCATCCTCGTTGCTAGGGTCGCAATCTTGGTTGCTATGGCTACCATCTTGGTTGCTGGAGTGGCCATTTAGGCTGCTATGGCAGCAATCTTGGTTGCTATGGCTATAATCTTGGTTGCTAGGGGTAGTCATTATGGTTGCTATGGCAGCCATCTTGGTTGCTACGGAAACAAACTTTGTTGCTACGTCCGTCATATTGCTTGCTTTCGCAAGAATCTAGCGTTGTTAGTGTGGCCATCCTGGTTGCTAGGGTGCCACATTTGTTGCTAAGGCGGCCACCTTGGTTGCTATGGCTATAATCTTGGTTGCTAGGGCTGCTACCTTGGTTGCTATGGTAGCCAACTTTGCTGCTAGTATCGCCATCTTGGCTGATATTGCAAATGTCTTGGTTGCTAGGCAGCTATATTGGTTGCTACGGCAGCCATATTGGTTGCTTTGGCAACCATCTTGGTTGCTATGGCAGCCATCTTTGTTGCTAGGGTGGCCATTTTGGTCGCTATAACAGCCATCTTTGCTGCTAAATTGGCCATCTTGGTTGCTATGGCAACCATTTTGATTGCTAGAATGGCCATCTTGGTTGCTATGGCAGCCACCTTTGTTGCTAGGGCGGCCATCTTAGTTGCTATGGCAGCCATCCTCGTTGCTAGGGTGGCAATCTTGGTTGCTATGGCAACCATTTTGGTTGCTCGAGTGGCCATTTAGGCTGCTATGGCAGCAATCTTGGTTGCTAGGGCAACCATCTTTCTTGCTAGGGTCGCCATTTTGGTTACTATGGCAGCCATCTTTGCTGCTAAGTTGGACAACTTGGTTGCTAGGCAGCCATCTTGGTTGCTAGGCTCGCCATCTTGGTTGCTATGGCTACCATCTTGGTTGCTTGGTCAGCCATCTCGGTTGCAAGAGTGGCCATTTTGGTTGCTATGGCAGCCATTTTGGTTGCTAGGTCAAACGACTTGGTTGCTACGGTAAACATCTTGTTTGCTATGGAAGCAAACTTCGTTGCTACGGCCGCTATATTGCTTTCTTTGGCAAGAATCTAGCGTTGTTAGCGTGGCCATCCTGGTTGCTAGGGCGCCACGTTTGTTGCTAAGGCGGCCACCTTGGTTGCTATGGCTATAATCTTGGTTGCTAGGGCTGCCACCTTGTTTGCTATGGCAGCCAACTTTGTTGCTAAACTGGCCACCTTGGCTGCTATGGCAACCATCTTGGTTGCTAGGATCGCCCTCTTGGTTGATATTGCAACTATCTTGGTTGCTAGGCAGCCATATTGGTTGCTACGGCAGCCATTTTGGTTGCTTGGGCAACCATCTTGGTTGCTATGGCAGCCATCTTTGTTGCTAGGGTGGCCATTTTGGTCGCTATAACAGCCATCTTTGCTGCTAAGTTGGACACCTTGGTTGCTAGGGAAGCCATCTTGGTTGCTAGGCTCGCCATCTTGGTTGCTATGGTTACCATCTTGGTTGCTTGGTCAGCCATCTCGGTTGCAAGAGTGGCCATTTTGGTTGCTATGGCAGCCATTTTGGTTGCTAGGTCAAACGACTTGGTTGCTAGGGTAAACATCTTGTTTGCTATGGAAGCAAACTTCGTTGCTACGGCCGTCACATTGCTTGCTTTGGCAGGAATCTACCGTTGTTAGTGTGGCCGTCCTGGTTGCTAGGATGCCACGTTTGTTGCTAAGGCGGCCACCTTGGTTGCTATGGCTATAATCTTGGTTGCTAGGGCGGCCACCTTGGCTGCTATGGCTATAATCTTGGTTGCTAGGGCTGCCACCTTGGTTGCTACGGCAGCCAACTTTGTTGCTAAACTGGCCACTTTGGCTGCTATGGCAACCATCATGGTTGCTAGGATCGCCCTCTTGGTTGCTATAGCAACTATCTTGGTTGCTAGGCAGCCATATTGGTTGCTACGGCAGCCATATTGGTTGCGTTGGCAACCATCTTGGTTGCTATGGCAGCCATCTATGTTGCTAGGGTGGCCATTTTGGTCGCTATAACAGCCATCTTTGCTGCTAAATTGGCCATCTTGGTTGCTATAGCAACCATTTTGATTACTAGAATGGCCATCTTAGTTACTATGGCAGCCTTTTTGGTTGCTAGGGTCGCAATCTTGGTTGCTATGGCAACCATCTTGGTTGCTAGGGGTAGTCATTTTGGTTGCTATGGCAGCCATCTTGGTTGCTATGGAAACAAACTTCGTTGCTATGGCTGCCATATTGGTTGCTTTGGCAAGAATCTAGCATTGTTAGTGTGGCCATCCTGGTTGCTAGGGTGCCACGTTTGTTGCTAAGGCGGCCACCTTGGTTGCTATGGCAACTGTCTTAGTTGCTACGGCGGCCATCTTGGTTGCTATGGAAGCCATTTTAGTTGTTCTGTTGGCCATCTTGGTTGCTATGGCAGCCGTCTTTGCTGATAAATTGGCCACCTTGTCTGCTAGGGCAACCGTCTTGGTTGCTAAGGTGGCCATCTTGGTTGCTATGGCAGCCATCTTCGTTGCTAGGGTTGCAATCTTGGTTCCTCGGGCATTCTTCTTGGTTGCTATGGCAGCCTTTTTGGTTGCTAGGGTGCCATATTGGTTGCTAGGGCAGCCATCTTGGTTGTTAGGGCGACCATCTTGGTTGCTAGGGGCAGTCATCTTGGTTGCTAGGGGCAGCCATCTTGGTTGCTAGGTCAGCCGAATAGCTTGCTACGGTAAACATCCTGGTTGCTACGGAAACAAACTTCGTTGCTACGGCCGCCATATTGCTTTCTTTGGCAAGAATCTAGCGTTGTTAATGTGGCCATCCTGGTTGCTAGGGCGCCACGTTTGTTGCTAAGGCGGCCACCTTGGTTGCTATGGCTATAATCTTGGTTGCTAGGGCTGCCACCTTGGTTGCTATGGCAGCCAACTTTGTTGCTAAACTGGCCACCTTGGCTGCTATGGCAACCATCTTGGTTGCTAGGATCGCCCTCTTGGTTGATATTGCAACTATCTTGGTTGCTAGGCAGCCATATTGGTTGCTACGGCAGCCATATTGGTTGTTTTGGCAACCATCTTGGTTGCTATGGCAGCCATCTTTGTTGCTAGGGTGGCCATTTTGGTCGCTATAACAGCCATCTTTGCTGCTAAGTTGGACACCTTGGTTGCTAGGGAAGCCATCTTGGTTGCTAGGCTCGCCATCTTGGTTGCTATGGTTACCATCTTGGTTGCTTGGTCAGCCATCTCGGTTGCAAGAGTGGCCATTTTGGTTGCTATGGCAGCCATTTTGGTTGCTAGGTCAAACGACATGGTTGCTAGGGTAAACATCTTGTTTGCTATGGAAGCAAACTTCGTTGCTACGGCCGTCACATTGCTTGCTTTGGCAAGAATCTACCGTTGTTAGTGTGGCCGTCCTGGTTGCTAGGATGCCACGTTTGTTGCTAAGGCGGCCACCTTGGTTGCTATGGCTATAATCTTGGTTGCTAGGGCGGCCACCTTGGCTGCTATGGCTATAATCTTGGTTGCTAGGGCTGCCACCTTGGTTGCTACGGCAGCCAACTTTGTTGCTAAACTGGCCACTTTGGCTGCTATGGCAACCATCATGGTTGCTAGGATCGCCCTCTTGGTTGCTATAGCAACTATCTTGGTTGCTAGGCAGCCATATTGGTTGCTACGGCAGCCATATTGGTTGCGTTGGCAACCATCTTGGTTGCTATGGCAGCCATCTATGTTGCTAGGGTGGCCATTTTGGTCGCTATAACAGCCATCTTTGCTGCTAAATTGGCCATCTTGGTTGCTATGGCAACCATTTTGATTACTAGAATGGCCATCTTAGTTACTATGGCAGCCTTTTTGGTTGCTAGGGTCGCAATCTTGGTTGCTATGGCAACCATCTTGGTTGCTAGGGGTAGTCATTTTGGTTGCTATGGCAGCCATCTTGGTTGCTATGGAAACAAACTTCGTTGCTATGGCTGCCATATTGGTTGCTTTGGCAAGAATCTAGCATTGTTAGTGTGGCCATCCTGGTTGCTAGGGTGCCACGTTTGTTGCTAAGGCGGCCACCTTGGTTGCTATGGCAACTGTCTTAGTTGCTACGGCGGCCATCTTGGTTGCTATGGAAGCCATTTTAGTTGTTCTGTTGGCCATCTTGGTTGCTATGGCAGCCGTCTTTGCTGATAAATTGGCCACCTTGTCTGCTAGGGCAACCGTCTTGGTTGCTAAGGTGGCCATCTTGGTTGCTATGGCAGCCATCTTCGTTGCTAGGGTTGCAATCTTGGTTCCTCGGGCATTCTTCTTGGTTGCTATGGCAGCCTTTTTGGTTGCTAGGGTGCCATATTGGTTGCTAGGGCAGCCATCTTGGTTGTTAGGGCGACCATCTTGGTTGCTAGGGGCAGTCATCTTGGTTGCTAGGGGCAGCCATCTTGGTTGCTAGGTCAGCCGAATAGCTTGCTACGGTAAACATCCTGGTTGCTACGGAAACAAACTTCGTTGCTACGGCCGCCATATTGCTTTCTTTGGCAAGAATCTAGCGTTGTTAATGTGGCCATCCTGGTTGCTAGGGCGCCACGTTTGTTGCTAAGGCGGCCACCTTGGTTGCTATGGCTATAATCTTGGTTGCTAGGGCTGCCACCTTGGTTGCTATGGCAGCCAACTTTGTTGCTAAACTGGCCACCTTGGCTGCTATGGCAACCATCTTGGTTGCTAGGATCGCCCTCTTGGTTGATATTGCAACTATCTTGGTTGCTAGGCAGCCATATTGGTTGCTACGGCAGCCATATTGGTTGTTTTGGCAACCATCTTGGTTGCTATGGCAGCCATCTTTGTTGCTAGGGTGGCCATTTTGGTCGCTATAACAGCCATCTTTGCTGCTAAGTTGGACACCTTGGTTGCTAGGGAAGCCATCTTGGTTGCTAGGCTCGCCATCTTGGTTGCTATGGTTACCATCTTGGTTGCTTGGTCAGCCATCTCGGTTGCAAGAGTGGCCATTTTGGTTGCTATGGCAGCCATTTTGGTTGCTAGGTCAAACGACATGGTTGCTAGGGTAAACATCTTGTTTGCTATGGAAGCAAACTTCGTTGCTACGGCCGTCACATTGCTTGCTTTGGCAAGAATCTACCGTTGTTAGTGTGGCCGTCCTGGTTGCTAGGATGCCACGTTTGTTGCTAAGGCGGCCACCTTGGTTGCTATGGCTATAATCTTGGTTGCTAGGGCGGCCACCTTGGCTGCTATGGCTATAATCTTGGTTGCTAGGGCTGCCACCTTGGTTGCTACGGCAGCCAACTTTGTTGCTAAACTGGCCACTTTGGCTGCTATGGCAACCATCATGGTTGCTAGGATCGCCCTCTTGGTTGCTATAGCAACTATCTTGGTTGCTAGGCAGCCATATTGGTTGCTACGGCAGCCATATTGGTTGCGTTGGCAACCATCTTGGTTGCTATGGCAGCCATCTATGTTGATAGGGTGGCCATTTTGGTCGCTATAACAGCCATCTTTGCTGCTAAATTGGCCATCTTGGTTGCTATGGCAACCATTTTGATTACTAGAATGGCCATCTTAGTTACTATGGCAGCCTTTTTGGTTGCTAGGGTCGCAATCTTGGTTGCTAGGGCAACCATCTTGGTTGCTAGGGGTAGTCATTTTGGTTGCTATGGCAGCCATCTTGGTTGCTATGGAAACAAACTTCGTTGCTATGGCTGCCATATTGGTTGCTTTGGCAAGAATCTAGCATTGTTAGTGTGGCCATCCTGGTTGCTAGGGTGCCACGTTTGTTGCTAAGGCGGCCACCTTGGTTGCTATGGCAACTGTCTTAGTTGCTACGGCGGCCATCTTGGTTGCTATGGAAGCCATTTTAGTTGTTCTGTTGGCCATCTTGGTTGCTATGGCAGCCGTCTTTGCTGATAAATTGGCCACCTTGTCTGCTAGGGCAACCGTCTTGGTTGCTAAGGTGGCCATCTTGGTTGCTATGGCAGCCATCTTCGTTGCTAGGGTTGCAATCTTGGTTCCTCGGGCATTCTTCTTGGTTGCTATGGCAGCCTTTTTGGTTGCTAGGGTGCCATATTGGTTGCTAGGGCAGCCATCTTGGTTGTTAGGGCGACCATCTTGGTTGCTAGGGGCAGTCATCTTGGTTGCTAGGGGCAGCCATCTTGGTTGCTAGGTCAGCCGAATAGCTTGCTACGGTAAACATCCTGGTTGCTACGGAAACAAACTTCGTTGCTACGGCCGCCATATTGCTTTCTTTGGCAAGAATCTAGCGTTGTTAATGTGGCCATCCTGGTTGCTAGGGCGCCACGTTTGTTGCTAAGGCGGCCACCTTGGTTGCTATGGCTATAATCTTGGTTGCTAGGGCTGCCACCTTGTTTGCTATGGCAGCCAACTTTGTTGCTAAACTGGCCACCTTGGCTGCTATGGCAACCATCTTGGTTGCTAGGATCGCCCTCTTGGTTGATATTGCAACTATCTTGGTTGCTAGGCAGCCATATTGGTTGCTACGGCAGCCATTTTGGTTGCTTGGGCAACCATCTTGGTTGCTATGGCAGCCATCTTTGTTGCTAGGGTGGCCATTTTGGTCGCTATAACAGCCATCTTTGCTGCTAAGTTGGACACCTTGGTTGCTAGGGAAGCCATCTTGGTTGCTAGGCTCGCCATCTTGGTTGCTATGGTTACCATCTTGGTTGCTTGGTCAGCCTTTTTGGTTGCTAGAGTGGCCATTTTGGTTGCTATGGCAGCCATTTTGGTTGCTAGGTCAAACGACTTGGTTGCTAGGGTAAACATCTTGTTTGCTATGGAAGCAAACTTCGTTGCTACGGCCGTCACATTGCTTGCTTTGGCAGGAATCTACCGTTGTTAGTGTGGCCGTCCTGGTTGCTAGGATGCCACGTTTGTTGCTAAGGCGGCCACCTTGGTTGCTATGGCTATAATCTTGGTTGCTAGGGCGGCCACCTTGGCTGCTATGGCTATAATCTTGGTTGCTAGGGCTGCCACCTTGGTTGCTACGGCAGCCAACTTTGTTGCTAAACTGGCCACTTTGGCTGCTATGGCAACCATCATGGTTGCTAGGATCGCCCTCTTGGTTGCTATAGCAACTATCTTGGTTGCTAGGCAGCCATATTGGTTGCTACGGCAGCCATATTGGTTGCGTTGGCAACCATCTTGGTTGCTATGGCAGCCATCTATGTTGATAGGGTGGCCATTTTGGTCGCTATAACAGCCATCTTTGCTGCTAAATTGGCCATCTTGGTTGCTATAGCAACCATTTTGATTACTAGAATGGCCATCTTAGTTACTATGGCAGCCTTTTTGGTTGCTAGGGTCGCAATCTTGGTTGCTATGGCAACCATCTTGGTTGCTAGGGGTAGTCATTTTGGTTGCTATGGCAGCCATCTTGGTTGCTATGGAAACAAACTTCGTTGCTATGGCTGCCATATTGGTTGCTTTGGCAAGAATCTAGCATTGTTAGTGTGGCCATCCTGGTTGCTAGGGTGCCACGTTTGTTGCTAAGGCGGCCACCTTGGTTGCTATGGCAACTGTCTTAGTTGCTACGGCGGCCATCTTGGTTGCTATGGAAGCCATTTTAGTTGTTCTGTTGGCCATCTTGGTTGCTATGGCAGCCGTCTTTGCTGATAAATTGGCCACCTTGTCTGCTAGGGCAACCGTCTTGGTTGCTAAGGTGGCCATCTTGGTTGCTATGGCAGCCATCTTCGTTGCTAGGGTTGCAATCTTGGTTCCTCGGGCATTCTTCTTGGTTGCTATGGCAGCCTTTTTGGTTGCTAGGGTGCCATATTGGTTGCTAGGGCAGCCATCTTGGTTGTTAGGGCGACCATCTTGGTTGCTAGGGGCAGTCATCTTGGTTGCTAGGGGCAGCCATCTTGGTTGCTAGGTCAGCCGAATAGCTTGCTACGGTAAACATCCTGGTTGCTACGGAAACAAACTTCGTTGCTACGGCCGCCATATTGCTTTCTTTGGCAAGAATCTAGCGTTGTTAATGTGGCCATCCTGGTTGCTAGGGCGCCACGTTTGTTGCTAAGGCGGCCACCTTGGTTGCTATGGCTATAATCTTGGTTGCTAGGGCTGCCACCTTGTTTGCTATGGCAGCCAACTTTGTTGCTAAACTGGCCACCTTGGCTGCTATGGCAACCATCTTGGTTGCTAGGATCGCCCTCTTGGTTGATATTGCAACTATCTTGGTTGCTAGGCAGCCATATTGGTTGCTACGGCAGCCATATTGGTTGTTTTGGCAACCATCTTGGTTGCTATGGCAGCCATCTTTGTTGCTAGGGTGGCCATTTTGGTCGCTATAACAGCCATCTTTGCTGCTAAGTTGGACACCTTGGTTGCTAGGGAAGCCATCTTGGTTGCTAGGCTCGCCATCTTGGTTGCTATGGTTACCATCTTGGTTGCTTGGTCAGCCATCTCGGTTGCAAGAGTGGCCATTTTGGTTGCTATGGCAGCCATTTTGGTTGCTAGGTCAAACGACATGGTTGCTAGGGTAAACATCTTGTTTGCTATGGAAGCAAACTTCGTTGCTACGGCCGTCACATTGCTTGCTTTGGCAAGAATCTACCGTTGTTAGTGTGGCCGTCCTGGTTGCTAGGATGCCACGTTTGTTGCTAAGGCGGCCACCTTGGTTGCTATGGCTATAATCTTGGTTGCTAGGGCGGCCACCTTGGCTGCTATGGCTATAATCTTGGTTGCTAGGGCTGCCACCTTGGTTGCTACGGCAGCCAACTTTGTTGCTAAACTGGCCACTTTGGCTGCTATGGCAACCATCATGGTTGCTAGGATCGCCCTCTTGGTTGCTATAGCAACTATCTTGGTTGCTAGGCAGCCATATTGGTTGCTACGGCAGCCATATTGGTTGCGTTGGCAACCATCTTGGTTGCTATGGCAGCCATCTATGTTGATAGGGTGGCCATTTTGGTCGCTATAACAGCCATCTTTGCTGCTAAATTGGCCATCTTGGTTGCTATGGCAACCATTTTGATTACTAGAATGGCCATCTTAGTTACTATGGCAGCCTTTTTGGTTGCTAGGGTCGCAATCTTGGTTGCTAGGGCAACCATCTTGGTTGCTAGGGGTAGTCATTTTGGTTGCTATGGCAGCCATCTTGGTTGCTATGGAAACAAACTTCGTTGCTATGGCTGCCATATTGGTTGCTTTGGCAAGAATCTAGCATTGTTAGTGTGGCCATCCTGGTTGCTAGGGTGCCACGTTTGTTGCTAAGGTGGCCACCTTGGTTGCTATGGCAACTGTCTTAGTTGCTACGGCGGCCATCTTGGTTGCTATGGAAGCCATTTTAGTTGTTCTGTTGGCCATCTTGGTTGCTATGGCAGCCGTCTTTGCTGATAAATTGGCCACCTTGTCTGCTAGGGCAACCGTCTTGGTTGCTAAGGTGGCCATCTTGGTTGCTATGGCAGCCATCTTCGTTGCTAGGGTTGCAATCTTGGTTCCTCGGGCATTCTTCTTGGTTGCTATGGCAGCCTTTTTGGTTGCTAGGGTGCCATATTGGTTGCTAGGGCAGCCATCTTGGTTGTTAGGGCGACCATCTTGGTTGCTAGGGGCAGTCATCTTGGTTGCTAGGGGCAGCCATCTTGGTTGCTAGGTCAGCCGAATAGCTTGCTACAGTAAACATCTTGGTTGCTACGGAAACAAACTTCGTTGCTACGGCCGTCATATTGGTTGCTTTGGCAAGAATCTAGCGTTGTTAGTGTGGCCATCCTGGTTGCTAGGGCGCCACGTTTGTTGCTAAGGCGGCCACCTTGGTTGCTATGGCTATAATCTTGGTTGCTAGGGCGGCCACCTTGGCTGCTATGGCTATAATCTTGGTTGCTAGGGCTGCCACCTTGATTGCTATGGCAGCCAACTTTGTTGCTAAACTGGCCACTTTGTCTGCTATGGCAACCATCTTGGTTGCTAGGATCGCCCTCTTGGTTGCTATAGCAACTATCTTGGTTGCTAGGCAGCCATATTTGTTGCTACGGCAGCTATATTGGTTGCGTTGGCAACCATCTTGGTTGCTATGGCAGCCATCTTTGTTGCTAGGGTGGCCATTTTGGTCGCTATAACAGCCATCTTTGCTGCTAAATTGGCCATCTTGGTTGCTATGGCAACCATTTTGATTACTAGAATTGCCATCTTAGTTGCTATGGCAGCCATCCTCGTTGCTAGGGTCGCAATCTTGGTTGCTTTTGCAACCATTTTGGTTGCTGGAGTGGCCATTTAGGCTGCTATGGCAGCAATCTTGGTTGCTAGGGCAACCATCTTGGTTGCTAGGGGTAGTCATTTTGGTTGCTATGGCAGCCATCTTGGTTGCTACGGAAACAAACTTCGTTGCTACGGCTGCCATATTGGTTGCTTTGGCAAGAATCTAGCATTGTTAGTGTGGCCATCCTGGTTGCTAGGGCGCCACCTTTGTTGCTAAGGTGGCCACCTTGGTTGCTATGGCAACTGTCTTAGTTGCTACGGCGGCCATCTTGGTTGCTATGGAAGCCATTTTAGTTGTTCTGTTGGCCATCTTGGTTGCTATGGCAGCCGTCTTTGCTGATAAATTGGCCACCTTGTCTGCTAGGGCAACCGTCTTGGTTGCTAAGGTGGCCATCTTGGTTGCTATGGCAGCCATCTTCGTTGCTAGGGTCGCAATCTTGGTTCCTCGGGCATTCTTCTTGGTTGCTATGGCAGCCTTTTTGGTTGCTAGGGTCGCCATATTGGTTGCTAGGGCAGCCATTTTGGTTGCTAGGGCGACCATCTTGGTTGCTAGGGGCAGTCATCTTGGTTGCTAGGGGCAGCCATCTTGGTTGCTAGGTCAGCCGAATAGCTTGCTACGGTAAACATCTTGGTTGCTACGGAAACAAACTTCGTTGCTACGGCCGTCATATTGGTTGCTTTGGCAAGAATCTAGCGTTGTTAGTGTGGCCATCCTGGTTGCTAGGGTGCCACATTTGTTGCTAAGGCGGCCACCTTGGTTGCTATGGCTATAATCTTGGTTGCTAGGGCTGCTACCTTGGTTGCTATGGTAGCCAGCTTTGCTGCTAGGATCGCCCTCTTGGTTGATATTGCAAATATCTTGGTTGCTAGGCAGCTATATTGGTTGCTACGGCAGCCATATTGGTTGCTTTGGCAACCCTCTTGGTTGCTATGGCAGCCATCTTTGTTGCTAGGGTGGCCATTTTGGTCGCTATAACAGCCATCTTTGCTGCTAAATTGGCCATCTTGGTTGCTATGGCAACCATTTTGATTGCTAGATTGGCCATCTTGGTTGCTATGGCAGCCACCTTTGTTGCTAGGGCGGCCATCTTAGTTGCTATGGCAGCCATCCTCGTTGCTAGGGTGGCAATCTTGGTTGCTATGGCAACCATTTTGGTTGCTCGAGTGGCCATTTAGGCTGCTATGGCAGCAATCTTGGTTGCTAGGGCAACCATCTTTCTTGCTAGGGTCGCCATTTTGGTTACTATGGCAGCCATCTTTGCTGCTAAGTTGGACAACTTGGTTGCTAGGCAGCCATCTTGGTTGCTAGGCTCGCCATCTTGGTTGCTATGGCCACCATCTTGGTTGCTTGGTCAACCATCTCGGTTGCAAGAGTGGCCATTTTGGTTGCTATGGCAGCCATTTTGGTTGCTAGGTCAAACGACTTGGTTGCTAGGGTAAACATCTTGTTTGCTATGGAAGCAAACTTCGTTGCTACGGCCGCCATATTGGTTGCTTTGGCAAGAATCTAGCGTTGTTAGTGTGGCCATCCTGGTTGCTAGGGCGCCACCTTTGTTGCTAAGGTGGCCACCTTGGTTGCTATGGCAACTGTCTTAGTTGCTACGGCGGCCATCTTGGTTGCTATGGAAGCCATTTTAGTTGTTCTGTTGGCCATCTTGGTTGCTATGGCAGCCGTCTTTGCTGATAAATTGGCCACCTTGTCTGCTAGGGCAACCGTCTTGGTTGCTAAGGTGGCCATCTTGGTTGCTATGGCAGCCATCTTCGTTGCTAGGGTCGCAATCTTGGTTCCTCGGGCATTCTTCTTGGTTGCTATGGCAGCCTTTTTGGTTGCTAGGGTCGCCATATTGGTTGCTAGGGCAGCCATTTTGGTTGCTAGGGCGACCATCTTGGTTGCTAGGGGCAGTCATCTTGGTTGCTAGGGGCAGCCATCTTGGTAGCTAGGTCAGCCGAATAGCTTGCTACAGTAAACATCTTGGTTGCTACGGAAACAAACTTCGTTGCTACGGCCGTCATATTGCTTGCTTTGGCAAGAATCTAGCGTTGTTAGTGTGGCCATCCTGGTTGCTAGGGTGCCACATTTGTTGCTAAGGCGGCCACCTTGGTTGCTATGGCTATAATCTTGGTTGCTAGGGCGGCCACCTTGGCTGCTATGCATCCATCTTGGTTGCTAGGGCTGCCACCTTGGTTGCTATGGCAGCCAACTTTGTTGCTAAACTGGCCACTTTGGCTCCTATGGCAACCATCTTGGTTGCTAGGATCGCCTTCTTGGTTGCTATAGCAACTATCTTGGTTGCTAGGCAGCCATATTGGTTGTTACAGCAGCCATTTGGGTTGCTTTGGCAACCATCTTGGTTGCTATGGCAGCCGTCTTTGTTGCTAGGGTGGCCATTTTGGTCGCTATAACAGCCATCTTTGCTGCTAAATTGGCCATCTTGGTTGCTATGGCAACCATTTTGATTGCTAGAATGGCCATCTTGGTTGCTATGGCAGCCACCTTTGTTGCTAGGGCGGCCATCTTAGTTGCTATGGCAGCCATCCTCTTTGCTAGGGTTGCAATCTTGGTTGCTATGGCAGCTATTTTGTTTGCTAGTGAGGCCATCCTCTTTGCTATGGCAACCATCTTTGTTGCTAGGGTCGCCATTTTGGTTACTATGGCAGCCATCTTGGTTGATAGGTCACACGACTTGGTTGCTACGGTAAACAGCTTGTTTGCTATGGAGGCAAACTTCTTTGCTACGGCCGCCATATTGCTTTCTTTGGCAAGAATCTAGCGTTGTTAGTGTGGCCATCCTGGTTGCTAGGATGCCACATTTGTTGCTAAGGCGGCCACCTTGGTTGCTATGGCTATAATCTTGGTTGCTAGGGCTGCCACCTTGTTTGCTATGGCAGCCAACTTTGTTGCTAAACTGGCCACCTTGGCTGCTATGGCAACCATCTTGGTTGCTAGGATCGCCCTCTTGGTTGATATTGCAACTATCTTGGTTGCTAGGCAGCCATATTGATTGCTACGGCAGCCATATTGGTTGTTTTGGCAACCATCTTGGTTGCTATGGCAGCCATCTTTGTTGCTAGGGTGGCCATTTTGGTCGCTATAACAGCCATCTTTGCTGCTAAGTTGGACACCTTGGTTGCTAGGGAAGCCATCTTGGTTGCTAGGCTCGCCATCTTGGTTGCTATGGTTACCATCTTGGTTGCTTGGTCAGCCATCTCGGTTGCAAGAGTGGCCATTTTGGTTGCTATGGCAGCCATTTTGGTTGCTAGGTCAAACGACTTGGTTGCTAGGGTAAACATCTTGTTTGCTATGGAAGAAAACTTCGTTGCTACGGCCGTCACATTGCTTGCTTTGGCAGGAATCTACCGTTGTTAGTGTGGCCGTCCTGGTTGCTAGGATGCCACGTTTGTTGCTAAGGCGGCCACCTTGGTTGCTATGGCTATAATCTTGGTTGCTAGGGCGGCCACCTTGGCTGCTATGGCTATAATCTTGGTTGCTAGGGCTGCCACCTTGGTTGCTATGGCAGTCAACTTTGTTGCTAAACTGGCCACTTTGGCTGCTATGGCAACCATCATGGTTGCTAGGATCGCCCTCTTGGTTGCTATAGCAACTATCTTGGTTGCTAGGCAGCCATATTGGTTGCTACGGCAGCCATATTGGTTGCGTTGGCAACCATCTTGGTTGCTATGGCAGCCATCTATGTTGCTAGGGTGGCCATTTTGGTCGCTATAACAGCCATCTTTGCTGCTAAATTGGCCATCTTGGTTGCTATGGCAACCATTTTGATTACTAGAATGGCCATCTTAGTTACTATGGCAGCCTTTTTGGTTGCTAGGGTCGCAATCTTGGTTGCTATGGCAACCATCTTGGTTGCTAGGGGTAGTCATTTTGGTTGCTATGGCAGCCATCTTGGTTGCTATGGAAACAAACTTCGTTGCTATGGCTGCCATATTGGTTGCTTTGGCAAGAATCTAGCATTGTTAGTGTGGCCATCCTGGTTGCTAGGGTGCCACGTTTGTTGCTAAGGCGGCCACCTTGGTTGCTATGGCAACTGTCTTAGTTGCTACGGCGGCCATCTTGGTTGCTATGGAAGCCATTTTAGTTGTTCTGTTGGCCATCTTGGTTGCTATGGCAGCCGTCTTTGCTGATAAATTGGCCACCTTGTCTGCTAGGGCAACCGTCTTGGTTGCTAAGGTGGCCACCTTGGCTGCTATGCATCCATCTTGGTTGCTAGGGCTGCCACCTTGTTTGCTATGGCAGCCAACTTTGTTGCTAAACTGGCCACCTTGGCTGCTATGGCAACCATCTTGTTTGCTAGGATCGCCTATTGGTTGCTATAGCAACTATCTTGGTTGCTACGGCAGCCTTATTGGTTGCGACGGCAACCATCTTGGTTGCTATGGCAGCCATCTTTGTTGCTAGGGTGGCCATTTTGGTCGCTATAACAGCCATCTTTGCTGCTAAATTGGCCATCTTGGTTGCTATGGCAACCATTTTGATTGCTAGAATGGCCATCTTGGTTGCTATGGCAGCCACCTTTGTTACTAGGGCGGCCATCTTAGTTGCTATGGCAGCCATCCTCGTTGCTAAGATCGCCCTCTTGGTTGCTATGGCAGCTATTTTGTTTGCTAGTGAGGCCATCCTCTTTGCTATGGCAACCATCTTTCTTGCTAGGGTCGCCATTTTGGTTACTATGGCAGCCATCTTTGCTGCTAAGTTGGACAACTTGGTTGCTAGGCAGCCATCTTGGTTGCTAGGCTCGCCATCTTGGTTGCTATGGCTACCATCTTGGTTGCTTGGTCAGCCATCTCGGTTGCAAGAGTGGCCATTTTGGTTGCTATGGCAGCCATTTTGGTTGCTAGGTCAAACGACTTGGTTGCTATGGTAAACATCTTGTTTGCTATGGAAGCAAACTTCGTTGCTACGGCCGCCATATTGCTTTCTTTGGCAAGAATCTAGCGTTGTTAGTGTGGCCATCCTGGTTGCTAGGGTGCCACGTTTGTTGCTAAGGCGGCCACCTTGGTTGCTATGGCTATAATCTTGGTTGCTAGGGCGGCCACCTTGGCTGCTATGGCTATAATCTTGGTTGCTAGGGCTGCCACCTTGATTGCTATGGCAGCCAACTTTGTTGCTAAACTGGCCACTTTGTCTGCTATGGCAACCATCTTGGTTGCTAGGATCGCCCTCTTGGTTGCTATAGCAACTATCTTGGTTGCTAGGCAGCCATATTTGTTGCTACGGCAGCTATATTGGTTGCGTTGGCAACCATCTTGGTTGCTATGGCAGCCATCTTTGTTGCTAGGGTGGCCATTTTGGTCGCTATAACAGCCATCTTTGCTGCTAAATTGGCCATCTTGGTTGCTATGGCAACCATTTTGATTGCTAGAATGGCCATCTTAGTTGCTATGGCAGCCATCCTCGTTGCTAGGGTCGCAATCTTGGTTGCTATGGCAACCATTTTTATTGCTGGAGTGGCCATTTAGGCTGCTATGGCAGCAATCTTGGTTGCTAGGGCAACCATCTTGGTTGCTAGGGGTAGTCATTTTGGTTGCTATGGCAGCCATCTTGGTTGCTATGGAAACAAACTTCGTTGCTACGGCTGCCATATTGGTTGCTTTGGCAAGAATCTAGTGTTGTTAGTGTGGCCATCCTGGTTGCTAGGGCGCCACCTTTGTTGCTAAGGCGGCCACTTGGTTGCTATGGCAACTGTCTTAGTTGCTACGGCGGCCATCTTGGTTGCTATGGAAGCCATTTTAGTTGTTCTGTTGGCCATCTTGGTTGCTATGGCAGCCGTCTTTGCTGATAAATTGGCCACCTTGTCTGCTAGGGCAACCGTCTTGGTTGCTAATGTGGCCATCTTGGTTGCTATGGCAGCCATCTTCGTTGCTAGGGTCGCAATCTTGGTTCCTCGGGCATTCTTCTTGGTTGCTATGGCAGCCTTTTTGGTTGCTAGGGTCGCCATATTGGTTGCTAGGGTAGCCATCTTGGTTGTTAGGGCGACCATCTCGGTTGCTAGGGGCAGTCATCTTGGTTGCTAGGGGCAGCCATCTTGGTTGCTAGGTCAGCCGAATAGCTTGCTATGGTAAACATCTTGGTTGGTACGGAAACAAACTTCGTTGCTACGGCCGTCATGTTGCTTGCTTTGGCAAGAATCTAGCGTTGTTAGTGTGGCCATCCTGGTTGCTAGGGTGCCACATTTGTTGCTAGGGCTGCTACCTTGGTTGCTATGGTATCCAACTTTGCTGCTAGGATCGCCCTCTTGGCTGATATTGCAAATATCTTGGTTGCTACGCAGCTATATTGGTTGCTACAGCAGCCATATTGGTTGCGTTGGCAACCATCTTGGTTGCTATGGCAGCCGTCTTTGTTGCTAGGGTGGCCATTTTGGTCGCTATAACAGCCATCTTTGCTGCTAAATTGGCCATCTTGGTTGCTATGGCAACCATTTTGATTGCTAGAATGGCCATCTTGGTTGCTATGGCAGCCATCCTCGTTGCTAGGGTCGCAATCTTGGTTGCTATGGCAACCATTTTGGTTGCTCGAGTGGCCATTTAGGCTGCTATGGCAGCAATCTTGGTTGCTAGGGCAACCATCTTTCTTGCTAGGGTCACCATTTTGGTTGCTATGGCAGCCATCTTTGCTGCTAAGTTGGACACCTTGGTTGCTAGGGAAGCCATCTTGGTTGCTAGGCTTGCCATCTTGTTTGCTATGGTTAACATCTTGGTTGCTTGGTCAGCCATCTCGGTTGCAAGAGTGGCCATTTTGGTTGCTATGGCAGCCATTTTGGTTGCTAGGTCTAACGACTTGGTTGCTAGGGTAAACATCTTGTTTGCTATGGAAGCAAACTTCGTTGCTACGGCCGCCATATTGCTTTCTTTGGCAAGAATCTAGCGTTGTTAGTGTGGCCATCCTGGTTGCTAGGGCGCCACGTTTGTTGCTAAGGCGGCCACCTTGGTTGCTATGGCTATAATCTTGGTTGCTAGGGCGGCCACCTTGGTTGCTATGCATCCATCTTGGTTGCTAGGGCTGCATACTTGGTTGCTATGGCAGCCAACTTTGTTGCTAAACTGGCCACCTTGGCTGCTATGGCAACCATCTTGGTTGCTGGCGTGGCCATCTTGGTTGCTAGGTCACACGACTTGGTTGCTGGTGTAAACATCTTGGTTGCTATGGAATCACACTTCGTTGCTACGGCAGCCATTTTGGTTGCTTGGGCAAACATCTTGTTTGCTATGGCAGCCGTCCTTGTTGCTAGGGTGGCCATTTTGGTCGCTATAACAGCCATCTTTGCTGCTAAATTGGCCATCTTGGTTGCTATGGCAACCATTTTGATTGCTAGAATGGCCATCTTGGTTGCTATGGCAGCCACCTTTGTTGCTAGGGCGGCCATCTTAGTTGCTATGGCAGCCATCCTCGTTGCTAGGGTTGCATCCTTGGTTGCTATGGCAGCTATTTTGTTTGCTAGTGAGGCCATCCTCTTTGCTATGGCAACCATCTTTGTTGCTAGGGTCGCCCTCTTGGTTGCTATAGCAACTATCTTGGTTGCTAGGCAGCCATATTGGTTGCTACGGCAGCCATATTGGTTGTTGTGGCAACCATCTTGGTTGCTATGGCAGCCGTCTTTGTTGCTAGGGTGGCCATTTTGGTCGCTATAACAGCCATCTTTGCTGCTAAATTGGCCATCTTGGTTGCTATGGCAACCATTTTGATTGCTAGAATGGCCATCTTAGTTGCTATGGCAGCCATCCTCGTTGCTAGGGTCGCAATCTTGGTTGCTATGGCAACCATTTTTGTTGCTGGAGTTGCCATTTAGGCTGCTATGGCAGCAATCTTGGTTGCTAGGGCAACCATCTTGGTTGCTAGGGGTAGTCATTTTGGTTGCTATGGCAGCCATCTTGGTTGCTACGGAAACAAACTTCGTTGCTACGGCTGCCATATTGGTTGCTTTGGCAAGAATCTAGTGTTGTTAGTGTGGCCATCCTGGTTGCTAGGGCGCCACCTTTGTTGCTAAGGCGGCCACTTGGTTGCTATGGCAACTGTCTTAGTTGCTACGGCGGCCATCTTGGTTGCTATGGAAGCCATTTTAGTTGTTCTGTTGGCCATCTTGGTTGCTATGGCAGCCGTCTTTGCTGATAAATTGGCCACCTTGTCTGCTAGGGCAACCGTCTTGGTTGCTAAGGTGGCCATCTTGGTTGCTATGGCAGCCATCTTCGTTGCTAGGGTCGCAATCTTGGTTCCTCGGGCATTCTTCTTGGTTGCTATGGCAGCCTTTTTGGTTGCTAGGGTCGCCATATTGGTTGCTAGGGTAGCCATCTTGGTTGTTAGGGCGACCATCTCGGTTGCTAGGGGCAGTCATCTTGGTTGCTAGGGGCAGCCATCTTGGTAGCTAGGTCAGCCGAATAGCTTGCTACGGTAAACATCTTGGTTGCTACGGAAACAAACTTCGTTGCTACGGCCGTCATATTGGTTGCTTTGGCAAGAATCTAGCGTTGTTAGTGTGGCCATCCTGGTTGCTAGGGTGCCACATTTGTTGCTAAGGCGGCCACCTTGGTTGCTATGGCTATAATCTTGGTTGCTAGGGCGGCCATCTTGGCTGCTATGCATCCATCTTGGTTGCTAGGGCTGCCACCTTGGTTGCTATGGCAGCGAACTTTGTTGCTAAACTGGCCACCTTGGCTGCTATGGCAACCATCTTGGTTGCTGGCGTGGCCATCTTGGTTGCTAGGTCACACGACTTGGTTGCTAGTGTAAACATCTTGTTTGCTATGGAATCACACTTCGTTGCTACGGCCGTCATATTGGTTGCTTTGGCAAGAATCTAGCGTTGTTAGTGTGGCCATCCTGGTTGCTAGGGTGCCACATTTATTGCTAAGGTGGCCACCTTGGTTGCTATGGCAACTGTCTTAGTTGCTACGGCGGCCATCTTGGTTGTTACAGCAGCCATTTTGGTTGCTTTGGCAACCATCTTGGTTGCTATGGCAGCCGTCTTTGTTGCTAGGGTGGCCATTTTGGTCGCTATAACAGCCATCTTTGCTGCTAAATTGGCCATCTTGGTTGCTATAGCAACCATTTTGATTGCTAGAATGGCCATCTTGGTTGCTATGGCAGCCACCTTTGTTGCTAGGGCGGCCATCTTAGTTGCTATGGCAGCCATCCTCGTTGCTAAGATCGCCCTCTTGGTTGCTATGGCAGCTATTTTGTTTGCTAGTGAGGCCATCCTCTTTGCTATGGCAACCATCTTTCTTGCTAGGGTCGCCATTTTGGTTACTATGGCAGCCATCTTTGCTGCTAAGTTGGACACCTTGGTTGCTAGGCAGCCATCTTGGTTGCTAGGCTCGCCATCTTGGTTGCTATGGCTACCATCTTGGTTGCTTGGTCAGCCATCTCGGTTGCAAGAGTGGCCATTTTGGTTGCTATGGCAGCCATTTTGGTTGCTAGGTCAAACGACTTGGTTGCTAGGGTAAACATCTTGTTTGCTATGGAAGCAAACTTCGTTGCTACGGCCGCCATATTGCTTTCTTTGGCAAGAATCTAGCGTTGTTAGTGTGGCCGTCCTGGTTGCTAGGATGCCACGTTTGTTGCTAAGGCGGCCACCTTGGTTGCTATGGCTATAATCTTGGTTGCTAGGGCTGCTACCTTGGTCGCTATAACAGCCAACTTTGCTGCTAAATTGCCCATCTTGGTTGCTATGGCAACCATTTTGATTGCTAGAATGGCCATCTCGGTTGCTATGGCAGCCACCTTTGTTGCTAGGGCGGCCATCTTAGTTGCTATGGCAGCCATCCTCGTTGCTAGGGTCGCAATCTTGGTTGCTATGGCAACCATTTTGGTTGCTGGAGTGGCCATTTAGGCTGCTATGGCAGCAATCTTGGTTGCTATGGCAACCATCTTGGTTGCTAGGGCTGCCACCTTGGTTGCTATGGCAGCCAACTTTGTTGCTAAACTGGCCACTTTGGCTCCTATGGCAACCATCTTGGTTGCTAGGATCGCCTTCTTGGTTGCTATAGCAACTATCTTGGTTGCTAGGCAGCCATATTGGTTGTTACAGCAGCCATTTTGGTTGCTTTGGCAACCATCTTGGTTGCTATGGCAGCCGTCTTTGTTGCTAGGGTGGCCATTTTGGTCACTATAACAGCCATCTTTGCTGCTAAATTGGCCATCTTGGTTGCTATGGCAACCATTTTGATTGCTAGAATGGCCATCTTGGTTGCTATGGCAGCCAACTTTGTAGATAAACTGGCCACCTTGGCTGCTATGGCAACCATCTTGGTTGCTGGCGTGGCCATCTTGGTTGCTAGGTCACACGACTTGGTTGCTGGTGTAAACATCTTGGTTGCTACGGAATCACACTTCGTTCCTACGGCCGTCATATTGGTTGCTTTGGCAAGAATCTAGCGTTGTTAGTGTGGCCATCCTGGTTGCTAGGGCGCCACATTTGTTGCTAAGGCGGCCACCTTGGTTGCTATGGCTATAATCTTGGTTGCTAGGGCTGCCACCTTGTTTGCTATGGCAGCCAACTTTGTTGCTAAACTGGCCACCTTGGCTGCTATGGCAACCATCTTGGTTGCTAGCATCGCCCTCTTGGTTGCTTTGGCAACCATCTTGGTTGCTATGGCAGCCAACTTTGTTGCTAAACTGGCCACTTTGGCTGCTATGGCAACCACCTTGGTTGCTAGGATCCCCCTCTTGGTTGCTATAGCAACTATCTTGGTTGCTAGGCAGCCATATTGGTTGCTACGGCAGCCATATTGGTTGCTTGGGCAACCATCTTGGTTGCTATGGCAGCCGTCTTTGTTGCTAGGGTGGCCATTTTGGTCGCTATAACAGCCATCTTTGCTGCTAAATTGGCCATCTTGGTTGCTATGGCAACCATTTTGATTGCTAGAATGGCCATCTTGGTTGCTATGGCAGCCACCTTTGTTGCTAGGGCGGCCATCTTAGTTGCTATGGCAGCCATCCTCGTTGCTAGGGTTGCAATCTTGGTTGCTATGGCAGCTATTTTGTTTGCTAGTGAGGCCATCCTCTTTGCTATGGCAACCATCTTTGTTGCTAGGGTCACCATTTTGGTTACTATGGCAGCCATCTTGGTTGCTAGGTCACACGACTTGGTTGCTACGGTAAACATCTTGTTTGCTATGGAAGCAAACTTCGTTGCTACGGCCGCCATATTGCTTTCTTTGGCAAGAATCTAGCGTTGTTAGTGTGGCCATCCTGGTTGCTGGGGCGCCACGTTTGTTGCTAAGGCGGCCACCTTGGTTGCTATGGCTATAATCTTGGTTGCTAGGGCGGCCACCTTGGCTGCTATGCATCCATCTTGGTTGCTAGGGCTGCCACCTTGGTTGCTATGGCAGCCAACTTTGTTGCTAAACTGGCCACTTTGGCTGCTATGGCAACCATCTTGGTTGCTAGGATCGCCTTCTTGGTTGCTATAGCAACTATCTTGGTTGCTACAGCATCCATATTTGTTGCTACAGCAGCCATTTTGGTTGCTATGGCAACCATCTTGGTTGCTATGGCAGCCGTCTTTGTTGCTAGGGTGGCCATTTTGGTCGCTATAAAAGCCATCTTTGCTGCTAAATTGGCCATCTTGGTTGCTATGGAAACCATTTTGATTACTAGAATGGCCATCTTAGTTGCTATGGCAGCCATCCTCGTTGCTAGGGTCGCAATCTTGGTTGCTATGGCAACCATTTTTGTTGCTGGAGTGGCCATTTAGGCTGCTATGGCAGCAATCTTGGTTGCTAGGGCAACCATCTTGGTTGCTAGGGGTAGTCATTTTGGTTGCTATGGCAGCCATCTTGGTTGCTACGGAAACAAACTTCGTTGCTACGGCCGTCATATTGGTTGCTTTGGCAAGAATCTAGCGTTGTTAGTGTGGCCATCCTGGTTGCTAGGGTGCCACATTTGTTGCTAAGGCGGCCACCTTGGTTGCTATGGCTATAATCTTGGTTGCTAGGGCTGCCACCTTGGTTGCTATGGCATCCAACTTTGCTGCTAGGATGGCCCTCTTGGCTGATATTGCAAATATCTTGGTTGCTAGGCAGCTATATTAGTTGCTACGGCAGCCATATTGGTTGCTTTGGCAACCATCTTGGTTGCTATGGCAGCCATCTTTATTGCTAGGGTGGCCATTTTGGTCGCTATAACAGCCATCTTTGCTGCTAAATTGGCCATCTTGGTTGCTATGGCAACCATTTTGATTGCTAGAATGGCCATCTTGGTTGCTATGGCAGCCACCTTTGTTGCTAGAATTGCCATCTTAGTTGCTATGGCAGCCATCCTCGTTGCTAGGGTCGCAATCTTGGTTGCTATGGCAACCATTTTTGTTGCTGGAGTGGCCATTTAGGCTGCTATGGCAGCAATCTTGGTTGCTAGGGCAACCATCTTGGTTGCTAGGGGTAGTCATTTTGGTTGCTATGGCAGCCATCTTGGTTGCTACGGAAACAAACTTCGTTGCTACGGCTGCCATATTGGTTGCTTTGGCAAGAATCTAGCATTGTTAGTGTGGCCATCCTGGTTGCTAGGGCGCCACCTTTGTTGCTAAGGTGGCCACCTTGGTTGCTATGGCAACTGCCTTAGTTGCTACGGCGGCCATCTTGGTTGCTATGGAAGCCATTTTAGTTGTTCTGTTGGCCATCTTGGTTGCTATGGCAGCCGTCTTTGCTGATAAATTGGCCACCTTGTCTGCTAGGGCAACCGTCTTGGTTGCTAAGGTGGCCATCTTGGTTGCTATGGCAGCCATCTTCGTTGCTAGGGTCGCAATCTTGGTTCCTCGGGCATTCTTCTTGGTTGCTATGGCAGCCTTTTTGGTTGCTAGGGTGCCATATTGGTTGCTAGGGTAGCCATCTTGGTTGCTAGGGCGACCATCTTGGTTGCTAGGGGCAGTCATCTTGGTTGCTAGGGGCAGCCATCTTGGTTGCTAGGTCAGCCGAATAGCTTGCTACGGTAAACATCTTGGTTGCTACGGAAACAAACTTCGTTGCTACGGCCGTCATATTGCTTCCTTTGGCAAGAATCTAGCGTTGTTAGTGTGGCCATCCTGGTTGCTAGGGTGCCACATTTGTTGCTAAGGCGGCCACCTTGGTTGCTATGGCTATAATCTTGGTTGCTAGGGCGGCCACCTTGGCTGCTATGCATCCATCTTGGTTGCTAGGGCTGCCACCTTGGTTGCTATGGCAGCCAACTTTGTTGCTAAACTGGCCACCTTGGCTGCTATGGCAACCATCTTGATTGCTAGCATCACCCTCTTGGTTGCTATAGCAACTATCTTGGTTGCTAGGCAGACATATTGGTTGCTACAGCAGCCATTTTGGTTGCTTTGGCAACCATCTTGGTTGCTATGGCAGCCATCTTTGTTGCTAGGGTGGCCATTTTGGTCGCTATAACAGCCATCTTTGCTGCTAAATTGGCCATCTTGGTTGCTATGGCAACCATTTTGATTGCTAGAATTGCCATCTTAGTTGCTATGGCAGCCATCCTCGTTGCTAGGGTCGCAATCTTGGTTGCTTTTGCAACCATTTTGGTTGCTGGAGTGGCCATTTAGGCTGCTATGGCAGCAATCTTGGTTGCTAGGGCAACCATCTTGGTTGCTATGGGTAGTCATTTTGGTTGCTAGGGCTGCCACCTTCGTTGCTATGGCAGCCAACTTTGATGCTAGGGCGGTCATCTTAGTTGCTATGGCAGCCATCCTCGTTGCTAGGGTTGCAATCTTGGTTGCTATGGCAGCTATTTTGTTTGCTAGTGAGGCCATCCTCTTTGCTATGGCAACCATCTTTCTTGCTAGGGTCGCCATTTTGGTTACTATGGCAGCCATCTTTGCTGCTAAGTTGGACACCTTGGTTGCTAGGCAGCCATCTTGGTTGCTAGGCTCGCCATCTTGGTTGCTATGGCTACCATCTTGGTTGCTTGGTCAGCCATCTCGGTTGCAAGAGTGGCCATTTTGGTTGCTATGGCAGCCATTTAGGTTGCTAGGTCAAACGACTTGGTTGCTAGGGTAAACATCTTGTTTGCTATGGAAGCAAACTTCGTTGCTACGGCCGCCATATTGCTTTCTTTGGCAAGAATCTAGCGTTGTTAGTGTGGCCATCCTGGTTGCTAGGGCGCCACGTTTGTTGCTAAGGCGGCCACCTTGGTTGCTATGGCTATAATCTTGGTTGCTAGGGCTGCTACCTTGGTCGCTATAACAGCCAACTTTGCTGCTAAATTGCCCATCTTGGTTGCTATGGCAACCATTTTGATTGCTAGAATGGCCATCTTGGTTGCTATGGCAGCCAACTTTGTTGCTAGGGCGGCCATCTTAGTTGCTATGGCAGCCATCCTCGTTGCTAGGGTCGCAATGTTGGTTGCTATGGCAACCATTTTTGTTGCTGGAGTGGCCATTTAGGCTGCTATGGCAGCAATCTTGGTTGCTATGGCAGCCGTCTTGGTTGCTACGGAAACAAACTTCGTTGCTACGGCCGTCATATTGGTTGCTTTGGCAAGAATCTAGCGTTGTTAGTGTGGCCATCCTGGTTGCTAGGGTGCCACATTTGTTGCTAAGGCGGCCACCTTGGTTGCTATGGCTATAATCTTGGTTGCTAGGGCGGCCACCTTGGCTGCTATGCATCCATCTTGGTTGCTAGGGATGCCACCTTGGTTGCTATGGCAGCCAACTTTGTTGCTAAACTGGCCACCTTGGCTGCTATGGCAACCATCTTGGTTGCTGGCGTGGCCATCTTGGTTGCTAGGTCACACGACTTGGTTGCTGGTGTAAACATCTTGGTTGCTACGGAATCACACTTCGTTCCTACGGCCGTCATATTGGTTGCTTTGGCAAGAATCTAGCGTTGTTAGTGTGGCCATCCTGGTTGCTAGGGTGCCACATTTGTTGCTAAGGCGGCCACCTTGGTTGCTATGGCTATAATCTTGGTTGCTAGGGCTGCCACCTTGGTTGCTATGGCAGCCAACTTTGTTGCTAAACTGGCCACCTTGGCTGCTATGGCAACCATCTTGGTTGCTAGGATCGCCCTCTTGGTTGCTTTGGCAACCATCTTGGTTGCTATGGCAGCCAACTTTGTTGCTAAACTGGCCACTTTGGCTGCTATGGCAACCACCTTGGTTGCTAGGATCGCCCTCTTGGTTGCTATAGCAACTATCTTGGTTGCTAGGCAGCCATATTGGTTGCTACGGCAGCCATTTTGGTTGCTTGGGCAACCATCTTGGTTGCTATGGCAGCCGTCTTTGTTGCTAGGGTGGCCATTTTGGTCGCTATAACAGCCATATTTGCTGCTAAATTGGCCATCTTGGTTGCTATGGCAACCATTTTGATTGCTAGAATGGCCATCTTGGTTGCTATGGCAGCCACCTTTGTTGCTAGGGCGGCCATCTTAGTTGATATGGCAGCCATCCTCGTTGCTAGGGTTGCAATCTTGGTTGCTATGGCAGCTATTTTGTTTGCTAGTGAGGCCATCCTCTTTGCTATGGCAACCATCTTTGTTGCTAGGGTCGCCATTTTGGTTACTATGGCAGCCATCTTGGTTGCTAGGTCACACGACTTGGTTGCTACGGTAAACATCTTGTTTGCTATGGAAGCAAACTTCGTTGCTACGGCCGTCATATTGCTTTCTTTGGCAAGAATCTAGCGTTGTTAGTGTGGCCATCCTGGTTGCTAGGATGCCACATTTGTTGCTAAGGCGGCCACCTTGGTTGCTATGGCTATAATCTTGGTTGCTAGGGCGGCCACCTTGGCTGCTATGCATCCATCTTGGTTGCTAGGGCTGCCACCTTGGTTGCTATGGCAGCCAACTTTGTTGCTAAACTGGCCACTTTGGCTGCTATGGCAACCATCTTGGTTGCTAGGATCGCCTTCTTGGTTGCTATAGCAACTATCTTGGTTGCTACAGCATCCATATTTGTTGCTACAGCAGCCATTTTGGTTGCTATGGCAACCATCTTGGTTGCTATGGCAGCCGTCTTTGTTGCTAGGGTGGCCATTTTGGTCGCTATAAAAGCCATCTTTGCTGCTAAATTGGCCATCTTGGTTGCTATGGAAACCATTTTGATTGCTAGAATGGCCATCTTAGTTGCTATGGCAGCCATCTTCGTTGCTAGGGTCGCAATCTTGGTTGCTATGGCAACCATTTTTGTTGCTGGAGTGGCCATTTAGGCTGCTATGGCAGCAATCTTGGTTGCTAGGGCAACCATCTTGGTTGCTAGGGGTAGTCATTTTGGTTGCTATGGCAGCCATCTTGGTTGCTACGGAAACAAACTTCGTTGCTACGGCCGTCATATTGGTTGCTTTGGCAAGAATCTAGCGTTGTTAGTGTGGCCATCCTGGTTGCTAGGGTGCCACATTTGTTGCTACGGCGGCCACCTTGGTTGCTATGGCTATAATCTTGGTTGCTAGGGCTGCCACCTTGGTTGCTATGGCATCCAACTTTGCTGCTAGGATCGCCCTCTTGGCTGATATTGCAAATATCTTGGTTGCTAGGCAGCTATATTAGTTGCTACGGCAGCCATATTGGTTGCTTTGGCAACCATCTTGGTTGCTATGGCAGCCATCTTTATTCCTAGGGTGGCCATTTTGGTCGCTATAACAGCCATCTTTGCTGCTAAATTGGCCATCTTGGTTGCTATGGCAACCATTCTGATTGCTAGAATGGCCATCTTGGTTGCTATGGCAGCCACCTTTGTTGCTAGGGCGGCCATCTTAGTTGCTATGGCAGCCATCCTCGTTGCTAGGGTCGCAATCTTGGTTGCTATGGCAACCATTTTTGTTGCTGGAGTGGCCATTTAGGCTGCTATGGCAGCAATCTTGGTTGCTAGGGCAACCATCCTCGTTCCTAGGGGTAGTCATTTTGGTTGCTATGGCAGCCATCTTGGTTGCTACGGAAACAAACTTCGTTGCTACGGCTGCCATATTGGTTGCTTTGGCAAGAATCTAGCATTGTTAGTGTGGCCATCCTGGTTGCTAGGGCGCCACCTTTGTTGCTAAGGTGGCCACCTTGGTTGCTATGGCAACTGCCTTAGTTGCTACGGCGGCCATCTTGGTTGCTATGGAAGCCATTTTAGTTGTTCTGTTGGCCATCTTGGTTGCTATGGCAGCCGTCTTTGCTGATAAATTGGCCACCTTGTCTGCTAGGGCAACCGTCTTGGTTGCTAAGGTGGCCATCTTGGTTGCTATGGCAGCCATCTTCGTTGCTAGGGTCGCAATCTTGGTTCCTCGGGCATTCTTCTTGGTTGCTATGGCAGCCATCCTCGTTGCTAGGGTCGCAATCTTGGTTGCTATGGCAACCATTTTTGTTGCTGGAGTGGCCATTTAGGCTGCTATGGCAGCAATCTTGGTTGCTAGGGCAACCATCCTCGTTCCTAGGGGTAGTCATTTTGGTTGCTATGGCAGCCATCTTGGTTGCTACGGAAACAAACTTCGTTGCTACGGCTGCCATATTGGTTGCTTTGGCAAGAATCTAGCATTGTTAGTGTGGCCATCCTGGTTGCTAGGGCGCCACCTTTGTTGCTAAGGTGGCCACCTTGGTTGCTATGGCAACTGTCTTAGTTGCTACGGCGGCCATCTTGGTTGCTATGGAAGCCATTTTAGTTGTTCTGTTGGCCATCTTGGTTGCTATGGCAACCATTTTGATTGCTAGAATTGCCATCTTAGTTGCTATGGCAGCCATCCTCGTTGCTAGGGTCGCAATCTTGGTTGCTTTTGCAACCATTTTTGTTGCTGGAGTGGCCATTTAGGCTGCTATGGCAGCAATCTTGGTTGCTAGGGCAACCATCTTGGTTGCTAGGGGTAGTCATTTTGGTTGCTATGGCAGCCATCTTGGTTGCTACGGAAACAAACTTCGTTGCTACGGCTGCCATATTGGTTGCTTTGGCAAGAATCTAGCATTGTTAGTGTGGCCATCCTGGTTGCTAGGGCGCCACCTTTGTTGCTAAGGCGGCCACCTTGGTTGCTATGGCTATAATCTTGGTTGCTAGGGCGGCCACCTTGGCTGCTATGGCAGCCAACTTTGTTGCTAAACTGGCCACCTTGGCTGCTATGGCAACCATCTTGGTTGCTAGGATCGCCCTCTTGGTTGCTTTGGCAACCACCTTGGTTGCTATGGCAGCCAACTTTGTTGCTAAACTGGCCACTTTGGCTGCTATGGCAACCACCTTGGTTGCTAGGATCGCCCTCTTGGTTGCTATAGCAACTATCTTGGTTGCTAGGCAGCCATATTGGTTGTTACGGCAGCCATTTTGGTTGCTTGGGCAACCATCTTGGTTGCTATGGCAGCCGTCTTTGTTGCTAGGGTGGCCATTTTGGTCGCTATAACAGCCATCTTTGCTGCTATATTGGCCATCTTGGTTGCTATGGCAACCATTTTGATTGTTAGAATGGCCATCTTGGTTGCTATGGCAGCCACCTTTGTTGCTAGGGCGGCCATCTTAGTTGCTATGGCAGGCATCCTCGTTGCTAGGGTTGCAATCTTGGTTGCTATGGCAGCTATTTTGTTTGCTAGTGAGGCCATCCTCTTTGCTATGGCAACCATCTTTGTTGCTAGGGTCGCCATTTTGGTTACTATGGCAGCCATCTTGGTTGCTAGGTCACACGACTTGGTTGCTACGGTAAACATCTTGTTTGCTATGGAAGCAAACTTCGTTGCTACGGCCGTCATATTGCTTTCTTTGGCAAGAATCTAGCGTTGTTAGTGTGGCCATCCTGGTTGCTAGGATGCCACATTTGTTGCTAAGGCGGCCACCTTGGTTGCTATGGCTATAATCTTGGTTGCTAGGGCGGCCACCTTGGCTGCTATGCATCCATCTTGGTTGCTAGGGCTGCCACCTTGGTTGCTATGGCAGCCAACTTTGTTGCTAAACTGGCCACCTTGGCTGCTATGGCAACCATCTTGGTTGCTGGCGTGGCCATCTTGGTTGCTAGGTCACACGACTTGGTTGCTAGTGTAAATATCTTGGTTGCTATGGAATCACACTCCATTGCTACGGCCGTCATATTGGTTGCTTTGGCAAGAATCTAGCGTTGTTAGTGTGGCCATCCTGGTTGCTAGGGCGCCACATTTGTTGCTAAGGCGGCCACCTTGGTTGCTATGGCTATAATCTTGGTTGCTAGGGCAGCCAGCTTGGCTGCTATGCATCCATCTTGGTTGCTAGGGCTGCCACCTTGGTTGCTATGGCAGCCAACTTTGTTGCTAAACTGGCCACCTTGGCTGCTATGGCAACCATCTTGGTTGCTGGCGTGGCCATCTTGGTTGCTAGGTCACATGACTTGGTTGCTAGTGTAAATATCTTGGTTGCTATGGAATCACACTTCGTTGCTACGGCCGTCATATTGGTTGCTTTGGCAAGAATCTAGCGTTGTTAGTGTGGCCATCCTGGTTGCTAGGGCGCCACGTTTGTTGCTAAGGCGGCCACCTTGGTTGCTATGGCTATAATCCTGGTTGCTAGGGCTGCCACCTTGGTTGCTATGGCAGCCAACTTTGTTGCTAAACTGGCCACCTTGGCTGCTATGGCAACCATCTTGGTTGCTAGGATCGCCCTCTTGGTTGCTATAGCAACTATCTTGGTTGCTAGGCAACCATATTGGTTGCTACAGCAGCCATTTTGGTTGCTTTGGCAACCATCTTGGTTGCTATGGCAGCCGTCTTTGTTGCTAGGGTGGCCATTTTGGTCGCTATAACAGCCATCTTTGCTGCTAAATTGGCCATCTTGGTTGCTATGGCAACCATTTTGATTGCTAGAATGGCCATCTTGGTTGCTATGGCAGCCACCTTTGTTGCTAGGGCGGCCATCTTAGTTGCTATGGCAGCCATCCTCGTTGCTAGGGTTGCAATCTTGGTTGCTATGGCAGCTATTTTGTTTGCTAGTGAGGCCATCCTCTTTGCTATGGCAACCATCGTTCTTGCTAGGGTCGCTAATTTGGTTACTATGGCAGCCATCTTTGCTGCTAAGTTGGGCAACTTGGTTGCTAGGCAGCCATCTTGGTTGCTAGGCTCGCCATCTTGGTTGCTATGGCGACCATCTTGGTTGCTTGGTCAGCCATCTCGGTTGCAAGAGTGGCCATTTTGGTTGCTATGGCAGCCATTTTGGTTGCTAGGTCAAACGACTTGGTTGCTACAGTAAACATCTTGGTTGCTACGGAAGCAAACTTCGTTGCTACGGCCGTCATATTGGTTGCTTTGGCATGAATCTAGCGTTGTTAGTGTGGCCATCCTGGTTGCTAGGGCGCCACGTTTGTTGCTAAGGCGGCCACCTTGGTTGCTATGGCTATAATCTTGGTTGCTAGGGCGGCCACCTTGGCTGCTATGGCTATAATCTTGGTTGCTAGGGCTGCCACCTTGGTTGCTATGGCAACCATCTTGGTTGCTAAACTGGCCACTTTGGCTGATATGGCAACCATCTTGGTTGCTAGGGTCGCCCTCTTGGTTGCTATAGCAACTATCTTGGTTGCTAGGCAGCCATATTGGTTGCTACAGCAGCCATTTTGGTTGCTTTGGCAACCATCTTGGTTGCTATGGCAGCCATCTTTGTTGCTATGGAAACAAACTTCGTTGCTACGGCTGCCATATTGGTTGCTTTGGCAAGAATCTAGCGTTGTTAGTGTGGCCATCCTGGTTGCTAGGTCGCCACCTGTGTTGCTAAGGTGGCCATCTTGGTTGCTATGGCAACTGTCTTAGTTGCTACGGCGGCCATCTTGGTTGCTATGGAAGCCATTTTAGTTGTTCTGTTGGCCATCTTGGTTGCTATGGCAGCCGTCTTTGCTGATAAATTGACCACCTTGTCTGCTAGGGCAACCGTCTTGGTTGCTAAGGTGGCCATCTTGGTTGCTATGGCAGCCATCTTCGTTGCTAGGGTCGCAATCTTGGTTCCTCGGGCAGTCTTCTTGGTTGCTATGGCAGCCTTTTTGTTTGCTAGGGTGCCATATTGGTTGCTAGGGCAGCCATCTTGGTTGCTAGGGCGACCATCTTGGTTGCTAGGGGCAGTCATCTTGGTTGCTAGGGGCAGCCATCTTGATTGCTAGGTCAGCCAACTTTGTTGCTAAACTGCCCACTTTGGCTCCTATGGCAACCATCTTGGTTGCTAGGATCGCCCTCTTGGTTGCTATAGCAACTATCTTGGTTGCTAGTCATCCATATTGGTTGCTACAGCAGCCATTTTGGTTGCTTTGGCAACCATCTTGGTTGCTATGGCAGCCAAGTTTGTTGTTAAACTGGCCACTTTGGCTCCTATGGCAACCATCTTGGTTGCTAGCATCGCCCTCTTGGTTGCTATAGCAACTGTCTTGGTTGCTAGGCAGCCATATTGGTTGCTACAGCAGCCATTTTGGTTGCTTTGGCAACCATCTTGGTTGCTATGGCAGCCGTCTTTGTTGCTAGGGTGCCCATTTTGGTGGCTATAACAGCCATCTTTGCTGCTAAATTGGCCATCTTGGTTGCTATGGCAACCATTTTGATTGCTAGAATGGCCATCTTGGTTGCTATGGCAGCCACCTTGGTTGCTAGGGCGGCCATCTTAGTTGCTATGGCAGCCATCCTCTTTGCTAGGGTTGCAATCTTGGTTGCTATGGCAGCTATTTTGTTTGCTAGTGAGGCCATCCTCTTTGCTATGGCAACCATCTTTGTTGCTAGGGTCGCCATTTTGGTTACTATGGCAGCCATCTTGGTTGCTACGGAAACAAACTTCGTTGCTACGGCCGTCATATTGGTTGCTTTGGCAAGAATCTAGCGTTGTTAGTGTGGCCATCCTGGTTGCTAGGGTGCCACATTTGTTGCTACGGCGGCCACCTTGGTTGCTATGGCTATAATCTTGGTTGCTAGGGCTGCCACCTTGGTTGCTATGGCATCCAACTTTGCTGCTAGGATCGCCCTCTTGGCTGATATTGCAAATATCTTGGTTGCTAGGCAGCTATATTAGTTGCTACGGCAGCCATATTGGTTGCTTTGGCAACCATCTTGGTTGCTATGGCAGCCATCTTTATTCCTAGGGTGGCCATTTTGGTCGCTATAACAGCCATCTTTGCTGCTAAATTGGCCATCTTGGTTGCTATGGCAACCATTCTGATTGCTAGAATGGCCATCTTGGTTGCTATGGCAGCCACCTTTGTTGCTAGGGCGGCCATCTTAGTTGCTATGGCAGCCATCCTCGTTGCTAGGGTCGCAATCTTGGTTGCTATGGCAACCATTTTTGTTGCTGGAGTGGCCATTTAGGCTGCTATGGCAGCAATCTTGGTTGCTAGGGCAACCATCCTCGTTCCTAGGGGTAGTCATTTTGGTTGCTATGGCAGCCATCTTGGTTGCTACGGAAACAAACTTCGTTGCTACGGCTGCCATATTGGTTGCTTTGGCAAGAATCTAGCATTGTTAGTGTGGCCATCCTGGTTGCTAGGGCGCCACCTTTGTTGCTAAGGTGGCCACCTTGGTTGCTATGGCAACTGCCTTAGTTGCTACGGCGGCCATCTTGGTTGCTATGGAAGCCATTTTAGTTGTTCTGTTGGCCATCTTGGTTGCTATGGCAGCCGTCTTTGCTGATAAATTGGCCACCTTGTCTGCTAGGGCAACCGTCTTGGTTGCTAAGGTGGCCATCTTGGTTGCTATGGCAGCCATCTTCGTTGCTAGGGTCGCAATCTTGGTTCCTCGGGCATTCTTCTTGGTTGCTATGGCAGCCATCCTCGTTGCTAGGGTCGCAATCTTGGTTGCTATGGCAACCATTTTTGTTGCTGGAGTGGCCATTTAGGCTGCTATGGCAGCAATCTTGGTTGCTAGGGCAACCATCCTCGTTCCTAGGGGTAGTCATTTTGGTTGCTATGGCAGCCATCTTGGTTGCTACGGAAACAAACTTCGTTGCTACGGCTGCCATATTGGTTGCTTTGGCAAGAATCTAGCATTGTTAGTGTGGCCATCCTGGTTGCTAGGGCGCCACCTTTGTTGCTAAGGTGGCCACCTTGGTTGCTATGGCAACTGTCTTAGTTGCTACGGCGGCCATCTTGGTTGCTATGGAAGCCATTTTAGTTGTTCTGTTGGCCATCTTGGTTGCTATGGCAACCATTTTGATTGCTAGAATTGCCATCTTAGTTGCTATGGCAGCCATCCTCGTTGCTAGGGTCGCAATCTTGGTTGCTTTTGCAACCATTTTTGTTGCTGGAGTGGCCATTTAGGCTGCTATGGCAGCAATCTTGGTTGCTAGGGCAACCATCTTGGTTGCTAGGGGTAGTCATTTTGGTTGCTATGGCAGCCATCTTGGTTGCTACGGAAACAAACTTCGTTGCTACGGCTGCCATATTGGTTGCTTTGGCAAGAATCTAGCATTGTTAGTGTGGCCATCCTGGTTGCTAGGGCGCCACCTTTGTTGCTAAGGCGGCCACCTTGGTTGCTATGGCTATAATCTTGGTTGCTAGGGCGGCCACCTTGGCTGCTATGGCAGCCAACTTTGTTGCTAAACTGGCCACCTTGGCTGCTATGGCAACCATCTTGGTTGCTAGGATCGCCCTCTTGGTTGCTTTGGCAACCACCTTGGTTGCTATGGCAGCCAACTTTGTTGCTAAACTGGCCACTTTGGCTGCTATGGCAACCACCTTGGTTGCTAGGATCGCCCTCTTGGTTGCTATAGCAACTATCTTGGTTGCTAGGCAGCCATATTGGTTGTTACGGCAGCCATTTTGGTTGCTTGGGCAACCATCTTGGTTGCTATGGCAGCCGTCTTTGTTGCTAGGGTGGCCATTTTGGTCGCTATAACAGCCATCTTTGCTGCTATATTGGCCATCTTGGTTGCTATGGCAACCATTTTGATTGTTAGAATGGCCATCTTGGTTGCTATGGCAGCCACCTTTGTTGCTAGGGCGGCCATCTTAGTTGCTATGGCAGGCATCCTCGTTGCTAGGGTTGCAATCTTGGTTGCTATGGCAGCTATTTTGTTTGCTAGTGAGGCCATCCTCTTTGCTATGGCAACCATCTTTGTTGCTAGGGTCGCCATTTTGGTTACTATGGCAGCCATCTTGGTTGCTAGGTCACACGACTTGGTTGCTACGGTAAACATCTTGTTTGCTATGGAAGCAAACTTCGTTGCTACGGCCGTCATATTGCTTTCTTTGGCAAGAATCTAGCGTTGTTAGTGTGGCCATCCTGGTTGCTAGGATGCCACATTTGTTGCTAAGGCGGCCACCTTGGTTGCTATGGCTATAATCTTGGTTGCTAGGGCGGCCACCTTGGCTGCTATGCATCCATCTTGGTTGCTAGGGCTGCCACCTTGGTTGCTATGGCAGCCAACTTTGTTGCTAAACTGGCCACCTTGGCTGCTATGGCAACCATCTTGGTTGCTGGCGTGGCCATCTTGGTTGCTAGGTCACACGACTTGGTTGCTAGTGTAAATATCTTGGTTGCTATGGAATCACACTCCATTGCTACGGCCGTCATATTGGTTGCTTTGGCAAGAATCTAGCGTTGTTAGTGTGGCCATCCTGGTTGCTAGGGCGCCACATTTGTTGCTAAGGCGGCCACCTTGGTTGCTATGGCTATAATCTTGGTTGCTAGGGCAGCCAGCTTGGCTGCTATGCATCCATCTTGGTTGCTAGGGCTGCCACCTTGGTTGCTATGGCAGCCAACTTTGTTGCTAAACTGGCCACCTTGGCTGCTATGGCAACCATCTTGGTTGCTGGCGTGGCCATCTTGGTTGCTAGGTCACATGACTTGGTTGCTAGTGTAAATATCTTGGTTGCTATGGAATCACACTTCGTTGCTACGGCCGTCATATTGGTTGCTTTGGCAAGAATCTAGCGTTGTTAGTGTGGCCATCCTGGTTGCTAGGGCGCCACGTTTGTTGCTAAGGCGGCCACCTTGGTTGCTATGGCTATAATCCTGGTTGCTAGGGCTGCCACCTTGGTTGCTATGGCAGCCAACTTTGTTGCTAAACTGGCCACCTTGGCTGCTATGGCAACCATCTTGGTTGCTAGGATCGCCCTCTTGGTTGCTATAGCAACTATCTTGGTTGCTAGGCAACCATATTGGTTGCTACAGCAGCCATTTTGGTTGCTTTGGCAACCATCTTGGTTGCTATGGCAGCCGTCTTTGTTGCTAGGGTGGCCATTTTGGTCGCTATAACAGCCATCTTTGCTGCTAAATTGGCCATCTTGGTTGCTATGGCAACCATTTTGATTGCTAGAATGGCCATCTTGGTTGCTATGGCAGCCACCTTTGTTGCTAGGGCGGCCATCTTAGTTGCTATGGCAGCCATCCTCGTTGCTAGGGTTGCAATCTTGGTTGCTATGGCAGCTATTTTGTTTGCTAGTGAGGCCATCCTCTTTGCTATGGCAACCATCGTTCTTGCTAGGGTCGCTAATTTGGTTACTATGGCAGCCATCTTTGCTGCTAAGTTGGGCAACTTGGTTGCTAGGCAGCCATCTTGGTTGCTAGGCTCGCCATCTTGGTTGCTATGGCGACCATCTTGGTTGCTTGGTCAGCCATCTCGGTTGCAAGAGTGGCCATTTTGGTTGCTATGGCAGCCATTTTGGTTGCTAGGTCAAACGACTTGGTTGCTACAGTAAACATCTTGGTTGCTACGGAAGCAAACTTCGTTGCTACGGCCGTCATATTGGTTGCTTTGGCATGAATCTAGCGTTGTTAGTGTGGCCATCCTGGTTGCTAGGGCGCCACGTTTGTTGCTAAGGCGGCCACCTTGGTTGCTATGGCTATAATCTTGGTTGCTAGGGCGGCCACCTTGGCTGCTATGGCTATAATCTTGGTTGCTAGGGCTGCCACCTTGGTTGCTATGGCAACCATCTTGGTTGCTAAACTGGCCACTTTGGCTGATATGGCAACCATCTTGGTTGCTAGGGTCGCCCTCTTGGTTGCTATAGCAACTATCTTGGTTGCTAGGCAGCCATATTGGTTGCTACAGCAGCCATTTTGGTTGCTTTGGCAACCATCTTGGTTGCTATGGCAGCCATCTTTGTTGCTATGGAAACAAACTTCGTTGCTACGGCTGCCATATTGGTTGCTTTGGCAAGAATCTAGCGTTGTTAGTGTGGCCATCCTGGTTGCTAGGTCGCCACCTGTGTTGCTAAGGTGGCCATCTTGGTTGCTATGGCAACTGTCTTAGTTGCTACGGCGGCCATCTTGGTTGCTATGGAAGCCATTTTAGTTGTTCTGTTGGCCATCTTGGTTGCTATGGCAGCCGTCTTTGCTGATAAATTGACCACCTTGTCTGCTAGGGCAACCGTCTTGGTTGCTAAGGTGGCCATCTTGGTTGCTATGGCAGCCATCTTCGTTGCTAGGGTCGCAATCTTGGTTCCTCGGGCAGTCTTCTTGGTTGCTATGGCAGCCTTTTTGTTTGCTAGGGTGCCATATTGGTTGCTAGGGCAGCCATCTTGGTTGCTAGGGCGACCATCTTGGTTGCTAGGGGCAGTCATCTTGGTTGCTAGGGGCAGCCATCTTGATTGCTAGGTCAGCCAACTTTGTTGCTAAACTGCCCACTTTGGCTCCTATGGCAACCATCTTGGTTGCTAGGATCGCCCTCTTGGTTGCTATAGCAACTATCTTGGTTGCTAGTCATCCATATTGGTTGCTACAGCAGCCATTTTGGTTGCTTTGGCAACCATCTTGGTTGCTATGGCAGCCAAGTTTGTTGTTAAACTGGCCACTTTGGCTCCTATGGCAACCATCTTGGTTGCTAGCATCGCCCTCTTGGTTGCTATAGCAACTGTCTTGGTTGCTAGGCAGCCATATTGGTTGCTACAGCAGCCATTTTGGTTGCTTTGGCAACCATCTTGGTTGCTATGGCAGCCGTCTTTGTTGCTAGGGTGCCCATTTTGGTGGCTATAACAGCCATCTTTGCTGCTAAATTGGCCATCTTGGTTGCTATGGCAACCATTTTGATTGCTAGAATGGCCATCTTGGTTGCTATGGCAGCCACCTTGGTTGCTAGGGCGGCCATCTTAGTTGCTATGGCAGCCATCCTCTTTGCTAGGGTTGCAATCTTGGTTGCTATGGCAGCTATTTTGTTTGCTAGTGAGGCCATCCTCTTTGCTATGGCAACCATCTTTGTTGCTAGGGTCGCCATTTTGGTTACTATGGCAGCCATCTTGGTTGATAGGTCACACGAATTGGTTGCTACGGTAAACAGCTTGTTTGCTATGGAGGCAAACTTCTTTGCTACGACCATCATATTGCTTTCTTTGGCAAGAATCTAGCGTTGTTAGTGTGGCCATCCTGGTTGCTAGGGTGCCACATTTGTTGCTAAGGCGGCCACCTTGGTTGCTATGGCTATAATCTTGGTTGCTAGGGCGGCCACCTTGGCTGCTATGCATCCATGTTGGTTGCTAGGGCTGCAACCTTGTTTGCTATGGCAGCCAACTTTGTTGCTAAACTGGCCACCTTGGCTGCTATGGCAACCATCTTGGTTGCTAGGATCGCCCTCTTGGTTGCTATAGCAACTATCTTGGTTGCTACAGCATCCATATTTGTTGCTACAGCAGCCATTTTGGTTGCTATGGCAACCATCTTGGTTGCTATGGCAGCCGTCTTTGTTGCTAGGGTGGCCATTTTGGTAGCTATAACAGCCATCTTTGCTGCTAAATTGGCCATGTTGGTTGCTATAGCAACCATTTTGATTGCTAGAATGGCCATCTTGGTTGCTATGGCAGCCATTTCGATTGCTAGAATGGCCAACTTAGTTGCTATGGCAGCCATTTTGGTTGCTAGAGTGGCCATTTAGGCTGCTATGGCAGCAATCTTGGTTGCTAGGGCAACCATCTTGGTTGCTAGGGGCAGTCCTCTTGGTTGCCTGGGGCAGCCATCTTGGTTGCTAGGTCAGCCGAATAGCTTGCTACGGTAAACATCTTGGTTGCTACGGAAACAAACTTCGTTGCTACGGCCGTCATATTGGTTGCTTTGGCAAGAATCTAGCGTTGTTAGTGTGGCCATCCTGGTTGCTAGGGTGCCACATTTGTTGCTAAGGCGGCCACCTTGGTTGCTATGGCTATAATCTTGGTTGCTAGGGCGGCCACCTTGGCTGCTATGCATCCATCTTGGTTGCTAGGGCTGCCACCTTGGTTGCTATGGCAGCCAACTTTGTTGCTAAACTGGCCACTTTGGCTCCTATGGCAACCATCTTGGTTGCTAGGATCGCCTTCTTGGTTGCTATAGCAACTATCTTGGTTGCTAGGCAGCCATATTGGTTGTTACAGCAGCCATTTGGGTTGCTTTGGCAACCATCTTGGTTGCTATGGCAGCCGTCTTTGTTGCTAGGGTGGCCATTTTGGTCGCTATAACAGCCATCTTTGCTGCTAAATTGGCCATCTTGGTTGCTATGGCAACCATTTTGATTGCTAGAATGGCCATCTTGGTTGCTATGGCAGCCACCTTTGTTGCTAGGGCGGCCATCTTAGTTGCTATGGCAGCCATCCTCTTTGCTAGGGTTGCAATCTTGGTTGCTATGGCAGCTATTTTGTTTGCTAGTGAGGCCATCCTCTTTGCTATGGCAACCATCTTTGTTGCTAGGGTCGCCATTTTGGTTACTATGGCAGCCATCTTGGTTGATAGGTCACACGACTTGGTTGCTACGGTAAACAGCTTGTTTGCTATGGAGGCAAACTTCTTTGCTACGGCCGCCATATTGCTTTCTTTGGCAAGAATCTAGCGTTGTTAGTGTGGCCATCCTGGTTGCTAGGATGCCACATTTGTTGCTAAGGCGGCCACCTTGGTTGCTATGGCTATAATCTTGGTTGCTAGGGCGGCCACCTTGGCTGCTATGCATCCATCTTGGTTGCTAGGGCTGCCACCTTGGTTGCTATGGCAGCCAACTTTGTTGCTAAACTGGCCACCTTGGCTGCTATGGCAACCATCTTGGTTGCTGGCGTGGCCATCTTGGTTGCTAGGTCACACGACTTGGTTGCTAGTGTAAATATCTTGGTTGCTATGGAATCACACTCCATTGCTACGGCCGTCATATTGGTTGCTTTGGCAAGAATCTAGCGTTGTTAGTGTGGCCATCCTGGTTGCTAGGGTGCCACATTTGTTGCTAAGGCGGCCATCTTGGTTGCTATGGCTATAATCTTGGTTGCTAGGGCAGCCAGCTTGGCTGCTATGCATCCATCTTGGTTGCTAGGGCTGCCACCTTGGTTGCTATGGCAGCCAACTTTGTTGCTAAACTGGCCACCTTGGCTGCTATGGCAACCATCTTGGTTGCTGGCGTGGCCATCTTGGTTGCTAGGTCACACGACTTGGTTGCTAGTGTAAATATCTTGGTTGCTATGGAATCACACTTCGTTGCTACGGCCGTCATATTGGTTGCTTTGGCAAGAATCTAGCGTTGTTAGTGTGGCCATCCTGGTTGCTAGGGCGCCACATTTGTTGCTAAGGCGGCCACCTTGGTTGCTATGGCTATAATCTTGGTTGCTAGGGCTGCCACCTTGGTTGCTATGGCAGCCAACTTTGTTGCTAAACTGGCCACCTTGGCTGCTATGGCAACCATCTTGGTTGCTAGGATCGCCCTCTTGGTTGCTATAGCAACTATCTCGGTTGCTAGGCAGCCATATTGGTTGCTACAGCAGCCATTTTGGTTGCTTTGGCAACCATCTTGGTTGCTACGGCAGCCGTCTTTCTTGCTAGGGTGCCCATTTTGGTCGCTATAACAGCCATCTTTGCTGCTAAATTGGCCATCTTGGTTGCTATGGCAACCATTTTGATTGCTAGAATGGCCATCTTGGTTGCTATGGCAGCCACCTTTGTTGCTAGGGCGGCCATCTTAGTTGCTATGGCAGCCATCCTCGTTGCTAGGGTTGCAATCTTGGTTGCTATGGCAGCTATTTTGTTTGCTAGTGAGGCCATCCTCTTTGCTATGGCAACCATCGTTCTTGCTAGGGTCGCTAATTTGGTTACTATGGCAGCCATCTTTGCTGCTAAGTTGGACAACTTGGTTGCTAGGCAGCCATCTTGGTTGCTAGGCTCGCCATCTTGGTTGCTATGGCGACCATCTTGGTTGCTTGGTCAGCCATCTCGGTTGCAAGAGTGGCCATTTTGGTTGCTATGGCAGCCATTTTGGTTGCTAGGTCAAACGACTTGGTTGCTACAGTAAACATCTTGGTTGCTACGGAAGCAAACTTCGTTGCTACGGCCGTCATATTGGTTGCTTTGGCATGAATCTAGCGTTGTTAGTGTGGCCATCCTGGTTGCTAGGGCGCCACGTTTGTTGCTAAGGCGGCCACCTTGGTTGCTATGGCTATAATCTTGGTTGCTAGGGCGGCCACCTTGGCTGCTATGGCTATAATCTTGGTTGCTAGGGCTGCCACCTTGGTTGCTATGGCAGCCAACTTTGTTGCTAAACTGGCCACTTTGGCTGATATGGCAACCATCTTGGTTGCTAGGGTCGCCCTCTTGGTTGCTATAGCAACTATCTTGGTTGCTAGTCATCCATATTGGTTGCTACAGCAGCCATTTTGGTTGCTTTGGCAACCATCTTGGTTGCTATGGCAGCCATCTTTGTTGCTATGGAAACAAACTTCGTTGCTACGGCTGCCATATTGGTTGCTTTGGCAAGAATCTAGCGTTGTTAGTGTGGCCATCCTGGTTGCTAGGTCGCCACCTGTGTTGCTAAGGTGGCCATCTTGGTTGCTATGGCAACTGTCTTAGTTGCTACGGCAGCCATCTTGGTTGCTATGGAAGCCATATTAGTTGTTCTGTTGGCCATCTTGGTTGCTATGGCAGCCGTCTTTGCTGATAAATTGACCACCTTGTCTGCTAGGGCAACCGTCTTGGTTGCTAAGGTGGCCATCTTGGTTGCTATGGCAGCCATCTTCGTTGCTAGGGTCGCAATCTTGGTTCCTCGGGCATTCTTCTTGGTTGCTATGGCAGCCTTTTTGGTTGCTAGGGTGCCATATTGGTTGCTAGGGCACCCATCTTGGTTGCTAGGGCGACCATCTTGGTTGCTAGGGGCAGTCATCTTGGTTGCTAGGGGCAGCCATCTTGGTTGCTAGGTCAGCCAACTTTGTTGCTAAACTGCCCACTTTGGCTCCTATGGCAACCATCTTGGTTGCTAGGATCGCCCTCTTGGTTGCTATAGCAACTATCTTGGTTGCTAGTCATCCATATTGGTTGCTACAGCAGCCATTTTGGTTGCTTTGGCAACCATCTTGGTTGCTATGGCAGCCAAGTTTGTTGTTAAACTGGCCACTTTGGCTCCTATGGCAACCATCTTGGTTGCTAGCATCGCCCTCTTGGTTGCTATAGCAACTGTCTTGGTTGCTAGGCAGCCATATTGGTTGCTACAGCAGCCATTTTGGTTGCTTTGGCAACCATCTTGGTTGCTATGGCAGCCGTCTTTGTTGCTAGGGTGCCCATTTTGGTGGCTATAACAGCCATCTTTGCTGCTAAATTGGCCATCTTGGTTGCTATGGCAACCATTTTGATTGCTAGAATGGCCATCTTGGTTGCTATGGCAGCCACCTTGGTTGCTAGGGCGGCCATCTTAGTTGCTATGGCAGCCATCTTCTTTGCTAGGGTTGCAATCTTGGTTGCTATGGCAGCTATTTTGTTTGCTAGTGAGGCCATCCTCTTTGCTATGGCAACCATCTTTGTTGCTAGGGTCGCCATTTTGGTTACTATGGCAGCCATCTTGGTTGATAGGTCACACGAATTGGTTGCTACGGTAAACAGCTTGTTTGCTATGGAGGCAAACTTCTTTGCTACGACCATCATATTGCTTTCTTTGGCAAGAATCTAGCGTTGTTAGTGTGGCCATCCTGGTTGCTAGGGTGCCACATTTGTTGCTAAGGCGGCCACCTTGGTTGCTATGGCTATAATCTTGGTTGCTAGGGCGGCCACCTTGGCTGCTATGCATCCATGTTGGTTGCTAGGGCTGCAACCTTGTTTGCTATGGCAGCCAACTTTGTTGCTAAACTGGCCACCTTGGCTGCTATGGCAACCATCTTGGTTGCTAGGATCGCCCTCTTGGTTGCTATAGCAACTATCTTGGTTGCTACAGCATCCATATTTGTTGCTACAGCAGCCATTTGGGTTGCTATGGCAACCATCTTGGTTGCTATGGCAGCCGTCTTTGTTGCTAGGGTGGCCATTTTGGTAGCTATAACAGCCATCTTTGCTGCTAAATTGGCCATGTTGGTTGCTATAGCAACCATTTTGATTGCTAGAATGGCCATCTTGGTTGCTATGGCAGCCATTTCGATTGCTAGAATGGCCAACTTAGTTGCTATGGCAGCCATTTTGGTTGCTAGAGTGGCCATTTAGGCTGCTATGGCAGCAATCTTGGTTGCTAGGGCAACCATCTTGGTTGCTAGGGGCAGTCCTCTTGGTTGCCTGGGGCAGCCATCTTGGTTGCTAGGTCAGCCGAATAGCTTGCTACGGTAAACATCTTGGTTGCTACGGAAACAAACTTCGTTGCTACGGCCGTCATATTGCTTCCTTTGGCAAGAATCTAGCGTTGTTAGTGTGGCCATCCTGGTTGCTAGGGTGCCACATTTGTTGCTAAGGCGGCCACCTTGGTTGCTATGGCTATAATCTTGGTTGCTAGGGCGGCCACCTTGGCTGCTATGCATCCATCTTGGTTGCTAGGGCTGCCACCTTGGTTGCTATGGCAGCCAACTTTGTTGCTAAACTGGCCACTTTGGCTCCTATGGCAACCATCTTGGTTGCTAGGATCGCCTTCTTGGTTGCTATAGCAACTATCTTGGTTGCTAGGCAGCCATATTGGTTGTTACAGCAGCCATTTGGGTTGCTTTGGCAACCATCTTGGTTGCTATGGCAGCCGTCTTTGTTGCTAGGGTGGCCATTTTGGTCGCTATAACAGCCATCTTTGCTGCTAAATTGGCCATCTTGGTTGCTATGGCAACCATTTTGATTGCTAGAATGGCCATCTTGGTTGCTATGGCAGCCACCTTTGTTGCTAGGGCGGCCATCTTAGTTGCTATGGCAGCCATCCTCTTTGCTAGGGTTGCAATCTTGGTTGCTATGGCAGCTATTTTGTTTGCTAGTGAGGCCATCCTCTTTGCTATGGCAACCATCTTTGTTGCTAGGGTCGCCATTTTGGTTACTATGGCAGCCATCTTGGTTGATAGGTCACACGACTTGGTTGCTACGGTAAACAGCTTGTTTGCTATGGAGGCAAACTTCTTTGCTACGGCCGCCATATTGCTTTCTTTGGCAAGAATCTAGCGTTGTTAGTGTGGCCATCCTGGTTGCTAGGATGCCACATTTGTTGCTAAGGCGGCCACCTTGGTTGCTATGGCTATAATCTTGGTTGCTAGGGCGGCCACCTTGGCTGCTATGCATCCATCTTGGTTGCTAGGGCTGCCACCTTGGTTGCTATGGCAGCCAACTTTGTTGCTAAACTGGCCACTTTGGCTCCTATGGCAACCATCTTGGCTGCTAGGATCGCCTTCTTGGTTGCTATAGCGACTATCTTGGTTGCTACAGCATCCATATTTGTTGCTACAGCAGCCATTTGGGTTGCTATGGCAACCATCTTGGTTGCTATGGCAGCCGTCTTTGTTGCTAGGGTGGCCATTTTGGTCGCTATAACAGCCATCTTTGCTGCTAAATTGGCCATGTTGGTTGCTATAGCAACCATTTTGATTGCTAGAATGGCCATCTTGGTTGCTATGGCAGCCATTTTGATTGCTAGAATGGCCATCTTAGTTGCTATGGCAGCCATTTTGGTTGCTAGAGTGGCCATTTAGGCTGCTATGGCAGCAATCTTGGTTGCTAGGGCAACCATCCTCGTTCCTAGGGGTAGTCATTTTGGTTGCTATGGCAGCCATCTTGGTTGCTATGGAAACAAACTTCGTTGCTACGGCTGCCATATTGGTTGCTTTGGCAAGAATCTAGCGTTGTTAGTGTGGCCACCCTGGTTGCTACGGCGCCACCTGTGTTGCTAAGGTGGCCACCTTGGTTGCTATGGCAACTGCCTTAGTTGCTACGGCGGCCATCTTGGTTGCTATGGAAGCCATTTTAGTTCTGTTGGCCATCTTGGTTGCTATGGCAGCCGTCTTTGCTGATAAATTGGCCACCTTGTCTGCTAGGGCAACCGTCTTGGTTGCTAAGGTGGCCATCTTGGTTGCTATGGCAGCCATCTTCGTTGCTAGGGTCGCAATCTTGGTTCCTCGGGCATTCTTCTTGGTTGCTATGGCAGCCTTTTTGGTTGCTAGGGTCGCCATATTGGTTGCTAGGGCAGCCATCTTGGTTGCTAGGGCGACCATCTTGGTTGCTAGGGGCAGTCATCTTGGTTGCTAGGGGCAGCCATCTTGGTTGCTAGGTCAGCCGAATAGCTTGCTCGGTAAACATCTTGGTTGCTACGGAAACAAACTTCGTTGCTACGGCCGTCACATTGCTTGCTTTGGCAGGATTCTACCGTTGTTAGTGTGGCCATCCTGGTTGCTAGGATGCCACGTTTGTTGCTAAGGCGGCCACCTTGGTTGCTATGGCATCCAACTTTGCTGCTAGGATCGCCCTCTTGGCTGATATTGCAAATATCTTGGTTGCTAGGCAGCTATATTGGTTGCTACGGCAGCCATATTGGTTGCTTTGGCAACCATCTTGGTTGCTACGGCAGCCATCTTGGTTGCTAGGGTGGCCATTTTGGTCGCTATACCAGCCATCTTTGCTGCTAAATTGGCCATCTTGGTTGCTATGGCAACCATTTTGATTGCTAGAATGGCCATCTTGGTTGCTATGGGAGCCACCTTTGTTGCTAGGGCGGCCATCTTATTTGCTATGGCAGCCATCCTCGTTGCTAGGTTCGCAATCTTGGTTGCTATGGCAACCATTTTTGTTGCTGGAGTGGCCATTTACGCTGCTATGGCAGCCATCTTTGTTGCTAGGGCAACCATCTTGGTTGCTAGGGGTAGTCGTTTTGGTTGCTATGGCAGCCATCTTGGTTGCTACGGAAACAAACTTCATTGCTACGGCCGTCATATTGGTTGCTTTGGCAAGAATCTAGCGTTGTTAGTGTGGCCATCCTGGTTGCTAGGGTGCCACATTTGTTGCTAAGGCGGCCACCTTGGTTGCTATGGCTATAATCTTGGTTGCTAGGGCGGCCACCTTGGCTGCTATGCATCCATCTTGGTTGCTAGGGCTGCCACCTTGGTTGCTATGGCAGCCAACTTTGTTGCTAAACTGGCCACCTTGGTTGCTAGGTCACACGACGTGGTTGCTAGGGTAAATATCTTGGTTGCTATGGAATCACACTTCGTTGCTACGGCCGTCATATTGCTTGCTTTGGCAAGAATCTAGCGTTGTTAGTGTGGCCATCCTGGTTGCTAGGGCGCCACGTTTGTTGCTAAGGCGGCCACCTTGGTTGCTATGGCTATAATCTTGGTTGCTAGGGCGGCCACCTTGGCTGCTATGCAACCATCTTGGTTGCTAGGGCTGCTACCTTGGTTGCTATGGCAGCCAACTTTGTTGCTAAACTGGCCACTTTGGCTCCTATGGCAACCATCTTGGTTGCTAGGATCGCCCTCTTGGTTGCTATATCAACTATCTTGGTTGCTAGGCATCCATATTTGTTGCTACAGCAGCCATTTTGGTTGCTTTGGCAACCATCTTGGTTGCTATGGCAGCCAACTTTGTTGCTAAACTGGCCACTTTGGCTCCTATGGCAACAATCTTGGTTGCTAGGATCGCCTTCTTGGTTGCTATAGCAACTATCTTGGTTGCTAGGCAGCCATATTGGTTGCTACAGCAGCCATTTTGGTTGCTTTGGCAACCATCTTGGTTGCTATGGCAGCCGTCTTTGTTGCTAGGGTGGCCATTTTGGTCGCTATAACAGCCATCTTTGCTGCTAAATTGGCCATCTCGGTTGCTATGGCAACCATTGTGATTGCTAGAATGGCCATCTTGGTTGCTATGGCAGCCACCTTTGTTGCTAGGGCGGCCATCTTAGTTGCTATGGCAGGCATCCTCGTTGCTAGGGTTCCAATCTTGGTTGCTATGGCAGCTGTTTTTTTTGCTAGTGAGGCCATCCTCTTTGCTATGGCAACCATCTTTGTTGCTAGGGTCGCCATTTTGGTTACTATGGCAGCCATCTTTGCTGCTAAGTTGGACACCTTGGTTGCTAGGGAAGCCATCTTGGTTGCTAGGCTCGCCATCTTGGTTGCTATGGTTACCATCTTGGTTGCTTGGTCAGCCATCTCGGTTGCAAGAGTGGCCATTTTGGTTGCTATGGCAGCCATTTCGGTTGCTAGGTCAAACGACTTGGTTGCTACAGTAAACATCTTGTTTGCTATGGAAGCAAACTTCGTTGCTACGGCCCTCACATTGCTTGCTTTGGCAGGAATCTAGCGTTGTTAGTGTGGCCGTCCTTGTTGTTAGGGTGCCACGTTTGTTGCTAAGGCGGCCACCTTGGTTGCTATGGCTATAATCTTGGTTGCTAGGGCTGCTACCTTGGTTGCTATGGCATCCAACTTTGCTGCTAGGATCGCCCTCTTGGCTGATATTGCAAATATCTTGGTTGCTAGGCAGCCATATTGGTTGCTATGGCAGCCATATTGGTTGCTTTGGCAACCATCTTGGTTGCTACGGCAGCCATCTTGGTTGCTAGGGTGGGTATTTTGGTCGCTATAACAGCCATCTTTGCTGCTAAATTGGCCATCTTGGTTGCTATGGCAACCATTTTGATTGCTAGAATGGCCATCTTGGTTGCTATGGCATCCACCTTTGTTGCTAGGGCGGCCATCTTAGTTGCTATGGCAGCCATCCTCGTTGCTAGGGTCGCAATCTTGGTTGCTATGGCAACCATTTTGGTTGCTGGAGTGGCCATTTAGGCTGCTATGGCAGCAATCTTGGTTGCTAGGGCAACCATCTTGGTTGCTAGGGGTAGTCATTTTGGTTGCTATGGCAGCCATCTTGGTTGCTATGGAAACAAACTTCGTTGCTACGGCTGCCATATTGGTTGCTTTGGCAAGAATCTAGCGTTGTTAGTGTGGCCATCCTGGTTGCTAGGGCGCCACCTTTGTTGCTAAGGTGGCCACCTTGGTTGCTATGGCTATAATCTTGGTTGCTAGAGCGGCCATCTTGGTTCCTATGGAAGCCATTTTAGTTGTTCTGTTAGCCATCTTGGTTGCTATGGCAGCCGTCTTTGCTGATAAATTGGCCACCTTGTCTGCTAGGGCAGCCATCTTGGTTGCTAGGGCGACCATCTTGGTTGCTAGGGGCAGTCATCTTGGTTGCTAGGGGCAGCCATCTTGGTTGCTAGGTCAGCCGAATAGCTTGCTACGGTAAACATCTTGGTTGCTACGGAAACAAACTTCGTTGCTACGGCCGTCATATTGCTTGCTTTGGCAAGAATCTGGCATTGTTAGTGTGTCCATCGTGGTTGCTAGGGTGACGCATTTGTTGCTAAGGCGGCCACCTTGGTTGCTATGGCTATAATCTTGGTTGCTAGGGCGGCCACCTTGGCTGCTATGCATCCCTCTTGGTTGCTAGGGCTGCCACCTTGGTTGCTATGGCAGCCATCTTTGTTGCTAGGTTGGCCATTTTGGTCGCTATAACAGCCATCTTTGCTGCTAAATTGGCCATCTTGGTTGCTATGGCAACCATTTTGATTGCTAGAATTGCCATCTTAGTTGCTATGGCAGCCATCCTCGTTGCTAGGGTCGCAATCTTGGTTGCTATGGCAACCATTTTTGTTGCTAGAGTGGCCATTTAGGGTGCTATGGCAGCAATCTTGGTTGCTAGGGCAACCATCTTGGTTACTAGGGGTAGTCATTTTGGTTGCTATGGCAACCATCTTGGTTGCTACGGAAACAAAGTTCGTTGCTACGGCTGCCATGTTGGTTGCTTTGGCAAGAATCTAGCATTGTTAGTGTGGCCATCCTGGTTGCTAGGGCGCCACCTTTGTTGCTAAGGTGGCCACCTTGGTTGCTATGGCAACTGTCTTAGTTGCTACGGCGGCCATCTTGGTTGCTATGGAAGCCATTTTAGTTGTTCTGTTGGCCATCTTGGTTGCTATGGCAGACGTCTTTGCTGATAAATTGGCCACCTTGTCTGCTAGGGCAACCGTCTTGGTTGCTAAGGTGGCCATCTTGGTTGTTATGGCAGCCATCTTCGTTGCTAGGGTCGCAATCTTGGTTCCTCGGGCATTCTTCTTGGTTGCTATGGCAGCCTTTTTGGTTGCTAGGGTCGCCATATTGGTTGCTAGGGCAGCCATCTTGGTTGCTAGGGCGAGCTTCTTGGTTGCTAGGGGCAGTCATCTTGGTTGCTAGGGGCAGCCATCTTGGTTGCTAGGTCAGCCGAATAGCTTGCTACGGTAAACATCTTGGTTGCTATGGAAACAAACTTCGTTGCTACGGCCGTCATATTGCTTTCTTTGGCAAGAATCTAGCGTTGTTAGTGTGGCCATCCTGGTTGCTAGGGTGCCACATTTGTTGCTAAGGCGGCCACCTTGGTTGCTATGGCTATAATCTTGGTTGCTAGAGCGGCCACCTTGGCTGCTATGCATCCATCTTGGTTGCTAGGGCTGCCACCTTGGTTGCTATGGCAGCCAACTTTGTTGCTAAACTGGCCACCTTGGCTGCTATGGCAACCATCTTGGTTGCTGGCGTGGCCATCTTGGTTGCTAGGTCACACGACTTGGTTGCTAGTGTAAATATCTTGGTTGCTATGGAATCACACTTCGTTGCTACGGCCGTCATATTGGTTGCTTTGGCAAGAATCTAGCGTTGTTAGTGTGGCCATCCTGGTTGCTAGGGCGCCACGTTTGTTGCTAAGGCGGCCACCTTGGTTGCTCTGGATATAATCTTGATTGCTAGGGCGGCCACCTTGGTTGCTATGGCAGCCAACTTTGTTGCTAAACTGGCCACCTTGGCTGCTAGCAACCATCTTGGTTGCTAGGATCGCCCTCTTGGTTGCTATAGCAACTATCTTGGTTGCTAGGCAGCCATATTGGTTGCTACAGCAGCCATTTTGGTTGCTTTGGCAACCATCTTGGTTGCTATGGCAGCCGTCTTTGTTGCTAGGGTGGCCATTTTGGTCGCTATAACAGCCATCTTTGCTGCTAAATTGGCCATCTTGGTTGCTATGGCAACCATTTTGATTGCTAGAATGGCCATCTTGGTTGCTATGGGAGCCACCTTTGTTGCTAGGGCGGCCATCTTAGTTGCTATGGCAGCCATCCTCGTTGCTAGGGTTGCAATCTTGGTTGCTATGGCAACCATTTTTGTTGCTGGAGTGGCCATTTAGGCTGCTATGGCAGCAATCTTGGTTGCTAGGGCAACCATCTTGGTTGCTAGGGGTAGTCATTTTGGTTGCTATGGCAGCCATCTTGGTTGCTATGGAAACAAACTTCGTTGCTACGGCTGCCATATTGGTTGCTTTGGCAAGAATCTAGCATTGTTAGTGTGGCCATCCTGGTTGCTAGGGCGCCACCTTTGTTGCTAAGGTGGCCACCTTGCTTGCTATGGCAACTGTCTTAGTTGCTACGGTGGCCATCTTGGTTGCTTTGGAAGCCATTTTAGTTGTTCTGTTGGCCATCTTGGTTACTATGGCAGCCAACTTTGTTGCTAAACTGGCCACTTTGGCTCCTATGGCAACCATCTTGGTTGCTAGGATCGCCCTCTTGGTTGCTATATCAACTATCTTGGTTGCTAGGCATCCATATTTGTTGCTACAGCAGCCATTTTGGTTGCTTTGGCAACCATCATGGTTGCTATGGCAGCCAACTTTGTTGCTAAACTGGCCACTTTGGATGCTATGGCAACCATCTTGGTTGCTAGGATCGCCTTCTTGGTTGCTATAGCAACTATCTTGGTTGCTAGGCAGCCATATTGGTTGCGACAGCAGCCATTTTGGTTGCTTTGGCAACCATCTTGGTTGCTATGGCAGCCGTCTTTCTTGCTAGGGTGGCCATTTTGGTCGCTATAACAGCCATCTTTGCTGCTAAATTGGCCATCTTGGTTGCTATGGCAACAATTTTGATTGTTAGAATGGCCATCTTGGTTGCTATGGCAGCCATCTTTGTTGCTAGGTTGGCCATTTTGGTCGCTATAACAGCCATCTTTGCTGCTAAATTGGCCATCTTGGTTGCTATGGCAACCATTTTGATTGCTAGAATTGCCATCTTAGTTGCTATGGCAGCCATCCTCGTTGCTAGGGTCGCAATCTTGGTTGCTATGGCAACCATTTTTGTTGCTAGAGTGGCCATTTAGGGTGCTATGGCAGCAATCTTGGTTGCTAGGGCAACCATCTTGGTTACTAGGGGTAGTCATTTTGGTTGCTATGGCAACCATCTTGGTTGCTACGGAAACAAAGTTCGTTGCTACGGCTGCCATGTTGGTTGCTTTGGCAAGAATCTAGCGTTGTTAGTGTGGCCATCCTGGTTGCTAGGGCGCCACCTTTGTTGCTAAGGTGGCCACCTTGGTTGCTATGGCAACTGTCTTAGTTGCTACGGCGGCCATCTTGGTTGCTATGGAAGCCATTTTAGTTGTTCTGTTGGCCATCTTGGTTGCTATGGCAGCCGTCTTTGCTGATAAATTGGCCACCTTGTCTGCTAGGGCAACCGTCTTGGTTGCTAAGGTGGCCATCTTGGTTGCTATGGCAGCCATCTTCGTTGCTAGGGTCGCAATCTTGGTTCCTCGGGCATTCTTCTTGGTTGCTATGGCAGCCTTTTTGGTTGCTAGGGTACCATATTGATTGCTAGGGCAGCCATCTTGGTTGCTAGGGCGACCATCTTGGTTGCTAGGGGCAGTCATCTTGGTTGCTAGGGGCAGCCATCTTGGTTGCTAGGTCAGCCGAATAGCTTGCTACGGTAAACATCTTGGTTGCTATGGAAACAAACTTCCTTGCTACGGCCGTCATATTGGTTGCTTTGGCAAGAATCTAGCGTTGTTAGTGTGGCCATCCTGGTTGCTAGGGTGCCACATTTGTTGCTAAGGCGGCCACCTTGGTTGCTATGGCTATAATCTTGGTTGCTAGGGCGGCCACCTTGGCTGCTATGCATCCCTCTTGGTTGCTAGGGCTGCCACCTTGGTTGCTATGGCAGCCAACTTTGTTGCTAAACTGGCCACCTTGGCTGCTATGGCAACCATCTTGGTTGCTGGCGTGGCCATCTTGGTTGCTAGGTCACACGACTTGGTTGCTAGTGTAAATATCTTGGTAGCTATGGAATCACACTTCGTTGCTACGGCCGTCATATTGCTTGCTTTGGCAAGAAACTAGCGTTGTTAGTGTGGCCAACCTTGTTGCTAGGGCGCCACGTTTGTTGCTAAGGCGGCCACCTTGGTTGCTATGGCTATAATCTTGGTTGCTAGGGCGGCCACCTTGGCTGCTATGCAACCATCTTGGTTGCTAGGGCTGCTACCTTGGTTGCTATGGCAGCCAACTTTGTTGCTAAACTGGCCACCTTGGCTGCTAGCAACCATCTTGGTTGCTAGGATCGCCCTCTTGGATGCTATAGCAACTCTCTTGGTTGCTAGGCATCCATATTGGTTGCTACAGCAGCCATTTTGGTTGCTTTGGCAACCATCTTGGTTGCTATGGCAGCCATCTTTGTTGCTATGGAAACAAACTTCGTTGCTACGGCTGCCATATTGGTTGCTTTGGCAAGAATCTAGCATTGTTAGTGTGGCCATCCTGGTTGCTAGGGCGCCACCTTTGTTGCTAAGGTGGCCACCTTGGTTGCTATGGCAACTGTCTTAGTTGCTACGGCGGCCATCTTGGTTGCTATGGAAGCCATTTTAGTTGTTCTGTTGGCCATCTTGGTTGCTATGGCAGACGTCTTTGCTGATAAATTGGCAACCTTGTCTGCTAGGGCAACCGTCTTGGTTGCTAATGTGGCTATCTTGGTTGCTATGGCAGCCATCTTCGTTGCTAGGGTCGCAATCTTGGTTCCTCGGGCATTCTTCTTGGTTGCTATGGCAGCCTTTTTGGTTGCTAGGGTCGCCATATTGGTTGCTAGGGCAGCCATTTTGGTTGCTAGGGCGACCATCTTGGTTGCTAGGGGCAGTCATCTTGGTTGCTAGGGGCAGCCATCTTGGTTGCTAGGTCAGCCGAATAGCTTGCTACGGTAAACATCTTGGTTGCTACGGAAACAAACTTCGTTGTTACGGCCGTCATATTGGTTGCTTTGGCAAGAATCTAGCGTTGTTAGTGTGGCCATCCTGGTTGCTAGGGCGCCACGTTTGTTGCTAAGGCGGCCACCTTGGCTGCTATGCATCCATCTTGGTTGCTAGGGCTGCCACCTTGGTTGCTATGGCAGCCAACTTTGTTGCTAAACTGGCCACCTTGGCTGCTATGGCAACCATCTTGGTTGCTGGCGTGGCCATCTTGGTTGCTAGGTCACACGACTTGGTTGCTAGTGTAAATATCTTGGTTGCTATGGAATCACACTTCGTTGCTACGGCCGTCATATTGGTTGCTTTGGCAAGAATCTAGCGTTGTTAGTGTGGCCATCCTGGTTGCTAGGATGCCACATTTGTTGCTAAGGCGGCCACCTTGGTTGCTATGGCTATAATCTTGGTTGCTAGGGCGGCCACCTGGCTGCTATGCAACCATCTTGGTTGCTAGGGCTGCCACCTTGGTTGCTATGGCAGCCAACTTTGTTGCTAAACTGGCCACCTTGGCTGCTATGGCAACCATCTTGGTTGCTAGGATCGCCGTCTTGTTTGCTATAGCAACTATCTTGGTTGCTAGGCAGCCATATTGGTTGCTAGGGCGGCCATTTTGGTTGCTTTGGCAACCATCATGGTTGCTATGGCAGCCAACTTTGTTGCTAAACTGGCCACTTTGGATGCTATGGCAACCATCTTGGTTGCTAGGATCGCCCTCTTGGTTGCTATAGCAACTCTCTTGGTTGCTAGGCCTCCATATTGGTTGTTACAGCAGCCATTTTGGTTGCTTTGGCAACCATCTTGGTTGCTATGGCAGCCGTCTTTGTTGCTAGGGTGGCCATTTTGGTCGCTATAACAGCCATCTTTGCTGCTAAATTGGCCATCTTGGTTGCTATGGCAACCATTTTGATTGCTAGAATGGCCATCTTGGTTGCTATGGCAGCCACCTTTGTTGCTAGGGCGGCCATCACAGTTGCTATGGCAGCCATCCTCGTTGCTAGGGTTGCAATCTTGGTTGCTATGGCAGCTATTTTGTTTGCTAGTGAGGCCATCCTCTTTGCTATGGCAACCATCTTTGTTGCTAGGGTCGCCATTTTGGTTACTATGGCAGCCATCTTTGCTGCTAAGTTGGACACCTTGGTTGCTAGGGAAGCCATCTTGGTTGCTAGGCTCGCCATCTTGGTTGCTATGGTTACCATCTTGGTTGCTTGGTCAGCCATCTCGGTTGCAAGAGTGGCCATTTTGGTTGCTATGGCAGCCATTTTGGTTGCTAGGTCAAACGACTTGGTTGCTACGGTAAACATCTTGTTTGCTATGGAAGCAAACTTCGTTGCTACGGCCGTCACGTTGCTTGCTTTGGCAGGAATCTACCGTTGTTAGTGTGGCCGTCCTGGTTGCTAGGATGCCACGTTTGTTGCTAAGGCGGCCACCTTGGCTGCTATGGCTATAATCTTGGTTGCTAGGGCTGCTACCTTGGTTGCTATGGCATCCAACTTTGCTGCTAGGATCGCCCTCTTGGCTGATATTGCAAATATCTTTGTTGCTAGGCAGCTATATTGGTTGCTACGGCAGCCATATTGGTTGCTCTGGCAACCATCTTGGTTGCTATGGCAGCCATCTTTGTTGCTAAACTGGCCACTTTGGCTGCTATGGCAACCATCTTGGTTGCTAGGATCGCCGTCTTGGTTGCTATAGCAACTCTCTTGGTTGCTAGGCCTCCATATTGGTTGTTACAGCAGCCATTTTGGTTGCTTTGGCAACCATCTTGGTTGCTATGGCAGCCGTCTTTGTTGCTAGGGTGGCCATTTTGGTCGCTATAACAGCCATCTTTGCTGCTAAATTGGCCATCTTGGTTGCTATGGCAACCATTTTGATTGCTAGAATGGCCATCTTGGTTGCTATGGCAGCCACCTTTGTTGCTAGGGCGGCCATCTTAGTTGCTATGGCAGGCATCCTCATTGCTAGGGTTGCAATCTTGGTTGCTGTGGCAGCTATTTTGTTTGCTAGTGAGGCCATCCTCTTTGCTATGGCAACCATCTTTCTTGCTAGGGTCGCCATTATGGTTACTATGGCAGCCATCTTGGTTGCTAGGTCACACGACTTGGTTGCTACGGTAAACATCTTGGTTGCTATGGAATCACACTTCGTTGCTACGGCCGTCATATTGGTTGCTTTGGCAAGAATCTAGCGATGTTAGTGTGGCCATCCTGGTTGCTAGGGCGCCACGTTTGTTGCTAAGGCGGCCACCTTGGTTGCTATGGCTATAATCTTGGTTGCTAGGGCGGCCACCTTGGCTGCTATGGCTATAATCTTGGTTGCTAGGGCTGCTACCTTGGTTGCTATGGCAGCCAACTTTGTTGCTAAACTGGACATCTTGGCTGATATGGCAACCATCTTGGTTGCTAGGATCGCCCTCTTGGTTGCTATAGCAACTATCTTGGTTGCTAGGCAACCATATTGGTTGCTACAGCAGCCATTTTGGTTGCTAGGGGTAGTCATTTTGGTTGCTATGGCAGCCATCTTTGTTGCTATGGAAACAAACTTCGTTGCTACGGCTGCCATATTGGTTGCTTTGGCAAGAATCTAGCGTTGTTAGTGTGGCCATCCTGGTTGCTAGGGCGCCACCTGTGTTGCTAAGGTGGCCACCTTGGTTGCTATGGCAACTGTCTTAGTTGCTACGGCGGCCATCTTGGTTGCTATGGAAGCCATTTTAGTTGTTCTGTTGGCCATCTTGGTTGCTATGGCAGCCGTCTTTGCTGATAAATTGGCCACCTTGTCTGCTAGGGCAACTGTCTTGGTTGCTAAGGTGGCCATCTTGGTTGCTATGGCAGCCATCTTCGTTGCTAGGGTCGCAATCTTGGTTCCTCGGGCATTCTTTTTGGTTGCTATGGCAGCCTTTTTGGTTGCTAGGGTCGCCATATTGGTTGCTAGGGCAGCCATCTTGGTTGCTAGGGCGACCATCTTGGTTGCTAGGGGCAGTCATCTTGGTTGCTAGGAGCAGCCATCTTGGTTGCTAGGTCAGCCGAATAGCTTGCTACGGTAAACATCTTGGTTGCTACGGAAACAAACTTCGTTGCTACGGCCGTCATATTGGTTGCTTTGGCAAGAATCTAGCGTTGTTAGTGTGGCCATCCTGGTTGCTAGGGTGCCACATTTGTTGCTAAGGCGGCCACCTTGGTTGCTATGGCTATAATCTTGGTTGCTGGGGCGGCCACCTTGGCTGCTATGCATCCATCTTGGTTGCTAGGGCTGCCACCTTGGTTGCTATGGCAGCCAACTTTGTTGCTAAACTGGCCACCTTGGCTGCTATGGCAAACATCTTGGTTGCTGGCGTGGCCATCTTGGTTGCTAGGTCACACGACTTGGTTGCTAGTGTAAATATCTTGGTTGCTATGGAATCACACTTCGTTGCTACGGCCGTCATATTGCTTGCTTTGGCAAGAATCTAGCGTTGTTAGTGTGGCCATCCTGGTTGCTAGGGCGCCACGTTTGTTGCTAAGGCGGCCACCTTGGTTGCTATGGCTATAATCTTGGTTGCTAGGGCGGCCACCTTGGCTGCTATGCATCCATCTTGGTTGCTAGGGCTGCCACCTTGGTTGCTATGGCAGCCAACTTTGTTGCTAAACTGGCCACCTTGGCTGCTATGGCAACCATCTTGGTTGCTAGGATCGCCGTCTTGGTTGCTATAGCAACTATCTTGGTTGCTAGGCAGCCATATTGGTTGCTACAGCAGCCATATTGGTTGCTTTGGCAAACATCATGGTTGCTATGGCAGCCAACTTTGTTGCTAAACTGGCCACTTTGGATGCTATGGCAACCATCTTGGTTGCTAGGATCGCCCTCTTGGTTGCTATAGCAACTCTCTTGGTTGCTAGGCCTCCATATTGGTTGTTACAGCAGCCATTTTGGTTGCTTTGGCAACCATCTTGGTTGCTATGGCAGCCGTCTTTGTTGCTAGGGTGGCCATTTTGGTCGCTATAACAGCCATCTTTGCTGCTAAATTGGCCATCTTGGTTGCTATGGCAACCATTTTGATTGCTAGAATGGCCATCTTGGTTGCTATGGCAGCCACCTTTGTTGCTAGGGCGGCCATCGCAGTTGCTATGGTAGCCATCCTCGTTGCTAGGGTTGCAATCTTGGTTGCTATGGCAGCTATTTTGTTTGCTAGTGAGGCCATCCTCTTTGCTATGGCAACCATCTTTGTTGCTAGGGTCGCCATTTTGGTTACTATGGCAGCCATCTTTGCTGCTAAGTTGGACACCTTGGTTGCTAGGGAAGCCATCTTGGTTGCTAGGCTCGCCATCTTGGTTGCTATGGTTACCATCTTGGTTGCTTGGTCAGCCATCTCGGTTGCAAGAGTGGCCATTTTGGTTGCTATGGCAGCCATTTTGGTTGCTAGGTCAAACGACTTGGTTGCTAGGGTAAACATCTTGTTTGCTATGGAAGAAAACTTCGTTGCTACGGCCGTCACATTGCTTGCTTTGGCAGGAATCTACCGTTGTTAGTGTGGCCGTCCTGGTTGCTAGGATGCCACGTTTGTTGCTAAGGCGGCCACCTTGGTTGCTATGGCTATAATCTTGGTTGCTAGGGCTGCTACCTTGGTTGCTATGGCATCCAACTTTGCTGCTAGGATCGCCCTCTTGGCTGATATTGCAAATATCTTTGTTGCTAGGCAGCTATATTGGATGCTACGGCAGCCATATTGGTTGCGTTGGCAACCATCTTGGTTGCTATGGCAGCCATCTTTGTTGCTAGGGTGGCCATTTTGGTCGCTATAACAGCCATCTTTGCTGCTAAATTGGCCATCTTGGTTGCTATGGCAACCATTTTGATTGCTAGAATGGCCATCTTGGTTGCTATGGCAGCCACCTTTGTTGCTAGGGCGGCCATCTTAGTTGCTATGGCAGCCATCCTCGTTGCTAGGGTCGCAATCTTGGTTGCTATGGCAACCATTTTGGTTGCTGGAGTGGCCATTTAGGCTGCTATGGCAGCAATCTTGGTTGCTAGGGCAACCATCTTGGTTGCTAAGGGTAGTCATTTTGGTTGCTATGGCAGCCATCTTGGTTGCTATGGAAACAAACTTCGTTGCTACGGCTGCCATATTGGTTGCTTTGGCAAGAATCTAGCATTGTTAGTGTGGCCATCCTGGTTGCTAGGGCGCCACCTTTGTTGCTAAGGTGGCCACCTTGGTTGCTATGGCAACTGTCTTAGTTGCTACGGCGGCCATCTTGGTTGCTATGGAAGCCATTTTAGTTGTTCTGTTGGCCATCTTGGTTGCTATGGCAGACGTCTTTGCTGATAAATTGGCAACCTTGTCTGCTAGGGCAACCGTCTTGGTTGCTAATGTGGCCATCTTGGTTGCTATGGCAGCCATCTTCGTTGCTAGGGTCGCAATCTTCGTTCCTCGGGCATTCTTCTTGGTTGCTATGGCAGCCTTTTTGGTTGCTAGGGTCGCCATATTGGTTGCTAGGGCAGCCATCTTGGTTGCTAGGGCGACCATCTTGGTTGCTAGGGGCAGTCATCTTGGTTGCTAGGGGCAGCCATCTTGGTTGCTAGGTCAGCCGAATAGCTTGCTACGGTAAACATCTTGGTTGCTACGGAAACAAACTTCGTTGTTACGGCCGTCATATTGGTTGCTTTGGCAAGAATCTAGCGTTGTTAGTGTGGCCATCCTGGTTGCTAGGGCGCCACATTTGTTGCTAAGGCGGCCACCTTGGCTGCTATGCATCCATCTTGGTTGCTAGGGCTGCCACCTTGGTTGCTATGGCAGCCAACTTTGTTGCTAAACTGGCCACCTTGGCTGCTATGGCAACCATCTTGGTTGCTGGCGTGGCCATCTTGGTTGCTAGGTCACACGACTGGGTTGCTAGTGTAAATATCTTGGTTGCTATGGAATCACACTTCGTTGCTACGGCCGTCATATTGGTTGCTTTGGCAAGAATCTAGCGTTGTTAGTGTGGCCATCCTGGTTGCTAGGGTGCCACATTTGTTGCTAAGGCGGCCACCTTGGTTGCTATGGCTATAATCTTGGTTGCTAGGGCGGCCACCTGGCTGCTATGCAACCATCTTGGTTGCTAGGGCTGCCACCTTGGTTGCTATGGCAGCCAACTTTGTTGCTAAACTGGCCACCTTGGCTGCTATGGCAACCATCTTGGTTGCTAGGATCGCCGTCTTGGTTGCTATAGCAACTATCTTGGTTGCTAGGCAGCCATATTGGTTGCTACAGCAGCCATTTTGGTTGCTTTGGCAACCATCATGGTTGCTATGGCAGCCAACTTTGTTGCTAAACTGGCCACTTTGGCTGCTATGGCAACCATCTTGGTTGCTAGGATCGCCCTCTTGGTTGCTATAGCAACTCTCTTGGTTGCTAGGCCTCCATATTGGTTGTTACAGCAGCCATTTTGGTTGCTTTGGCAACCATCTTGGTTGCTATGGCAGCCGTCTTTGTTGCTAGGGTGGCCATTTTGGTCGCTATAACAGCCATCTTTGCTGCTAAATTGGCCATCTTGGTTGCTATGGCAACCATTTTGATTGCTAGAATGGCCATCTTGGTTGCTATGGCAGCCACCTTTGTTGCTAGGGCGGCCATCACAGTTGCTATGGCAGCCATCCTCGTTGCTAGGGTTGCAATCTTGGTTGCTGTGGCAGCTATTTTGTTTGCTAGTGAGGCCATCCTCTTTGCTATGGCAACCATCTTTGTTGCTAGGGTCGCCATTTTGGTTACTATGGCAGCCATCTTTGCTGCTAAGTTGGACACCTTGGTTGCTAGGGAAGCCATCTTGGTTGCTAGGCTCGCCATCTTGGTTGCTATGGTTACCATCTTGGTTCCTTGGTCAGCCATCTCGGTTGCAAGAGTGGCCATTTTGGTTGCTATGGCAGCCATTTTGGTTGCTAGGTCAAACGACTTGGTTGCTACGGTAAACATCTTGTTTGCTATGGAAGCAAACTTCGTTGCTACGGCCGTCACGTTGCTTGCTTTGGCAGGAATCTACCGTTGTTAGTGTGGCCGTCCTGGTTGCTAGGATGCCACGTTTGTTGCTAAGGCGGCCACCTTGGCTGCTATGGCTATAATCTTGGTTGCTAGGGCTGCTACCTTGGTTGCTATGGCATCCAACTTTGCTGCTAGGATCGCCCTCTTGGCTGATATTGCAAATATCTTTGTTGCTAGGCAGCTATATTGGATGCTACGGCAGCCGTACTGGTTGCTCTGGCAACCATCTTGGTTGCTATGGCAGCCATCTTTGTTGCTAGGGTGGCCATTTTGTTCGCTATAACAGCCATCTTTGCTGCTAAATTGGCCATCTTGGTTGCTATGGCAACCATTTTGATTGCTAGAATGGCCATCTTGGTTGCTATGGCAGCCACCTTTGTTGCTAGGGCGGCCATTTTAGTTGCTATGGCAGCCATCCTCGTTGCTAGGGTCGCAATCTTGGTTGCTATGGCAACCATCTTGGTTGCTAAGGGTAGTCATTTTGGTTGCTAGGGCAGCCATCTTGGTTGCTAGGGCGACCATCTTGGTTGCTAGGGGCAGTCATCTTGGTTGCTAGGGGCAGCCATCTTGGTTGCTAGGTCAGCCGAATAGCATGCTACGGTAAACATCTTGGTTGCTACGGAAACAAACTTCGTTGCTACGGTCGTCATATTGCTTGCTTTGGCAAGAATCTAGCATTGTTAGTGTGTCCATCGTGGTTGCTAGGGTGACGCATTTGTTGCTAAGGCGGCCACCTTGGTTGCTATGGCTATAATCTTGGTTGCTAGGGCGGCCACCTTGGCTGCTATGCATCCCTCTTGGTTGCTAGGGCTGCCACCTTGGTTGCTATGGCAGCCATCTTTGTTGCTAGTTTGGCCATTTTGGTCGCTATAACAGCCATCTTTGCTGCTAAATTGGCCATCTTGGTTGCTATGGCAACCATTTTGATTGCTAGAATTGCCATCTTAGTTGCTATGGCAGCCATCCTCGTTGCTAGGGTCGCAATCTTGGTTGCTATGGCAACCATTTTTGTTGCTAGAGTGGCCATTTAGGCTGCTATGGCAGCAATCTTGGTTGCTAGGGCAACCATCTTGGTTGCTAGGGGTAGTCATTTTGGTTGCTATGGCAACCATCTTGGTTGCTACGGAAACAAAGTTCGTTGCTACGGCTGCCATGTTGGTTGCTTTGGCAAGAATCTAGCATTGTTAGTGTGGCCATCCTGGTTGCTAGGTCGCCACCTTTGTTGCTAAGGTGGCCACCTTGGTTGCTATGGCAACTGTCTTAGTTGCTACGGCGGCCATCTTGGTTGCTATGGAAGCCATTTTAGTTGTTCTGTTGGCCATCTGGGTTGCTATGGCAGCCGTCTTTGCTGATAAATTGGCCACCTTGTCTGCTAGGGCAACCGTCTTGGTTGCTAAGGTGGCCATCTTGGTTGCTATGGCAGCCATCTTCGTTGCTAGGGTCGCAATCTTGGTTCCTCGGGCATTCTTCTTGGTTGCTATGGCAGCCTTTTTGGTTGCTAGGGTACCATATTGGTTGCTAGGGCAGCCATCTTGGTTGCTAGGGCGACCATCTTGGTTGCTAGGGGCAGTCATCTTGGTTGCTAGGGGCAGCCATCTTGGTTGCTAGGTCAGCCGAATAGCTTGCTACGGTAAACATCTTGGTTGCTATGGAAGCAAACTTCGTTGCTACGGCCGTCATATTGCTTGCTTTGGCAAGAAACTAGCGTTGTTAGTGTGGCCATCCTGGTTGCTAGGGCGCCACGTTTGTTGCTAAGGCGGCCACCTTGGTTGCTATGGCTATAATCTTGGTTGCTAGGGCGGCCACCTTGGCTGCTATGCATCCATCTTGGTTGCTAGGGCTGCTACCTTGGTTGCTATGGCAGCCAACTTTGTTGCTAAACTGGCCACCTTGGATGCTAGCAACCATCTTGGCTGCTAGGATCGCCCTCTTGGTTGCTATAGCAACTCTCTTGGTTGCTAGGCATCCATATTGGTTGCTACAGCAGCCATTTTGGTTGCTTTGGCAACCATCTTGGTTGCTATGGCAGCCAACTTTGTTGCTAAAGTGGCCACTTTGGCTGCTATGGCAACCATCTTGGTTGCTAGGATTGCCATCTTGGTTGCTATGGCAACCATTTTGATTGCTAGAATGGCCATCTTGGTTGCTATGGCAGCCATCCTCTTTGCTAGGGTCGCAATCTTGGTTGCTATGGCAACCATTTTGGTTGCTAGAGTGGCCATTTAGGCTGCTATGGCAGCAATCTTGGTTGCTAGGGCAACCATCTTGGTTGCTAGGGCGACCATCTTGGTTGCTAGGGGCAGTCATCTTGGTTGCTAGGGGCAGCCATCTTGGTTGCTAGGTCAGCCGAATAGCTTGCTACGGTAAACATCTTGGTTGCTACGGAGACAAACTTCGTTGCTACGGCCGTCATATTGCTTTCTTTGGCAAGAATCTAGCGTTGTTAGTGTGGCCATCCTGGTTGCTAGGGTGCCACATTTGTTGCTAAGGCGGCCACCTTGGTTGCTATGGCTATAATCTTGGTTGCTAGAGCGGCCACCTTGGCTGCTATGCATCCATCTTGGTTGCTAGGGCTGCCACCTTGGTTGCTATGGCAGCCAACTTTGTTGCTAAACTGGCCACCTTGGCTGCTATGGCAACCATCTTGGTTGCTGGCGTGGCCATCTTGGTTGCTAGGTCACACGACTTGGTTGCTAGTGTAAATATCTTGGTTGCTATGGAATCACACTTCGTTGCTACGGCCGTCATATTGGTTGCTTTGGCAAGAATCTAGCGTTGTTAGTGTGGCCATCCTGGTTGCTAGGGCGCCACGTTTGTTGCTAAGGCGGCCACCTTGGTTGCTATGGCTATAATCTTGATTGCTAGGGCGGCCACCTTGGTTGCTATGGCAGCCAACTTTGTTGCTAAACTGGCCACCTTGGCTGCTAGCAACCATCTTGGTTGCTAGGATCGCCCTCTTGGTTGCTATAGCAACTATCTTGGTTGCTAGGCAGCCATATTGGTTGCTACAGCAGCCATTTTGGTTGCTTTGGCAACCATCTTGGTTGCTATGGCAGCCGTCTTTGTTGCTAGGGTGGCCATTTTGGTCGCTATAACAGCCATCTTTGCTGCTAAATTGGCCATCTTGGTTGCTATGGCAACCATTTTGATTGCTGGAATGGCCACCTTGGTTGCTATGGGAGCCACCTTTGTTGCTAGGGCGGCCATCTTAGTTGCTATGGCAGCCATCCTCGTTGCTAGGGTCGCAATCTTGGTTGCTATGGCAACCATTTTTGTTGCTGGAGTGGCCATTTAGGCTGCTATGGCAGCAATCTTGGTTGCTAGGGCAACCATCTTGGTTGCTAGGGGTAGTCATTTTGGTTGCTATGGCAGCCATCTTGGTTGCTATAGAAACAAACTTCGTTGCTACGGCTGCCATATTGGTTGCTTTGGCAAGAATCTAGCATTGTTAGTGTGGCCATCCTGGTTGCTAGGGCGCCACCTTTGTTGCTAAGGTGGCCACCTTGCTTGCTATGGCAACTGTCTTAGATGCTACGGTGGCCATCTTGGTTGCTTTGGAAGCCATTTTAGTTGTTCTGTTGGCCATCTTGGTTACTATGGCAGCCAACTTTGTTGCTAAACTGGCCACTTTGGCTCCTATGGCAACCATCTTGGTTGCTAGGATCGCCCTCTTGGTTGCTATATCAACTATCTTGGTTGCTAGGCATCCATATTTGTTGCTACAGCAGCCATTTTGGTTGCTTTGGCAACCATCTTGGTTGCTATGGCAGCCAACTTTGTTGCTAAACTGGCCACTTTGGATGCTATGGCAATCATCTTGGTTGCTAGGATCGCCTTCTTGGTTGCTATAGCAACTATCTTGGTTGCTAGGCAGCTATATTGGTTGCTACGGCAGACATATTGGTTGCTTTGGCAACCATCTTGGTTGCTACGGCAGCCGTCTTTCTTGCTAGGGTGCCCATTTTGGTCGCTATAACAGCCATCTTTGCTGCTAAATTGGCCATCTTGGTTGCTATGGCAACAATTTTGATTGCTAGAATGGCCATCTTGGTTGCTATGGCAGCCACCTTTGTTGCTAGGGCGGCCATCTTAGTTGCTATGGCAGGCATCCTCGTTGCTAGGGTTGCAATCTTGGTTGCTATGGCAGCTATTTTGTTTGCTAGTGAGGCCATCCTCTTTGCTATGGCAACCATCTTTGTTGCTAGGGTCGCCATTTTGGTTACTATGACAGCCATCTTGGTTGCTAGGTCACACGACTTGGTTGCTACGGTAAACATCATGTTTGCTATGGAAGCAAACTTCGTTGCTACGGCCGTCATATTGCTTTCTTTGGCAAGAATCTAGCGTTGTTAGTGTGGCCATCCTGGTTGCTAGGGTGCCACATTTGTTGCTAAGGCGGCCACCTTGGTTGCTATGGCTATAATCTTGGTTGCTAGGGCGGCCACCTTGGCTGCTATGTATCCATCTTGGTTGCTAGGACTGCCACCTTGGTTGCTATGGCAGCCAACTTTGTTGCTAAACTGGCCACTTTGGCTCCTATGGCAACCATCTTGGTTGCTAGGATCGCCTTCTTAGTTGCTATAGCAACTATCTTGGTTGCTACTGCATCCATATTTGTTGCTACAGCAGCCATTTGGGTTGCTATGGCAACCATCTTGGTTGCTATGGCAGCCGTCTTTGTTGCTAGGGTGGCCATTTTGGTCGCTATAACAGCCATCTTTGCTGTTAAATTGGCCATCTTGGTTGCTATGGCAACCATTTTGTTTGCTAGAATGTCCATCTTGGTTGCTATGGCAGCCACCTTTGTTGCTAGAATTGCCATCTTAGTTGCTATGGCAGCCATCCTCGTTGCTAGGGTCGCAATCTTGGTTGCTATGGCAACCATTTTTGTTGCTGGAGTGGCCATTTAGGCTGCTATGGCAGCAATCTTGGTTGCTAGGGCAACCATCCTCGTTGCTAGGGGTAGTCATTTTGGTTGCTATGGCAGCCATCTTGGTTGCTATGGAAACAAACTTCGTTGCTACGGCCGTCATATTGCTTGCTTTGGCAAGAATCTAGCATTGTTAGTGTGGCCATCCTGGTTGCTAGGGTGACACATTTGTTGCTAAGGCGGCCACCTTGGTTGCTATGGCTATAATCTTGGTTGCTAGGGCGGCCACCTTGGCTGCTATGGCAGCCATCTTTGTTGCTAGGTTGGCCATTTTGGTCGCTATAACAGCCATCTTTGCTGCTAAATTGGCCATCTTGGTTTCTATGGCAACCATTTTGATTGCTAGAATTGCCATCTTAGTTGCTATGGCAGCCATCCTCGTTTCTAGGGTCGCAATCTTGGTTGCTATGGCAACCATTTTTGTTGCTGGAGTGGCCATTTAGGGTGCTATGGCAGCAATCTTGGTTGCTAGGGCAACCATCTTGGTTACTAGGGGTAGTCATTTTGGTTGCTATGGCAACCATCTTGGTTGCTACGGAAACAAAGTTCGTTGCTACGGCTGCCATGTTGGTTGCTTTGGCAAGAATCTAGCATTGTTAGTGTGGCCATCCTGGTTGCTAGGGCGCCACCTTTGTTGCTAAGGTGGCCACCTTGGTTGCTATGGCAACTGTCTTAGTTGCTACGGCGGCCATCTTGGTTGCTATGGAAGCCATTTTAGTTGTTCTGTTGGCCATCTTGGTTGCTATGGCAGCCGTCTTTGCTGATAAATTGACCACCTTGTCTGCTAGGGCAACCGTCTTGGTTGCTAAGGTGGCCATCTTGGTTGCTATGGCAGCCATCTTCGTTGCTAGGGTCGCAATCTTGGTTCCTCGGGCATTCTTCTTGGTTGCTATGGCAGCCTTTTTGGTTGCTAGGGTCGCCATATTGGTTGCTAGGGCAGCCATCTTGGTTGCTAGGGCGACCATCTTGGTTGCTAGGGGCAGTCATCTTGGTTGCTAGGGGCAGCCATCTTGGTTGCTAGGTCAGCCGAATAGCTTGCTACGGTAAACATCTTGGTTGCTACGGAAACAAACTTCGTTGCTACGGCCGTCATATTGGTTGCTTTGGCAAGAATCTAGCGTTGTTAGTGTGGCCATCCTGGTTGCTAGGGTGCCACATTTGTTGCTAAGGCGGCCACCTTGGTTGCTATGGCTATAATCTTGGTTGCTAGGGCAGCCACCTTGGCTGCTATGCATCCATCTTGGTTGCTAGGGCTGCCACCTTGGTTGCTATGGCAGCCAACTTTGTTGCTAAACTGGCCACCTTGTCTGCTAGGGCAACCGTCTTGGTTGCTAAGGTGGCCATCTTGGTTGCTATGGCAGCCATCTTCGTTGCTAGGGTCGCAATCTTGGTTCCTCGGGCATTCTTCTTGGTTGCTATGGCAGCCTTTTTGGTTGCTAGGGTCGCCATATTGGTTGCTAGGGCAGCCATCTTGGTTGCTAGGGCGACCATCTTGGTTGCTAGGGGCAGTCATCTTGGTTGCTAGGGGCAGCCATCTTGGTTGCTAGGTCAGCCGAATAGCTTGCTACGGTAAACATCTTGGTTGCTACGGAAGCAAACTTCGTTGCTACGGCCGTCATATTGCTTTCTTTGGCAAGAATCTAGCGTTGTTAGTGTGGCCATCCTGGTTGCTAGGGTGCCACATTTGTTGCTAAGGCGGCCACCTTGGTTGCTATGGCTATAATCTTGGTTGCTAGGGCGGCCACCTTGGCTGCTATGCATCCATCTTGGTTGCTAGGGCTGCCACCTTGGTTGCTATGGCAGCCAACTTTGTTGCTAAACTGGCCACCTTGGCTGCTATGGCAACCATCTTGGTTGCTGGCGTGGCCATCTTGGTTGCTAGGTCACACGACTTGGTTGCTAGTGTAAATATCTTGGTTGCTATGGAATCACACTTCGTTGCTACGGCCGTCATATTGGTTGCTTTGGCAAGAATCTAGCGTTGTTAGTGTGGCCATCCTGGTTGCTAGGGCGCCACGTTTGTTGCTAAGGCGGCCACCTTGGCTGCTATGCATCCATCTTGGTTGCTAGGGCTGCCACCTTGGTTGCTATGGCAGCCAACTTTGTTGCTAAACTGGCCACCTTGGCTGCTATGGCAACCATCTTGGTTGCTAGGATCGCCCTCTTGGTTGCTATAGCAACTATCTTGGTTGCTAGGCAGCCATATTGGTTGTTACAGCAGCCATTTTGGTTGCTTTGGCAACCATCTTGGTTGCTATGGCAGCCGTCTTTGTTGCTAGGGTGCCCATTTTGGTGGCTATAACAGCCATCTTTGCTGCTAAATTGGCCATCTTGATTGCTATGGCAACCATTTTGATTGCTAGAATGGCCATCTTGGTTGCCATGGCAGCCACCTTTGTTGCTAGGGCGGCCATCTTAGGTGCTATGGCAGCCATCCTCGTTGCTAGGGTTGCAATCTTGGTTGCTATGGCAGCCATTTTGTTTGTAAGTGAGGCCATCCTCTTTGCTATGGCAGCAATCTTTCTTGAGAGGGTCGCCATTTTGGTTACTATGGCAGCCATCTTGGTTGCTAGGTCAGCCGAATAGCTTGCTACGGTAAACATCTTGGTTGCTATGGAAGCAAACTTCGTTGCTACGGCCGTCATATTGCTTTCTTTGGCAAGAATCTAGCGTTGTTAGTGTGGCCATCCTGGTTGCTAGGGCGCCAACTTTGTTGCTAAGGCGGCCACCTTGGTTGCTATGGCTATAATCTTGGTTCCTAGGACGGCCACCTTGGCTGCTATGGCTATAATCTTGGTTGGTAGGGCTGCCACCTTGGTTGCTATGGCAGCCATCTTGGTTGCTATGGAAACAAACTTCGTTGCTACGGCTGCCATATTGGTTGCTTTGGCAAGAATCTAGCAGTGTGTGTGTGCCATCCTGGTTGCTAGGGCGCCACCTTTGTTGCTAAGGTGGCCACCTTGGTTGCTATGGCAACTGTCTTAGTTGCTACGGCGGCCATCTTGGTTGCTATGGCAGCCAACTTTGTTGCTAAACTGGCCACTTTGGCTGCTATGGCAACCATCTTGGTTGCTAGGATCGCCTTCTTGGTTGCTATAGCAACTATTTGGTTGCTACAGCATCCATATTTGTTGCTACAGCAGCCATTTTGGTTGCTTTGGCAACCATCTTGGTTGCTATGGCAGCCGTCTTTGTTGCTAGGGTGGCCATTTTGGTCGCTATAACAGCCATCTTTGCTGCTAAATTGGCCATCTTGGTTGCTATGGCAACCATTTTGATTGCTAGAATGGCCATCTTAGTTGCTATGGCAGCCATCCTCGTTGCTAGGGTTGCAATCTTGGTTGCTATGGCAGCTGTTTTTTTTGCTAGTGAGGCCATCCTCTTTGCTGTGGCAACCATCTTTGTTGCTAGGGTCGCCATTTTGGTTACTATGGCAGCCATCTTTGCTGCTAAGTTGGACACCTTGGTTGCTAGGGAAGCCATCTTGGTTGCTAGGCTCGCCGTCTTGGTTGCTATGGTTACCATCTTGGTTGCTTGGTCAGCCATCTTGGTTGCAAGAGTGGCCATTTTGGTTGCTATGGCAGCCATTTTGGTTGCTAGGTCAAACGACTTGGTTGCTACGGTAAACATCTTGTTTGCTATGGAAGCAAACTTCGTAGCTACGGCCGTCACATTGCTTGCTTTGGCAGGAATCTACCGTTGTTAGTGTGGCCATCCTGGTTGCTAGGGTGCCACGTTTGTTGCTAAGGCGGCCACCTTGGTTGCTATGGCTATAATCTTGGTTGCTAGGGCAGCCACCTTGGCTGCTATGCATCCATCTTGGTTGCTAGGGCTGCCACCTTGGTTGCTATGGCAGCCAACTTTGTTGCTAAACTGGCCACCTTGTCTGCTAGGGCAACCGTCTTGGTTGCTAAGGTGGCCATCTTGGTTGCTATGGCAGCCATCTTCGTTGCTAGGGTCGCAATCTTGGTTCCTCGGGCATTCTTCTTGGTTGCTATGGCAGCCTTTTTGGTTGCTAGGGTCGCCATATTGGTTGCTAGGGCAGCCATCTTGGTTGCTAGGGCGACCATCTTGGTTGCTAGGGGCAGTCATCTTGGTTGCTAGGGGCAGCCATCTTGGTTGCTAGGTCAGCCGAATAGCTTGCTACGGTAAACATCTTGGTTGCTAGGGGCAGTCATCTTGGTTGCTAGGGGCAGCCATCTTGGTTGCTAGGTCAGCCGAATAGCTTGCTACGGTAAACATCTTGGTTGCTACGGAAACAAACTTCGTTGCTACGGCCGTCATATTGCTTTCTTTGGCAAGAATCTAGCGTTGTTAGTGTGGCCATCCTGGTTGCTAGGGTGCCACATTTGTTGCTAAGGCGGCCACCTTGGTTGCTATGGCTATAATCTTGGTTGCTAGGGCGGCCACCTTGGCTGCTATGCATCCATCTTGGTTGCTAGGGCTGCCACCTTGGTTGCTATGGCAGCCAACTTTGTTGCTAAACTGGCCACCTTGGCTGCTATGGCAACCATCTTGGTTGCTGGCGTGGCCATCTTGGTTGCTAGGTCACACGACTTGGTTGCTAGTGTAAATATCTTGGTTGCTATGGAATCACACTTCGTTGCTACGGCCGTCATATTGGTTGCTTTGGCAAGAATCTAGCTTTGTTAGTGTGGCCATCCTGGTTGCTAGGGCGCCACGTTTGTTGCTAAGGCGGCCACCTTGGTTGCTATGGCTATAATCTTGATTGCTATGGCGGCCACCTTGGCTGCTATGCAACCATCTTGGTTGGTAGGGCTGCCACCTTGGTTGCTATGGCAGCCATCTTGGTTGCTATGGAAACAAACTTAGTTGCTACGGCTGCCATATTGGTTGCTTTGGCAGGAATCTAGCAGTGTGTGTGTGCCATCCTGGTTGCTAGGGTGCCACCTTTGTTGCTAAGGTGGCCACCTTGGTTGCTATGGCAACTGTCTTAGTTGCTACGGCGGCCATCTTGGTTGCTATGGAAGCCAACTTTGTTGCTAAACTGGCCACTTTGGCTGCTATGGCAACCATCTTGGTTGCTAGGATCGCCTTCTTGGTTGCTATAGCAACTATTTGGTTGCTACAGCATCCATATTTGTTGCTACAGCAGCCATTTTGGTTGCTTTGGCAACCATCTTGGTTGCTATGGCAGCCGTCTTTGTTGCTAGGGTGGCCATTTTGGTCGCTATAACAGCCATCTTTGCTGCTAAATTGGCCATCTTGGTTGCTATGGCAACCATTTTGATTGCTAGAATGGCCATCTTAGTTGCTATGGCAGCCATCCTCGTTGCTAGGGTTGCAATCTTGGTTGCTATGGCAGCTGTTTTTTTTGCTAGTGAGGCCATCCTCTTTGCTGTGGCAACCATCTTTGTTGCTAGGGTCGCCATTTTGGTTACTATGGCAGCCATCTTTGCTGCTAAGTTGGACACCTTGGTTGCTAGGGAAGCCATCTTGGTTGCTAGGCTCGCCGTCTTGGTTGCTATGGTTACCATCTTGGTTGCTTGGTCAGCCATCTCGGTTGCAAGAGTGGCCATTTTGGTTGCTATGGCAGCCATTTTGGTTGCTAGGTCAAACGACTTGGTTGCTACGGTAAACATCTTGTTTGCTATGGAAGCAAACTTCGTAGCTACGGCCGTCACATTGCTTGCTTTGGCAGGAATCTACCGTTGTTAGTGTGGCCGTCCTGGTTGCTAGGATGCCACGTTTGTTGCTAAGGCGGCTACCTTGGTTGCTATGGCATCCAACTTTGCTGCTAGGATCGCCGTCTTGGCTGATATTGCAAATATCTTGGTTGCTATGCAGCTATATTGGTTGCTACGGCAGACATATTGGTTGCTTTGGCAACCATCTTGGTTGCTACGGCAGCCATCTGTGTTGCTAGGGTGGCCATTTTGCTCACTATAACAGCCATCTTTGCTGCTAAATTGGCCATCTTGGTTGCTATGGCAACCATTTTGATTGCTAGAATGGCCATCTTGGTTGCTATGGCAGCCACCTTTGTTGCTAGGGCGGCCATCTTAGTTGCTATGGCAGCCATCCTCGTTGCTAGGGTTGCAATCTTGGTTGCTATGGCAGCCATTTTGTTTGCTAGTGAGGCCATCCTCTTTGCTATGGCAGCGATCTTTCTTGAGAGGGTCGCCATTTTGGTTACTATGGCAGCCATCTTGGTTGCTAGGTCAGCCGAATAGCTTGCTACGGTAAACATCTTGGTTGCTATGGAAGCAAACTTCGTTGCTACGGCCGTCATATTGCTTTCTTTGGCAAGAATCTAGCGTTGTTAGTGTGGCCATCCTGGTTGCTAGGGCGCCACGTTTGTTGCTAAGGCGGCCACCTTGGTTGCTATGGCTATAATCTTGGTTCCTAGGACGGCCACCTTGGCTGCTATGGCTATAATCTTGGTTGCTAGGGCTGCCACCTTGGTTGCTATGGCAGCCATCTTGGTTGCTATGGAAACAAACTTCGTTGCTACGGCTGCCATATTGGTTGCTTTGGCAAGAATCTAGCAGTGTGTGTGTGCCATCCTGGTTGCTAGGGCGCCACCTTTGTTGCTAAGGTGGCCACCTTGGTTGCTATGGCAACTGTCTTAGTTGCTACGGCGGCCATCTTGGTTGCTATGGAAGCCAACTTTGTTGCTAAACTGGCCACTTTGGCTGCTATGGCAACCATCTTGGTTGCTAGGATCGCCTTCTTGGTTGCTATAGCAACTATTTGGTTGCTACAGCATCCATATTTGTTGCTACAGCAGCCATTTTGGTTGCTTTGGCAACCATCTTGGTTGCTATGGCAGCCGTCTTTGTTGCTAGGGTGGCCATTTTGGTCGCTATAACAGCCATCTTTGCTGCTAAATTGGCCATCTTGGTTGCTATGGCAACCATTTTGATTGCTAGAATGGCCATCTTAGTTGCTATGGCAGCCATCCTCGTTGCTAGGGTTGCAATCTTGGTTGCTATGGCAGCTGTTTTTTTTGCTAGTGAGGCCATCCTCTTTGCTGTGGCAACCATCTTTGTTGCTAGGGTCGCCATTTTGGTTACTATGGCAGCCATCTTTGCTGCTAAGTTGGACACCTTGGTTGCTAGGGAAGCCATCTTGGTTGCTAGGCTCGCCGTCTTGGTTGCTATGGTTACCATCTTGGTTGCTTGGTCAGCCATCTCGGTTGCAAGAGTGGCCATTTTGGTTGCTATGGCAGCCATTTTGGTTGCTAGGTCAAACGACTTGGTTGCTACGGTAAACATCTTGTTTGCTATGGAAGCAAACTTCGTAGCTACGGCCGTCACATTGCTTGCTTTGGCAGGAATCTACCGTTGTTAGTGTGGCCGTCCTGGTTGCTAGGATGCCACGTTTGTTGCTAAGGCGGCTACCTTGGTTGCTATGGCATCCAACTTTGCTGCTAGGATCGCCCTCTTGGCTGATATTGCAAATATCTTGGTTGCTACGCAGCTATATTGGTTGCTACGGCAGACATATTGGTTGCTTTGGCAACCATCTTGGTTGCTATGGCAGCCGTCTTTGTTGCTAGGGTGCCCATTTTGGTCGCTATAACAGCCATCTTTGCTGCTAAATTGGCCATCTTGATTGCTATGGCAACCATTTTGATTGCTAGAATGGCCATCTTGGTTGCCATGGCAGCCACCTTTGTTGCTAGGGCGGCCATCTTAGTTGCTATGGCAGCCATCCTCGTTGCTAGGGTTGCAATCTTGGTTGCTATGGCAGCCATTTTGTTTGCTAGTGAGGCCATCCTCTTTGCTATGGCAGCGATCTTTCTTGAGAGGGTCGCCATTTTGGTTACTATGGCAGCCATCTTGGTTGCTAGGTCAACCGAATAGCTTGCTACGGTAAACATCTTGGTTGCTATGGAAGCAAACTTCGTTGCTACGGCCGTCATATTGCTTTCTTTGGCAAGAATCTACCGTTGTTAGTGTGGCCATCCTGGTTGCTAGGGCGCCACATTTGTTGCTAAGGCGGCCACCTTGGTTGCTATGGCTATAATCTTGGTTCCTAGGACGGCCACCTTGGCTGCTATGGCTATAATCTTGGTTGCTAGGGCTGCCACCTTGGTTGCTATGGCAGCCATCTTGGTTGCTATGGAAACAAACTTCGTTGCTACGGCTGCCATATTGGTTGCTTTGGCAAGAATCTAGCAGTGTGTGTGTGCCATCCTGGTTGCTAGGGCGGCACCTTTGTTGCTAAGGTGGCCACCTTGGTTGCTATGGCAACTGTCTTAGTTGCTACGGCGGCCATCTTGGTTGCTATGGAAGCCAACTTTGTTGCTAAACTGGCCACTTTGGCTGCTATGGCAACCATCTTGGTTGCTAGGATCGCCTTCTTGGTTGCTATAGCAACTATTTGGTTGCTACAGCATCCATATTTGTTGCTACAGCAGCCATTTTGGTTGCTTTGGCAACCATCTTGGTTGCTATGGCAGCCGTCTTTGTTGCTAGGGTGGCCATTTTGGTCGCTATAACAGCCATCTTTGCTGCTAAATTGGCCATCTTGGTTGCTATGGCAACCATTTTGATTGCTAGAATGGCCATCTTAGTTGCTATGGCAGCCATCCTCGTTGCTAGGGTTGCAATCTTGGTTGCTATGGCAGCTGGTTTTTTTGCTAGTGAGGCCATCCTCTTTGCTGTGGCAACCATCTTTGTTGCTAGGGTCGCCATTTTGGTTACTATGGCAGCCATCTTTGCTGCTAAGTTGGACACCTTGGTTGCTAGGGAAGCCATCTTGGTTGCTAGGCTCGCCGTCTTGGTTGCTATGGTTACCATCTTGGTTGCTTGGTCAGCCATCTTGGTTGCAAGAGTGGCCATTTTGGTTGCTATGGCAGCCATTTTGGTTGCTAGGTCAAACGACTTGGTTGCTACGGTAAACATCTTGTTTGCTATGGAAGCAAACTTCGTAGCTACGGCCGTCACATTGCTTGCTTTGGCAGGAATCTACCGTTGTTAGTGTGGCCGTCCTGGTTGCTAGGATGCCACGTTTGTTGCTAAGGCGGCTACCTTGGTTGCTATGGCATCCAACTTTGCTGCTAGGATCGCCCTCTTGGCTGATATTGCAAATATCTTGGTTGCTATGCAGCTATATTGGTTGCTACGGCAGACATATTGGTTGCTTTGGCAACCATCTTGGTTGCTATGGCAGCCGTCTTTGTTGCTAGGGTGCCCATTTTGGTCGCTATAACAGCCATCTTTGCTGCTAAATTGGCCATCTTGATTGCTATGGCAACCATTTTGATTGCTAGAATGGCCATCTTGGTTGCCATGGCAGCCACCTTTGTTGCTAGGGCGGCCATCTTAGTTGCTATGGCAGCCATCCTCGTTGCTAGGGTTGCAATCTTGGTTGCTATGGCAGCCATTTTGTTTGCTAGTGAGGCCATCCTCTTTGCTATGGCAGCAATCTTTCTTGAGAGGGTCGCCATTTTGGTTACTATGGCAGCCATCTTGGTTGCTAGGTCAGCCGAATAGCTTGCTACGGTAAACATCTTGGTTGCTATGGAAACAAACTTCGTTGCTACGGCCGTCATATTGCTTTCTTTGGCAAGAATCTAGCGTTGTTAGTGTGGCCATCCTGGTTGCTAGGGCGCCACATTTGTTGCTAAGGCGGCCACCTTGGTTGCTATGGCTATAATCTTGGTTCCTAGGACGGCCACCTTGGCTGCTATGGCTATAATCTTGGTTGCTAGGGCTGCCACCTTGGTTGCTATGGCAGCCATCTTGGTTGCTATGGAAACAAACTTCGTTGCTACGGCTGCCATATTGGTTGCTTTGGCAAGAATCTAGCAGTGTGTGTGTGCCATCCTGGTTGCTAGGGCGCCACCTTTGTTGCTAAGGTGGCCACCTTGGTTGCTATGGCAACTGTCTTAGTTGCTACGGCGGCCATCTTGGTTGCTATGGAAGGCAACTTTGTTGCTAAACTGGCCACTTTGGCTGCTATGGCAACCATCTTGGTTGCTAGGATCGCCTTCTTGGTTGCTATAGCAACTATTTGGTTGCTACAGCATCCATATTTGTTGCTACAGCAGCCATTTTGGTTGCTTTGGCAACCATCTTGGTTGCTATGGCAGCCGTCTTTGTTGCTAGGGTGGCCATTTTGGTCGCTATAACAGCCATCTTTGCTGCTAAATTGGCCATCTTGGTTGCTATGGCAACCATTTTGATTGCTAGAATGGCCATCTTAGTTGCTATGGCAGCCATCCTCGTTGCTAGGGTTGCAATCTTGGTTGCTATGGCAGCTGTTTTTTTTGCTAGTGAGGCCATCCTCTTTGCTGTGGCAACCATCTTTGTTGCTAGGGTCGCCATTTTGGTTACTATGGCAGCCATCTTTGCTGCTAAGTTGGACACCTTGGTTGCTAGGGAAGCCATCTTGGTTGCTAGGCTCGCCGTCTTGGTTGCTATGGTTACCATCTTGGTTGCTTGGTCAGCCATCTCGGTTGCAAGAGTGGCCATTTTGGTTGCTATGGCAGCCATTTTGGTTGCTAGGTCAAACGACTTGGTTGCTACGGTAAACATCTTGTTTGCTATGGAAGCAAACTTCGTAGCTACGGCCGTCACATTGCTTGCTTTGGCAGGAATCTATCGTTGTTAGTGTGGCCGTCCTGGTTGCTAGGATGCCACGTTTGTTGCTAAGGCGGCTACCTTGGTTGCTATGGCATCCAACTTTGCTGCTAGGATCGCCCTCTTGGCTGATATTGCAAATATCTTGGTTGCTACGCAGCTATATTGGTTGCTACGGCAGACATATTGGTTGCTTTGGCAACCATCTTGGTTGCTACGGCAGCCATCTGTGTTGCTAGGGTGGCCATTTTGGTCGCTATAACAGCCATCTTTGCTGCTAAATTGGCCATCTTGGTTGCTATGGCAACCATTTTGATTGCTAGAATGGCCATCTTGGTTGCTATGGCAGCCACCTTTGTTGCTAGGGCGGCCATCTTAGTTGCTATGGCAGCCATCCTCGTTGCTAGGGTCGCAATCTTGGTTGCTATGGCAACCATTTTGGTTGCTCGAGTGGCCATTTAGGCTGCTATGGCAGCAATCTTGGTTGCTAGGGCAACCATCTTGGTTGCTAGGGGTAGTCATTTTGGTTGCTATGGCAGCCATCTTGGTTGCTATGGAAACAAACTTCGTTGCTACGGCTGCCATATTGGTTGCTTTGGCAAGAATCTAGCATTGTTAGTGTGGCCATCCTGGTTGCTAGGGCGCCACCTTTGTTGCTAAGGTGGCCACCTTGGTTGCTATGGCAACTGTCTTAGTTGCTACGGCGGCCATCTTGGTTGCTATGGAAGCCATTTTAGTTGTTCTGTTGGCCATCTTGGTTGCTATGGCAGCCGTCTTTGCTGATAAATTGGCCACCTTGTCTGCTAGGGCAACCGTCTTGGTTGCTAAGGTGGCCATCTTGGTTGCTATGGCAGCCATCTTCGTTGCTAGGGTCGCAATCTTGGTTCCTCGGGCATTCTTCTTGGTTGCTATGGCAGCCTTTTTGGTTGCTAGGGTGCCATATTGGTTGCTAGGGCAGCCATCTTGGTTGCTAGGGCGAGCTTCTTGGTTGCTAGGGGCAGTCATCTTGGTTGCTAGGGGCAGCCATCTTGGTTGCTAGGTCAGCCGAATAGCTTGCTACGGTAAACATCTTGGTTGCTATGGAAACAAACTTCGTTGCTACGGCCGTCATATTGGTTGCTTTGGCAAGAATCTAGCGTTGTTAGTGTGGCCATCCTGGTTGCTAGGGCGCCACCTTTGTTGCTAAGGCGGCCACCTTGGTTGCTATGGCTATAATCTTGGTTGCTAGAGCGGCCACCTTGGCTGCTATGCATCCATCTTGGTTGCTAGGGCTGCCACCTTGGTTGCTATGGCAGCCAACTTTGTTGCTAAACTGGCCACCTTGGCTGCTATGGCAACCATCTTGGTTGCTGGCGTGGCCATCTTGGTTGCTAGGTCACACGACTTGGTTGCTAGTGTAAATATCTTGGTTGCTATGGAATCACACTTCGTTGCTACGGCCGTCATATTAGTTGCTTTGGCAAGAATCTAGCGTTGTTAGTGTGGCCATCCTGGTTGCTAGGGCGCCACCTTTGTTGCTAAGGCGGCCACCTTGGTTGCTATGGATATAATCTTGATTGCTAGGGCGGCCACCTTGGTTGCTATGGCAGCCAACTTTGTTGCTAAACTGGCCACCTTGGCTGCTAGCAACCATCTTGGTTGCTAGGATCGCCCTCTTGGTTGCTATAGCAACTATCTTGCTTGCTAGGCAGCCATATTGGTTGCTACAGCAGCCATTTTGGTTGCTTTGGCAACCATCTTGGTTGCTATGGCAGCCGTCTTTGTTGCTAGGGTGCCCATTTTGGTCGCTATAACAGCCATCTTTGCTGCTAAATTGGCCATCTTGGTTGCTATGGCAACCATTTTGATTGCTAGAATGGCCATCTTGGTTGCTATGGGAGCCACCTTTGTTGCTAGGGCGGCCATCTTAGTTGCTATGGCAGCCATCCTCGTTGCTAGGGTTGCAATCTTGGTTGCTATGGCAGATATTTTGTTTGCTAGTGAGGCCATCCTCTTTGCTATGGCAACCATCTTTGTTGGTAGGGTCGCCATTTTGGTTACTATGGCGTGGCCATCTTGGTTGCTAGGTCACACGACTTGGTTGCTACGGTAAACATCTTGTTTGCTATGGAAGCAAACTTCGTTGCTACGGCCGTCATATTTCTTTCTTTGGCAAGAATCTAGCGTTGTTAGTGTGGCCATCCTGGTTGCTAGGGCGCCATGTTTGTTGCTAAGGCGGCCACCTTGCTTGCTATGGCAACTGTCTTAGTTGCTACGGCGGCCACCTTGGCTGCTATGCATCCATCTTGGTTGCTAGGGCTGCCACCTTGGTTGCTATGGCAGCCAACTTTGTTGCTAAACTGGCCATTTTGCCTCCTATGGCAACCATCTTGGTTGCTAGGATCGCCCTCTTGGTTGCTATAGCAACTATCTTGGTTGCTAGGCAGCCATATTGGTTGTTACAGCAGCCATTTTGGTTGCTTTGGCAACCATCTTGGTTGCTATGGCAGCCGTCTTTGTTGCTAGGGTGGCCATTTTGGTCGCTATAACAGCCATCTTTGCTGCTATATTGGCCATCTTGGTTGCTATGGCAACCATTTTGATTGCTAGAATGGCCATCTTAGTTGCTATGGCAGCCATTCTCGTTGCTAGGGTCGCAATCTTGGTTGCTATGGCAGCTGTTTTTTTTGCTAGTGAGGCCATCCTCTTTGCTGTGGCAACCATCTTTGTTGCTAGGGTCGCCATTTTGGTTACTATGACAGCCATCTTTGCTGCTAAGTTGGACACCTTGGTTGCTAGGGAAGCCATCTTGGTTGCTAGGCTCGCCATCTTGGTTGCTATGGTTACCATCTTGGTTGCTTGGTCAGCCATCTCGGTTGCAAGAGTGGCCATTTTGGTTGCTATGGCAGCCATTTTGGCTGCTAGGTCAAACGACTTGGTTGCTACGGTAAACATCTTGTTTGCTATGGAAGCAAACTTCGTTGCTACGGCCGTCACATTGCTTGCTTTGGCAGGAATCTACCGTTGTTAGTGTGGCCGTCCTGGTTGCTAGGATGCCACGTTTGTTGCTAAGGCGGCCACCTTGGTTGCTATGGCTATAATCTTGGTTGCTAGGGCGGCCACCTTGGCTGCTATGGCTATAATCTTGGTTGCTAGGGCTGCCACCTTGGTTGCTATGGCAGCCAACTTTGTTGCTAAACTGGCCACTTTGTCTGCTATGGCAACCATCTTGGTTGCTAGGATCGCCCTCTTGGTTGCTATAGCAACTATCTTGGTTGCTAGGCAGCCATATTGGTTGCTACGGCAGCCATTTTGGTTGCTTTGGCAACCATCTTGGTTGCTATGGCAGCCATCTGTGTTGCTAGGGTGGCCATTTTGGTCACTATAACAGCCATCTTTGCTGCTAAATTGGCCATCTTGGTTGCTATGGCAACCATTTTGATTGCTAGAATGGCCATCTTGGTTGCTATGGCAGCCACCTTTGTTGCTAGGGCGGCCATCTTAGTTGCTATGGCAGCCATCCTCGTTGCTAGGGTCGCAATCTTGGTTGCTATGGCAACCATTTTGGTTGCTCGAGTGGCCATTTAGGCTGCTATGGCAGCAATCTTGGTTGCTAGGGCAACCATCTTGGTTGCTAGGGGTAGTCATTTTGGTTGCTATGGCAGCCATCTTGGTTGCTATGGAAACAAACTTCGTTGCTACGGCTGCCATATTGGTTGCTTTGGCAAGAATCTAGCATTGTTAGTGTGGCCATCCTGGTTGCTAGGGCGCCACCTTTGTTGCTAAGGTGGCCACCTTGGTTGCTATGGCAACTGTCTTAGTTGCTACGGCGGCCATCTTGGTTGCTATGGAAGCCATTTTAGTTGTTCTGTTGGCCATCTTGGTTGCTATGGCAGCCGTCTTTGCTGATAAATTGGCCACCTTGTCTGCTAGGGCAACCGTCTTGGTTGCTAAGGTGGCCATCTTGGTTGCTATGGCAGCCATCTTCGTTGCTAGGGTCGCAATCTTGGTTCCTCGGGCATTCTTCTTGGTTGCTATGGCAGCCTTTTTGGTTGCTAGGGTGCCATATTGGTTGCTAGGGCAGCCATCTTGGTTGCTAGGGCGAGCTTCTTGGTTGCTAGGGGCAGTCATCTTGGTTGCTAGGGGCAGCCATCTTGGTTGCTAGGTCAGCCGAATAGCTTGCTACGGTAAACATCTTGGTTGCTATGGAAACAAACTTCGTTGCTACGGCCGTCATATTGGTTGCTTTGGCAAGAATCTAGCGTTGTTAGTGTGGCCATCCTGGTTGCTAGGGCGCCACCTTTGTTGCTAAGGCGGCCACCTTGGTTGCTATGGCTATAATCTTGGTTGCTAGAGCGGCCACCTTGGCTGCTATGCATCCATCTTGGTTGCTAGGGCTGCCACCTTGGTTGCTATGGCAGCCAACTTTGTTGCTAAACTGGCCACCTTGGCTGCTATGGCAACCATCTTGGTTGCTGGCGTGGCCATCTTGGTTGCTAGGTCACACGACTTGGTTGCTAGTGTAAATATCTTGGTTGCTATGGAATCACACTTCGTTGCTACGGCCGTCATATTAGTTGCTTTGGCAAGAATCTAGCGTTGTTAGTGTGGCCATTCTGGTTGCTAGGGCGCCACCTTTGTTGCTAAGGCGGCCACCTTGGTTGCTATGGATATAATCTTGATTGCTAGGGCGGCCACCTTGGTTGCTATGGCAGCCAACTTTGTTGCTAAACTGGCCACCTTGGCTGCTAGCAACCATCTTGGTTGCTAGGATCGCCCTCTTGGTTGCTATAGCAACTATCTTGCTTGCTAGGCAGCCATATTGGTTGCTACAGCAGCCATTTTGGTTGCTTTGGCAACCATCTTGGTTGCTATGGCAGCCGTCTTTGTTGCTAGGGTGCCCATTTTGGTCGCTATAACAGCCATCTTTGCTGCTAAATTGGCCATCTTGGTTGCTATGGCAACCATTTTGATTGCTAGAATGGCCATCTTGGTTGCTATGGGAGCCACCTTTGTTGCTAGGGCGGCCATCTTAGTTGCTATGGCAGCCATCCTCGTTGCTAGGGTTGCAATCTTGGTTGCTATGGCAGATATTTTGTTTGCTAGTGAGGCCATCCTCTTTGCTATGGCAACCATCTTTGTTGGTAGGGTCGCCATTTTGGTTACTATGGCGTGGCCATCTTGGTTGCTAGGTCACACGACTTGGTTGCTACGGTAAACATCTTGTTTGCTATGGAAGCAAACTTCGTTGCTACGGCCGTCATATTTCTTTCTTTGGCAAGAATCTAGCGTTGTTAGTGTGGCCATCCTGGTTGCTAGGGCGCCATGTTTGTTGCTAAGGCGGCCACCTTGCTTGCTATGGCAACTGTCTTAGTTGCTACGGCGGCCACCTTGGCTGCTATGCATCCATCTTGGTTGCTAGGGCTGCCACCTTGGTTGCTATGGCAGCCAACTTTGTTGCTAAACTGGCCATTTTGCCTCCTATGGCAACCATCTTGGTTGCTAGGATCGCCCTCTTGGTTGCTATAGCAACTATCTTGGTTGCTAGGCAGCCATATTGGTTGTTACAGCAGCCATTTTGGTTGCTTTGGCAACCATCTTGGTTGCTATGGCAGCCGTCTTTGTTGCTAGGGTGGCCATTTTGGTCGCTATAACAGCCATCTTTGCTGCTATATTGGCCATCTTGGTTGCTATGGCAACCATTTTGATTGCTAGAATGGCCATCTTAGTTGCTATGGCAGCCATTCTCGTTGCTAGGGTCGCAATCTTGGTTGCTATGGCAGCTGGTTTTTTTGCTAGTGAGGCCATCCTCTTTGCTGTGGCAACCATCTTTGTTGCTAGGGTCGCCATTTTGGTTACTATGACAGCCATCTTTGCTGCTAAGTTGGACACCTTGGTTGCTAGGGAAGCCATCTTGGTTGCTAGGCTCGCCATCTTGGTTGCTATGGTTACCATCTTGGTTGCTTGGTCAGCCATCTCGGTTGCAAGAGTGGCCATTTTGGTTGCTATGGCAGCCATTTTGGCTGCTAGGTCAAACGACTTGGTTGCTACGGTAAACATCTTGTTTGCTATGGAAGCAAACTTCGTTGCTACGGCCGTCACATTGCTTGCTTTGGCAGGAATCTACCGTTGTTAGTGTGGCCGTCCTGGTTGCTAGGATGCCACGTTTGTTGCTAAGGCGGCCACCTTGGTTGCTATGGCTATAATCTTGGTTGCTAGGTCTGCTACCTTGGTTGCTATGGCATCCAACTTTGCTGCTAGGATCGCCCTCTTGGCTGATATTGCAAATATCTTGGTTGCTAGGCAGCTATATTGGTTGCTACGGCAGCCATATTGGTTGCTATGGCAGGCATCTTTTTTGCTAGGGTGGCCATTTTGGTCGCTATAACAGCCATCTTTGCTGCTAAATTGGCCATCTTGGTTGCTATGGCAACCATTTTGATTGCTAGAATGGCCATCTTGGTTGCTATGGCAGCCACCTTTGTTGCTAGGGCGGCCATCTTAGTTGCTATGGCAGCCATCCTCGTTGCTAGGGTCGCAATCTTGGTTGCTATGGCAACCATTTTGGTTGCTAGAGTGGCCATTTAGGCTGCTATGGCAGCAATCTTGGTTGCTAGGGCGACCATCTTGGTTGCTAAGGGTAGTCATTTTGGTTGCTATGGCAGCCATCTTGGTTGCTATGGAAACAAACTTCGTTGCTACGGCCGTCATATTGCTTGCTTTGGCAAGAATCTAGCGTTGTTAGTGTGGCCATCCTGGTTGCTAGGGTGCCACATTTGTTGCTAAGGCGGCCACCTTGGTTGCTATGGCTATAATCTTGGTTGCTAAGGCGGCCACCTTGGCTGCTATGCATCCATCTTGGTTGCTAGGGCTGCCACCTTGGTTGCTATGGCAGCCAACTTTGTTGCTAAACTGGCCACCTTGGCTGCTATGGCAACCATCTTGGTTGCTGGCGTGGCCATCTTGGTTGCTAGGTCACACGACTTGGTTGCTAGTGTAAACATCTTGGTTGCTATGGAATCACACATCGTTGCTACGGCCGTCATATTGGTTACTTTGGCAAGAAACTAGCGTGGTTAGTGTGGCCATCCTGGTTGCTAGGGCGCCACGTTTGTTGCTAAGGCGGCCACCTTGGTTGCTATGGCTATAATCTTGGTTCCTAGGGCGGCCACCTTGGCTGCTATGGCTATAATCTTGGTTGCTAGGGCTGCCACCTTGGCTGCTATGCATCCATCTTGGTTGCTATGGCAGCCAACTTTGTTGCTAAACTGGCTACTTTGGCTGCTATGGCAACCATCTTGGTTGCTAGGATCGCCCTCTTGGTTGCTATAGCAACTATCTTGGTTGCTACAGCATCCATCTTTGTTGCTACAGCAGCCATTTTGGTTGCTATGGCAACCATCTTGGTTGCTATGGCAGCCGTCTTTGTTGCTAGGGTGGCCATTTTGGTCGCTATAACAGCCATCTTTGCTGCTATAATGGCCATCTTGGTTGCTATGGCAACCATTTTGATTGCTAGAATGGCCATCTTAGTTGCTATGGCAGGCATCCTCGTTGCTAGGGACGCAAACTTGGTAGCTATGGCAGCTGGTTTTTTTGCTAGTGAGGCCATCCTCTTTGCTGTGGCAACCATCTTTGTTGCTAGCGTCGCCATTTTGGTTACTATGGCAGCCATCTTTGCTGCTAAGTTGGACACCTTGGTTGCTAGGGAAGCCATCTTGGTTGCTAGGCTCGCCATCTTGGTTGCCATGGTTACCATCTTAGTTGCTTGGTCAGCCATCTCGGTTGCAAGAGTGGCCATTTTGGTTGCTATGGCAGCCATTTTGGTTGCTAGGTCAAACGACTTGGTTGCTACGGTAAACATCTTGGTTGCTATGGAAGCAAACTTCGTTGCTACGGCCGTCACATTGCTTGCTTTGGCAGGAATCTAGCGTTGTTAGTGTGGCCATCCTGGTTGCTAGGGCGCCACGTTTGTTGCTAAGGCGGCCACCTTGGTTGCTATGGCTATAATCTTGCTTGCTAGGGCTGCTACCTTGGTTGCTATGGCATCCAACTTTGCTGCTAGGATCGCCCTCTTGGCTGATATTGCAAATATATTGGTTGCTATGCAGCTATATTGGTTGCTACGGCAGCCATATTGGTTGCTTTGGCAACCATCTTGGTTGCTATGGCAGGCATCTTTTTTGCTAGGGTGGCCATTTTGGTCGCTATAACAGCCATCTTTGCTGCTGAATTGGCCATCTTGGTTGCTATGGCAACCATTTTGATTGCTAGAATGGACATTTTAGTTGCTATGGCAGCCATCCTCGTTGCTAGGGTCGCAATTTTGGTTGCTATGGCAACCATTTTGGTTGCTAGAGTGGCCATTTAGGCTGCTATGGCAGCAATCTTGGTTGCTAGGGCAACCATCTTGGTTGCTAGGGGTAGTCATTTTGGTTGCTATGGCAGCCATCTTGGTTGCTATGGAAACAAACTTCGTTGCTACGGCTGCCATATTGGTTGCTTTGGCAAGAATCTAGCATTGTTAGTGTGGCCATCCTGGTTCCTAGGGCGCCACCTTTGTTGCTAAGGTGGCCACCTTGCTTGCTATGGCAACTGTCTTAGTTGCTACGGCGGCCATCTTGGTTGCTATGGAAGCCACTTTAGTTGTTCTGTTGGCCACCCTGGTTGCTATGGCAGCCATCCTCGTTGCTAGGGTCGCAATCTTGGTTACTATGGCAACCATTTTGGTTGCTAGAGTGGCCATTTAGGCTGCTATGGCAGCAATCTTGGTTGCTAGGGCGACCATCTTGGTTGCTAGGTCAGCCGAATATCTTGCTACGGTAAACATCTTGGTTGCTACGGAAACAAACTTCGTTGCTACGGCCGTCATATTGGTTGCTTTGGCAAGAATCTAGCATTGTTAGTGTGGCCATCCTGGTTGCTAGGGTGCCACATTTGTCGCTAAGGCGGCCACCTTGGTTGCTATGGCTATAATCTTGGTTGCTAGGGCGGCCACCTTGGCTGCTATGCATCCATCTTGGTTGCTAGGGCAGCCAACTTTGTTGCTAAACTGGCTACTTTGGCTGCTATGGCAACCATCTTGGTTGCTAGGATCGCCCTCTTGGTTGCTATAGCAACTATCTTGGTTGTTACAGCATCCATATTTGTTGCTACAGCAGCCATTTTGGTTGCTATGGCAACCATCTTGGTTGCTATGGCAGCCGTCTTTGTTGCTATGGCAGCCGTCTTTGTTGCTAGGGTGGCCATTTTGGTCGCTATAACAGCCATCTTTGCTGCTATAATGGCCATCTTGGTTGCTATGGAAACCATTTTGATTTCTAGAATGGCCATCTTAGTTGCTATGGCAGCCATCTTCGTTGCTAGGGTCGCAATCTTGGTTGCTATGGCAACCATTTTGGTTGCTAGAGTGGCCATTTAGGCTGCTATGGCAGCAATCTTGGTTGCTAGGGCTACCATCTTGGTTGCTAGGGGTAGTCATTTTGGTTGCTATGGCAGCCATCTTGGTTGCTATGGAAACAAACTTCGTTGCTACGGCTGCCATATTGGTTGCTTTGGCAAGAATCTAGCATTCTTAGTGTGGCCATCCTGGTTGCTAGGGCGCCACGTTTGTTGCTAAGGTGGCCGCCTTGGTTGCTATGGCAACTGTCTTAGTTGCTACGGCGGCCATCTTGGTTGCTATGGAAGCCATTTTAGTTGTTCTGTTGGCCATCTTGGTTGCTATGGCAGCCGTCTTTGCTGATAAATTGGCCACCTTGTCTGCTAGGGCAACCGTCTTGGTTGCTAAGGTGGCCATCTTGGTTGCTATGGCAGCCATCTTCGTTGCTAGGGTCGCAATCTTGGTTCCTCGGGCATTCTTCTTGGTTGCTATGGCAGACTTTTTGGTTGCTAGGGTGGCCATTTAGGCTGCTAGGGCAGCAATCTTCGTTGCTAGGGCGACCATCTTGGTTGCTAGGGGCAGTCATCTTGGTTGCTAGGGGCAGCCATCTTGGTTGCTAGGTCAGCCGAATAGCTTGCTACGGTAAACGTCTTGGTTGCTACGGAAACAAACTTCGTTGCTACGGCCGTCATATTGGTTACTTTGGCAAGAAACTAGCGTGGTTAGTGTGGCCATCCTGGTTGCTAGGGCGCCACGTTTGTTGCTAAGGCGGCCACCTTGGTTGCTATGGCTATAATCTTGGTTCCTAGGGCGGCCACCTTGGCTGCTATGGCTATAATCTTGGTTGCTAGGGCTGCCACCTTGGCTGCTATGCATCCATCTTGGTTGCTATGGCAGCCAACTTTGTTGCTAAACTGGCTACTTTGGCTGCTATGGCAACCATCTTGGTTGCTAGGATCGCCCTCTTGGTTGCTATAGCAACTATCTTGGTTGTTACAGCATCCATATTTGTTGCTACAGCAGCCATTTTGGTTGCTATGGCAACCATCTTGGTTGCTATGGCAGCCGTCTTTGTTGCTATGGCAGCCGTCTTTGTTGCTAGGGTGGCCATTTTGGTCGCTATAACAGCCATCTTTGCTGCTATAATGGCCATCTTGGTTGCTATGGAAACCATTTTGATTTCTAGAATGGCCATCTTAGTTGCTATGGCAGCCATCTTCGTTGCTAGGGTCGCAATCTTGGTTGCTATGGCAACCATTTTGGTTGCTAGAGTGGCCATTTAGGCTGCTATGGCAGCAATCTTGGTTGCTAGGGCTACCATCTTGGTTGCTAGGGGTAGTCATTTTGGTTGCTATGGCAGCCATCTTGGTTGCTATGGAAACAAACTTCGTTGCTACGGCTGCCATATTGGTTGCTTTGGCAAGAATCTAGCATTCTTAGTGTGGCCATCCTGGTTGCTAGGGCGCCACGTTTGTTGCTAAGGTGGCCACCTTGGTTGCTATGGCAACTGTCTTAGTTGCTACGGCGGCCATCTTGGTTGCTATGGAAGCCATTTTAGTTGTTCTGTTGGCCATCTTGGTTGCTATGGCAGCCGTCTTTGCTGATAAATTGGCCACCTTGTCTGCTAGGGCAACCGTCTTGGTTGCTAAGGTGGCCATCTTGGTTGCTATGGCAGCCATCTTCGTTGCTAGGGTCGCAATCTTGGTTCCTCGGGCATTCTTCTTGGTTGCTATGGCAGACTTTTTGGTTGCTAGGGTGGCCATTTAGGCTGCTAGGGCAGCCATCTTGGTTGCTAGGGCGACCATCTTGGTTGCTAGGGGCAGTCATCTTGGTTGCTAGGGGCAGCCATCTTGGTTGCTAGGTCAGCCGAATAGCTTGCTACGGTAAACGTCTTGGTTGCTACGGAAACAAACTTCGTTGCTATGGCCGTCATATTGCTTGCTTTGGCAAGAATCTAGCGTTGTTAGTGTGGCCATCCTGGTTGCTAGGGTGCCACATTTGTTGCTAAGGCGGCCACCTTGGTTGCTATGGCTATAATCTTGGTTGCTAGAGCGGCCACCTTGGCTGCTATGCATCCATCTTGGTTGCTAGGGCTGCCACCTTGGTTGCTATGGCAGCCAACTTTGTTGCTAAACTGGCCAACTTAGCTGCTATGGCAACCATCTTGGTTGCTGGCGTGGCCATCTTGGTTGCTAGGTCACACGACTTGGTTGCTAGTGTAAACATCTTGGTTGCTATGGAATCACACTTCGTTGCTACAGCCGTCATATTGCTTGCTTTGGCAAGAATCTAGCATTGTTAGTGTGGCCATCCTGGTTGCTAGGGCGCCACATTTGTTGCTAAGGCGGCCACCTTGGTTGCTATGGCAATAATCTTGGTTGCTAGGGCGGCCACCTTGGCTGCTATGCATCCCTCTTGGTTGCTAGGGCTGCCACCTTGGTTGCTATGGCCGCCAACTTTGTTGCTAAATTGGCCACCTTGGCTGCTATGGCAACCATCTTGGTTGCTAGGATCGCCCTCTTGGTTGCTATAGCAACTCTCTTGGTTGCTAGGCATCCATATTGGTTGCTACAGCAGCCATTTTGGTTGCTTTGGCAACCATCTTGGTTGCTATGGCAGCCAACTTTGTTGCTAAAGTGGCCACTTTGGCTGCTATGGCAACCATCTTGGTTGCTAGGATTGCCATCTTGGTTGCTATGGCAACCATTTTGATTGCTAGAATGGCCATCTTGGTTGCTATGGCAGCCATCCTCTTTGCTAGGGTCGCAATCTTGGTTGCTATGGCAACCATTTTGGTTGCTAGAGTGGCCATTTAGGCTGCTATGGCAGCAATCTTGGTTGCTAGGGCAACCATCTTGGTTGCTAGGGCGACCATCTTGGTTGCTAGGGGCAGTCATCTTGGTTGCTAGGGGCAGCCATCTTGGTTGCTAGGTCAGCCGAATAGCTTGATACGGTAAACATCTTGGTTGCTACGGAAACAAACTTCGTTGCTACGGCCGTCATATTGCTTGCTTTGGCAAGAATCTAGCGTTGTTAGTGTGGCCATCCTGGTTGCTAGGGCGCCACATTTGTTGCTAAGGCGGCCACCTTGGTTGCTATGGCTATAATCTTGGTTGCTAGGGCGGCCACCTTGGCTGCTATGCATCCATCTTGGTTGCTAGGGCTGCCACCTTGGTTGCTATGGCAGCCAACTTTGTTGCTAAACTGGCCACCTTGGCTGCTATGGCAACCATCTTGGTTGCTGGCGTGGCCATCTTGGTTGCTAGGTCACACGACTTGGTTGCTAGTGTAAACATCTTGGTTGCTATGGAATCACACTTCGTTGCTACAGCCGTCATATTGCTTGCTTTGGCAAGAATCTAGCGTTGTTAGTGTGGCCATCCTGGTTGCTAGGGCGCCATGTTTGTTGCTAAGGCGGCCACCTTGGTTGCTATGGCTATAATCTTGATTGCTAGGGCACCCGCCTTGGTTGCTATGGCAGCCAACTTTGTTGCTAAATTGGCCACCTTGGCTGCTATGGCAACCATCTTGGTTGCTAGGACAGCCCTCTTGGTTGCTATAGCAACTATCTTGGTTGCTAGGCATCCATATTGGTTGCTACAGCAGCCATTTTGGTTGCTTTGGCAACCATCTTGGTTGCTATGGCAGCCAACTTTGTTGCTAAACTGGCCACTTTGGCTGCTATAGCAACCATCTCGGTTGCTAGGATTGCCATCTTGGTTGCTATGGCAACCATTTTGATTGCTAGAATGGCCATCTTGGTTGCTATGGCAGCCATCCTCGTTGCTAGGGTCGCAATCTTGGTTGCTATGGCAACCATTTTGGTTGCTAGAGTGGCCATTTAGGCTGCTATGGCAGCAATCTTGGTTGCTAGGGCAACCATCTTGGTTGCTAGGGCGACCATCTTGGTTGCTAGGGGCAGTCATCTTGGTTGCTAGGGGCAGCCATCTTGGTTGCTAGGTCAGCCGAATAGCTTGCTACGGTAAACATCTTGGTTGCTACGGAAACAAACTTCGTTGCTACGGCCGTCATATTGGTTGCTTTGGCAAGAATCTAGCGTTGTTAGTGTGGCCATCCTGGTTGCTAGGGCGCCACGTTTGTTGCTAAGGCGGCCACCTTGGTTGCTATGGCTATAATCTTGGTTGCTAGGGCGGCAACCTGGGCTGCTATGCATCCATCTTGGTTGCTAGGGCTGCCACCTTGGTTGCTAAACTGGCCACTTTGGCTGCTATGGACACCATCTTGGTTGCTAGGATCGCCCTCTTGGTTGCTATAGCAACTATCTTGCTTGCTAGGCAGCCATATTGGTTGTTACAGCAGCCATTTTGGTTGCTTTGGCAACCATCTTGGTTGCTATGGCAGCCGTCTTTGTTGCTAGGGTCGCCATTTTGGTCGCTATAACAGCCATCTTTGCTGCTAAATTGGCCATCTTGGTTGCTATGGCAACCATTTTGATTGCCAGAATGGCCATCTTAGTTGCTATGGCAGCCACCTTTGTTGCTAGGGCGGCCATCTTAGTTGCTATGGCAGCCATCCTCGTTGCTAGGGTTGCAATCTTGGTTGCTATGGCAGCTATTTTGTTTGCTAGTGAGGCCATCCTCTTTGCTATGGCAACCATCTTTGTTGCTAGGGTCGCCATTTTGGTTACTATGGCAGCCATCTTTGCTGCTAAGTTGGACAACTTGGTTGCTAGGGAAGCCATCTTGGTTGCTAGGCTCGCCATCTTGGTTGCTATGGCTACCATCTTGGTTGTTTGGTCAGCCATCTCGGTTGCAAGAGTGGCCATTTTGGTTGCTATGGCAGCCATTTTGGTTGCTAGGTCAAACGACTTGGTTGCTACGGTAAACATCTTGTTTGCTATGGAAGCAAACTTCGTTGCTACGGCCGTCACATTGCTTGCTTTGGCAGGAATCTACCGTTGTTAGTGTGGCCGTCCTGGTTGCTAGGATGCCACGTTTGTTGCTAAGGCGGCCACCTTGGTTGCTATGGCTATAATCTTGGTTGCTAGGGCTGCTACCTTGGTTGCTATGGCATCCAACTTTGCTGCTAGGATCGCCCTCTTGGCTGATATTGCAAATATCTTTGTTGCTAGGCAGCTATATTGGATGCTACGGCAGCCATATTGGTTGCGTTGGCAAGAATCTAGCGTTGTTAGTGTGGCCATCCTGGTTGCTAGGGTGCCACATTTGTTGCTAAGGCGGCCACCTTGGTTGCTATGGCTATAATCTTGGTTGCTAGGGCGGCCACCTTGGCTGCTATGCATCCATCTTGGTTGCTAGGGCTGCCACCTTGGCTGCTATGGCAACCATCTTGGTTGCTGGCGTGGCCATCATTGTTGCTAGGTCACACGACTTGGTTGCTAGTGTAAACATCTTGGTTGCTATGGAATCACACTTCGTTGCTACGGCCGTCATATTGCTTGCTTTGGCAAGAATCTAGCGTTGTTAGTGTGGCCATCCTGGTTGCTAGGGCGCCACGTTTGTTGCTAAGGCGGCCACCTTGGTTGCTATGGCTATAATCTTGATTGCTAGGGCGGCCACCTTGGTTGCTATGGCAGCCAACTTTGTTGCTAAACTGGCCACCTTGGCTGCTAGCAACCATCTTGGTGGCTAGGATCGCCCTCTTGGTTGCTATAGCAACTATCTTGGTTGCTAGTCAGCCATATTGGTTGCTACGGCAGCCATTTTGGTTGCTTTGGCAACCATCTTGGTTGCTATGGCAGCCGTCTTTGTTGCTAGGGTGGCCATTTTGGTCGCTATAACAGCCATCTTTGCTGCTAAATTGGCCATCTTGGTTGCTATGGCAACCATTTTGATTGCTAGAATGGCCATCTTGGTTGCTATGGCAGCCACCTTTGTTGATAGGGCGGCCATCTTAGTTGCTATGGCTATAATCTTGATTGCTAGGGCGGCCATCGCAGTTGCTATGGCAGCCATCCTCGTTGCTAGGGTTGCAATCGTGGTTGCTATGGCAGGTATTTTGTTTGCTAGTGAGGCCATCCTCTTTGCTATGGCAACCATCTTTGTTGCTAGGGTCGCCATTTTGGTTACTATGGCAGCCATCTTTGCTGCTAAGTTGGACAACTTGGTTGCTAGGGAAGCCATCTTGGTTGCTAGGCTCGCCATCTTGGTTGCTATGGCTACCATCTTGGTTGTTTGGTCAGCCATCTCGGTTGCAAGAGTGGCCATTTTGGTTGCTATGGCAGCCATTTTGGTTGCTCGGTCAAACGACTTGGTTGCTACGGTAAACATCTTGTTTGCTATGGAAGCAAACTTCGTTGCTACGGCCGCCATATTGCTTTCTTTGGCAAGAATCTAGCGTTGTTAGTGTGGCCATCCTGGTTGCTAGGGCGCCACGTTTGTTGCTAAGGCGGCCACCTTGGTTGCTATGGCTATAATCTTGGTTGCTAGGGCGGCCACCTTGGCTGCTCTTTCAGCCAACTTTGTTGCTAGGGCTGCCACCTTGGTTGCTATGGCAGCCAACTTTGTTGCTAAACTGGCCACTTTGGCTGCTATGGCAACCATCTTGGTTGCTAGGATCGCCCTTTTGGTTGCTATAGCAACTATCTTGGTTGCTAGGCAGCCATATTGGTTGCTACGGCAGCCATTTTGGTTGCTTTGGCAACCATCTTGGTTGCTATGGCAGCCGTCTTTGTTGCTAGGGTGGCCATTTTGGTCGCTATAACAGCCATCTTTGCTGCTAAATTGGCCATCTTGGTTGCTATGGCAACCATTTTGATTGCTAGAATGGCCATCTTAGTTGCTATGGCAGCCATCCTCGTTGCTAGGGTCGCAATCTTGGTTGCTATGGCAACCATTTTGGTTGCTAGGGCGGCCACCTTGGCTGCTATGCATCCATCTTGGTTGCTAGGGCTGCCACCTTGGTTGCTATGGCAGCCAACTTTGTTGCTAAACTGGCCACCTTGGTTGCTAGGGCAGCCATCTTGGTTGCTAGGGGCAGCCATCTTGGTTGCTAGGTCAGCCGAATAGCTTGCTACGGTAAACAGCTTGGTTGCTACGGAAACAAACTTCGTTGCTACGGCCGTCATATTGGTTGCTTTGGCAAGAATCTAGCGTTGTTAGTGTGGCCACCCTGGTTGCTAGGGTGCCACATTTGTTGCTAAGGCGGCCACCTTGGTTGCTATGGCTATAATCTTGGTTGCTAGGGCGGCCACCTTGGCTGCTATGCATCCATCTTGATTGCTAGGGCTGCCACCTTGGTTGCTATGGCAGCCAACTTTGTTGCTAAACTGGCCACCTTGGCTGCTATGGCAACCATCTTGGTTGCTGGCGTGGCCATCTTGGTTGCTAGGTCACACGACTTGGTTGCTAGTGTAAACATCTTGGTTGCTATGGAATCACACTTCGTTGCTACGGCCGTCATATTGCTTGCTTTGGCAAGAATCTAGCGTTGTTAGTGTGGTCATCCTGGTTGCTAGGGCGCCACGTTTGTTGCTAAGGCGGCCACCTTGGTTGCTACGGCTATAATCTTGATTGTTAGGGCGACCACCTTGGTTGCTATGGCAGCCAACTTTGTTGCTAAACTGGCCACCTTGGCAGCTAGCAACCATCTTGGTTGCTAGGATCGCCCTCTTGGTTGCTATAGCAACTATCTTGGTTGCTAGGCAGCCATATTGGTTGCTACAGCAGCCATTTTGGTTGCTTTGGCAACCATCTTGGTTGCTATGGCAGCCAACTTTGTTGCTAAACTGGCCACTTTGGCTGCTATGGCAACCATCTTGGTTGCTAGGGGTAGTCATTTTGGTTGCTATGGCAGCCATCTTGGTTGCTATGGAAACAAACTTCGTTGCTACGGCTGCCATATTGGTTGCTTTGGCAAGAATCTAGCATTGTTAGTGTGGCCATCCTGGTTGCTAGGGCGCCACCTTTGTTGCTAAGGTGGCCACCTTGGTTGCTATGGCAACTGTCTTAGTTGCTACGGCGGCCATCTTGGTTGCTATGGCAGCCGTCTTTGCTGATAAATTGGCCACCTTGTCTGCTAGGGCAACCGTCTTGGTTGCTAAGGTGGCCATCTTGGTTGCTATGGCAGCCATCTTCGTTGCTAGGGTCGCAATCTTGGTTCCTCGGGCATTCTTCTTGGTTGCTATGGCAGCCTTTTTGGTTGCTAGGGTGCCATCTTGGTTGCTAGGGCAGCCATATTGGTTGATAGGACGACCATCTTGGTTGCTAGGGGCAGTCATCTTGGTTGCTAGGGGCAGCCATCTTGGTTGCTAGGTCAGCCGAATAGCTTGCTACGGTAAACATCTTGGTTGCTATGGAATCACACTTCGTTGCTACGGCCGTCATATTGCTTGCTTTGGCAAGAATCTAGCGTTGTTAGTGTGGCCATCCTGGTTGCTAGGGCGCCACGTTTGTTGCTACGGCGGCCACCTTGGTTGCTATGGCTATAATCTTGGTTCCTAGGGCGGCCACCTTGGCTGCTATGGCTATAATCTTGGTTGCTAGGGCTGCCACCTTGGTTGCTATGGCACCCAACTTTGTTGCTAAACTGGCCACTTTGGCTGCTATGGCAACCATCTTGGTTGCTAGGATCGCCGTCTTGTTTGCTATAGCAACTATCTTCGTTGCTAGGCAGCCATATTGGTTGCTACAGCAGCCATTTTGGTTGCTTTGGCAACCATCTTGGTTGCTATGGCAGCCAACTTTGTTGCTAGGGTGCCCATTTTTGTCGCTATAACAGCCATCTTTGCTGCTAAATTGGCCATCTTGGTTGCTATGGCAACAATTTTGATTGCTAGAATGGACATCTTGGTTACTATGGCAGCCACCTTTGTTGCTAGGGTGGCCATCTTAGTTGCTATGGCAGCCATCCTCGTTGCTAGGGTTGCAATCTTGGTTGCTATGGCATCTATTTTGTTTGCTAGTGAGGCCATCCTCTTTGCTATGGCAACCATCTTTGTTGCTAGCGTCGCGATTTTGGTTACTATGGCAGCCATCTTTGCTGCTAAGTTGGACACCTTGGTTGCTAGGGAAGCCATCTTGGTTGCTAGGCTCGCCATCTTGGTTGCTATGGCTACCATCTTGGTTGTTTGGTCAGCCATCTCGGTTGCAAGAGTGGCCATTTTGGTTGCTATGGCAGCCATTTTGGTTGCTAGGTCAAACGACTTGGTTGCTACGGTAAACATCTTGTTTGCTATGGAAGCAAACTTCGTTGCTACGGCCGTCACATTGCTTGCTTTGGCAAGAATCTAGCGTTGTTAGTGTGGCCATCCTGGTTGCTAGGGCGCCACGTTTGTTGCTTTGGCAACCATCATGGTTGCTATGGCTATAATCCTGGTTGCTATGGCGGCCACCTTGGCTGCTATGGCAACCATCTTGGTTGCTAGGATCGCCCTCTTGGTTGCTATAGCAACTCTCTTGGTTGCTAGGGAGCCATATTGGTTTCTACGGCAGCCATATTGGTTGCTTTGGCAACCATCTTGGTTGCTATGGCAGCCGTCTTTGTTGCTAGGGTGGCCATTTTGGTCGCTATAACAGCCATCTTTGCTGCTAAATTGGCCATCTTGGTTGCTATGGCAACCATTTTGATTGCTAGGGTCGCAATCTTGGTTGCTATGGCAACCATTTTGGTTGCTAGAGTGGCCATTTAGGCTGTTATGGCAGCAATCTTGGTTGCTAGGGCAACCATCTTGGTTGCTAGGGGCAGTCATCTTGGTTGCTAGGGGCAGCCATCTTGTTTGCTAGGTCAGCCGAATAGCTTGCTACGGTAAACATCTTGGTTGCTACGGAAACAAACTTCGTTGCTACGGCCGTCATATTGGTTGCTTTGGCTACCATCTAGCGTTGTTAGTCTGGCCATCCTGGTTGCTAGGGTGCCACATTTGTTGCTAAGGCGGCCACCTTGGTTGCTATGGCTATAATCTTGGTTGCTAGGGCGGCCACCTTGGCTGCTATGCATCCATCTTGGTTGCTAGGGCTGCCACCTTGGTTGCTATGGCAGCCAACTTTGTTGCTAAACTGGCCACCTTGGCTGCTATGGCAACCATCTTGGTTGCTGGCGTGGCCATCTTGGTTGCTAGGTCACACGACTTGGTTGCTACGGTAAACATCTTGTTTGCTATGGAAGCAAACTTCGTTGCTACGGCCGTCACATTGCTTGCTTTGGCAAGAATCTAGCGTTGTTAGTGTGGCCATCCTGGTTGCTAGGGCGCCACGTTTGTTGCTAAGGCGGCCACCTTGGTTGCTATGGCTATAATCTTGGTTGCTAGGGCGGCCACCTTGGTTGCTATGGCAGCCAACTTTGTTGCTAAACTGGCCACCTTGGCTGCTAGCAACCATCTTGGTTGCTAGGATCGCCCTCTTGGTTGCTATAGCAACTCTCTTGGTTGCTAGGCAGCCATATTGGTTGCTACAGCAGCCATTTTGGTTGCTTTGGCAACCATCTTGGTTGCTATGGCAGCCAACTTTGTTGCTAAACTGGCCACTTTGGCTGCTATGGCAACCATCTTGGTTGCTAGGATTGCCATCTTGGTTGCTATAGCAACTATCTTGGTTGCTAGGCATCCATATTGGTTGTTACAGCAGCCATTTTGGTTGCTTTGGCAACCATCTTGGTTGCTATGGCAGCCATCTTTGTTGCTAGGGTCGCCATTTTGGTCGCTATAACAGCCATCTTTGCTGCTAAATTGGCCATCTTGGTTGCTATGGCAACCATTTTGATTGCCAGAATGGCCATCTTGGTTGCTATGGCAGCCACCTTTGTTGCTAGGGCGGCCATCTTAGTTGCTATGGCAGCCATCCTCGTTACTAGGGTTGCAATCTTGGTTGCTATGGCATCTATTTTGTTTGCTAGTGAGGCCATCCTCTTTGCTATGGCAACCATCTTTGTGGCTAGGGTCGCCATTTTGGTTACTATGGCAGCCATCTGTGCTGCTAAGTTGGACAACTTGGTTGCTAGGGAAGCCATCTTGGTTGCTAGGCTCGCCATCTTGGTTGCTATGGCTACCATCTTGGTTGTTTGGTCAGCCATCTCGGTTGCAAGAGTGGCCATTTTGGTTGCTATGGCAGCCATTTTGGTTGCTAGGTCAAACGACTTGGTTGCTACGGTAAACATCTTGTTTGCTATGGAAGCAAACTTCGTTGCTACGGCCGTCACATTGCTTGCTTTGGCAAGAATCTAGCGTTGTTAGTGTGGCCATCCTGGTTGCTAGGGCGCCACGTTTGTTGCTAAGGCGGCCACCTTGGTTGCTATGGCTATAATCTTGGTTGCTAAGGCGGCCACCTTGGCTGCTATGCATCCATCTTGGTGTTATGGTTTAGCGGCAGCTCAGCCCCACACAGCCGCTCGCTCACTCCCCCACCGGTAGATGGGGGAGAGAATCAGAAGGGTAACGCTCGTGGGTTGGGATAAGAACAGTTTAATAATGAAAATTAAAAGAAACAACAGTAGAAATGCAATGTAAAGGAGAACAACGAGAGGCGCAAAACCCCGGGGGAGGGGGGAAGGGAGGGGAGAGGTGGAACGAACCGCCGGAACAAACCGCACGCGCCGCAGCCGCTCGCCGCCCGCCGACCCGACGCCGCGCCGCCTCCGCGCTGCCACTGCCCCCCCCTCAATATACTGGTCATGGTGTCACATGGTATGGAATGAACCTGCCATTGGCCAGTCGGGGTCAGCCGCCCCCACCATGGCCCTGCCCCTCCCAGCCCCCCCGCCACGCCACGCGGCAGAGCGCGGGAAGCTGGAAAGGTAGCTGACCCCCACAGTGAGGAGAATTAACCCCTTCTCAGCCAAAACCAGCACATTCTCCACCCCTTATTCCATACCATTTACACCATGCCCAGGTCCCATATGATGCAATACAACCGTACCAACCACCACCCCTCCCCTTCCCATCCTTTAACATAATACACAGACATCATTCCCTTAGTTCATGGATCTTCCCTGTAAAATGTCCATTAAAATGTCCATTGAGTTCACGCAGTCCATGACTCTGGGCTCCATCTGTTGTATCAGTCTTTCCGGGTGGGAGAGATGGTGTGTGGCGTTGGGTTGCTGCATACCGAGTCAGTCATCGTTCCATCACTGCTGCACGGCTTGTTTCATAGTTGATCTTCCATGGGTTGGGAGGCTCGTACTCTGATATCATTGATACAACACAGAGGTGACACACAGTATTATATAGCAGTTCACATTGTGCCATTCAGTTCATTGACTGTTTTCACCCAAAATCAAATCCCCTTGAGGCACACATCGGATTTCTCCATCCTCCCGCATCACCCACCAAGTGCACCCAGGTCCTCGAGCAAAAACAATCCCACGAATGGGTTTGCCTTTGCCAGAGGCAGGAAGAACCCAGACTGTTTTGCCCAGCATACTTTTTCTGTGCACTACAGGGACTCTATCCCCTTCCACAGTATGTAGGATTTCTGACTGGGCAGGGCCAGCTCGCTTGGCAGATCCCCTCGTGTTGACTAACCACGTGGCTTTTGCTAAATGTGTATCCCAGTGCTTGAATGTCCCACCCCCCATTGCTCTCAGTGTGGTTTTTAACAGTCCATTGTACCTTTCAATTTTCCCAGAGGCTGGTGCGTGATAGGGGATGTGATACACCCACTCAATGCCGTGCTCTTTGGCCCAGGTGTCTATGAGGCTATTTCGGAAATGAGTCCCATTGTCTGACTCAATCCTCTCTGGGGTGCCATGTCGCCACAGGACTTGTTTCTCAAGACCCAGGATAGTGTTCCGGGCAGTGGCGTGGGGGACAGGATATGTTTCCAGCCAGCCAGTCGTTGTTTCTACCATTGTAAGCACATGGCGCTTGCCTTGGCGGGTCTGTGGGAGTGTGATATAGTCAATTTGCCAGGCCTCCCCATATTTATATTTCAGCCATCGTCCCCCATACCACAGAGGCTTTACCCGCTTCGCTTGCTTGATTGCAGCGCATGTGTCACATTCGTGGATAACCTGTGCAATAATATCCATGGTCAAGTCCACCCCTCGATCACGAGCCCACCTGTATGTTGCATCTCTCCCTTGATGGCCTGAGGTGTCATGGGCCCACCGAGCTAGAAATAGTTCACCCTTATGCTGCCAGTCCAGATCCACCTCAGCCACTTCAATCTTGGCAGCCCGATCTACCTGCTGGTTGTTTCGATGTTCTTCAGTGGCCCGACTCTTGGGGACGTGAGCATCCACATGCCGTACCTTTACAACCAGTTTCTCTACCCGGGCAGCAATATCTTGCCACAATGTGGCAGCCCAGATGGGTTTGCCTCTGCGCTGCCAGTTGCTTTGCTTCCATTGCTGCAGCCAGCCCCACAAGGCATTTGCCACCATCCAGGAGTCAGTATAGAGATAGAGCACTGGCCACTTTTCCCGTTCAGCGATGTCTAAGGCCAGCTGGATGGCCTTTACCTCTGCAAACTGGCTCGATTCACCTTCTCCTTCAGCAGTTTCTGCTACTTGTCGTGTAGGACTCCATACAGCAGCCTTCCATCTCCGGTGCTTTCCCACAAGGCGACAGGACCCATCAGTGAACAGGGCATATTGCTTCTCATCTTCTAGCAGTTTGTTATACAGTGGGGCTTCTTCAGCACGTGTCACCTCCTCCTCTGGTGATAATCCAAAATCTTTGCCTTCTGGCCAGTCCATAATCACTTCCAAGATTCCTGGGCGACTGGGGTTTCCTACTCGAGCCCGCTGGGTGATCAGTGCAACCCATTTACTCCACGTAGCATCAGTTGCATGGTGTGTAGAGGGGATGTTTCCTTTGAACATCCAGCCCAGCACTGGCAGTCGGGGTGCCAGGAGCAACTGTGCTTCAGTACCAACCACTTCTGAAGCAGCTCGAACCCCTTCATATGCTGCCAATATCTCTTTTTCAGTTGGAGTATAGCGGGCTTCAGACCCTCTGTATCCCCGACTCCAAAACCCTAGGGGTCGACCCCGGGTCTCCCCAGGTGCTTTCTGCCAGAGGCTCCACGTAGGGCCATTCTCCCCGGCTGCAGTGTAGAGCACATTTTTTACATCTTGTCCTGCCCGGACTGGCCCAAGAGCTACTGCATGGACTATTTCTCGTTTAATCTGTTCAAAGGCTTGTCGTTGCTCAGGGCCCCATTTGAAATCATTCTTTTTCCGGGTCACTTGATAGAGAGGGCTCACGATCAGACTGTAATTTGGAATATGCATTCTCCAAAAACCCACAACGCCCAAGAAAGCTTGTGTTTCCTTTTTGCTAGTTGGTGGAGACATGGCTGCTATTTTGTTGATCACATCCATTGGAATCTGACGACGACCGTCTTGCCATTTAATTCCTAAGAACTGGATTGCTCGTGCAGGTCCCTTCACCTTACTTTGTTTTATGGCAAAACCAGCTTTCAGAAGGATTTGGACTATTTTCTCACCTTTCTCAAAAACTTCTTCTGCTGTGCTGCCCCACACAATGATGTCATCAATGTATTGAAGGTGTTCTGGAGGTTCTCCCTGTTCCAGTACAGTCTGAATCAGTCCATGGCAAATGGTAGGACTGTGTTTCCACCCCTGGGGCAGTCGATTCCAGGTGTACTGGACGCCCCTCCATGTGAAAGCAAACTGTGGCCTGCACTCTGCTGCCAGAGGGATTGAGAAGAATGCATTAGCAATATCAATTGTGGCATACCACTTGGCCGCCTTTGACTCCAGTTCGTATTGAAGTTCTAGCATGTCTGGCACAGCAGCACTCAACGGTGGAGTGACTTCATTCAGGCCACGATAGTCTACTGTTAGTCTCCACTCTCCATTAGACTTCCGGACTGGCCATATGGGACTGTTAAAGGGTGAGTGGGTCTTACTGATGACTCCTTGGCTCCTCAGTTGGTGAATGAGTTTATGGATGGGGATCAGAGAGTCTCTGTTGGTGCGATATTGCCGCCGGTGCACTGTTGTGGTGGCGATTGGCACCTGTTGTTCTTTGACCTTCAGCAACCCCACCACAGAAGGGTCCTTTGAGAGACCGGGCAAGGTAGACAGCTGTTCAGTTTCCTCCGTCTCCAAGGCAGCTACACCAAAAGCCCACTTGTAACCTTTTGGGTCCTTGAAATACCCTCTCCTGAGGTAGTCTATACCAAGGATGCACGGAGCCTCTGGGCCAGTCACAATGGGGTGCTTCTGCCACTCATTGCCAGTTAGGCTCACTTCGGCCTCCAATACAGTTAGCTCTTGAGATCCCCCTGTCACTCCAGCAATGCTGATGGGTTCTGCCCCTATATAGTTTGATGGCATTAAGGTGCACTGTGCGCCGGTGTCCACTAAAGCTTTATACTCCTGTGGGTCGGACGTGCCAGGCCATCGGATCCACACAGTCCAGTAAGCCCGGTTATCCCTTTCCTCCACCCGGCTGGAGGCAGGGCCCCTCTAGTCCTGATCATGGCAGTCACAACTCACTTCCTGTAAATGTGAATCAGGAGTCCCTCTATTACACTTAGAAATAAAATCTGCGCTTCTACTCCTCTGTCTGGGGACTTGCTCGCTGGAAACTGGAGCAGCAGCTTTCCTGGAAGAGCCTCCCTGAGTGACTGTTCTTCCTTGCAGTTCATGTACTCGTGCCTGTAGGGTCGAAGTAGGCTTGCCATCCCACCTCATCATGTCCTCTCCGTGGTCACGCAGGTAGAACCATAGGGTGGCCCGTGGTGTGTATCCCCTTCTTTGAGCCAAAGGACGCTTATTCCTAACAGCTGAGACACTGCTCTGTCGAGGTGGGGAGTAGGACAGATCTTCTTTGAGTTGCTGGACCTCTTGGGATAGTTTCTCCACAGCAGAGACAAGCGAGGAAGAGATATTTGTGTCATAATCCCGGAGTCTATCTATCACCTCTGCCACCGTTGGTGTCTCGTCATCTTTCCAGGACATCACTGCCAATGAGTTTGCATGCGAAGATGGTGCGCTCCGTACAAACTTCCGCCACATGGGTCGTGTGCACTCGGCTTCATCTGGATCTTTGGATGACCGTTGATCATCCAGGTCACCATAAATCACCTCAAACACAGCTAATTCCCTTAGATACTGGATGCCTTTCTCCATAGTTGTCCATTTTCCTGGGCGATATGTAACATCTTCTTTAAAGGGATACCTTTCCTTCACTCCAGACAGGAGTCGCCTCCAGAGGCTGAGGGCTTGTGGTTTTTTTCCAATTGCTTTGTCAACGCCCCCTTCCCCAGAAAGGGATCCCAATTGTTTGGCTTCTTTTCCCTCTAGTTCCAGGCTACTGGCCCCATTATCCCAGCATCGGAGCAGCCAGGTGACAATGTGCTCACCTGAACGACGGCTATAATCTTTTCGCATATCTCGCAACTCGCTTAAGGACAGGGATCGGGTGGTCTCTATTTCATTTATTACTTCTCCCTCCTCTCCCCGCGATGGCCCTGGTTCTTCATCATCCCGTTCTAAACGAGTTGATGTCCGCTTCCAATATTTCGTCTTGTGTATGGGGGCAACTGATACTGGTACGGGTTTATTTTCTGAGCTAGCTCCGGTACTTGTTGTGGGGGTTTGAGTGGCTGCAGTGCCTGCTGTCAGGGCTGGATTGTCTACAGTGCCAGTCACTTTGCATTTCAATTCAGAGACATTCTCTTCCCCCTGGGGGCACTGAATACTGTTGAGCAGGGCTCGGTATGCATGGGCCAGACCCCAGCACGTTGCAGTTATCTGTGTCTCTCTGGAGTTCCCAGCGTAACAACATACTTTCTCCAAATATTCTACTAGTTTTTTAGGATTCTGCACTTGCTCGGGGGTGAAACTCCAAAACACTGGGGGTGCCCACTGCCCTAGGTATTTGCCCATGCTATCCCACATGCCCTGCCACTCGTAACTATCAAGCCTCGGGGCAGATTTCTGGGTGATATTCTTAAGTTGCTTAGTCAAAACCAAAACAACATGCCCAAAAACTAACAATAAGTGCACCTTAACCACCCAAGGATGTTCAAGATACAAAAACGTTGTTGTAACAAAGGCACAGACATCATAGAACAAAGTTGCAAAGGTATTATTCTGTATTTCCTCCATATAAAATCTCTCAGAGGAGGAGGTATAATTGCTAATTGCCTCAACAAGGTGGTATCCGAAGTACAGTAACGGTTTCAGCAAAAACCCCAAATACCAGATAAAGCTGAAAACGAGTGTTTGTATAACAAATCTTGTAGGCAAAACATTACTAATCACAGCAGAACACAGCAGACTCAAACAACCAACACCGATTTTTAACACCAACTGCAAAAAGGACAACATGGTGCTGGGACCAGCAGCTGTTGTTATCTCCAACCCTTGAGCCCCACGTTGGGCGCCAAAAAGACTGTTGTGGTTTAGCGGCAGCTCAGCCCCACACAGCCGCTCGCTCACTCCCCCACCGGTAGATGGGGGAGAGAATCAGAAGGGTAACGCTCGTGGGTTGGGATAAGAACAGTTTAATAATGAAAATTAAAAGAAACAACAGTAGAAATGCAATGTAAAGGAGAACAACGAGAGGCGCAAAACCCCGGGGGAGGGGGGAAGGGAGGAGAGAGGGGGAACGAACCGCCGGAACAAACCGCACGCGCCGCAGCCGCTCGCCGCCCGCCGACCCGACGCCGCGCCGCCTCCGCGCTGCCACTGCCCCCCCCTCAATATACTGGTCATGGTGTCACATGGTATGGAATGAACCTGCCATTGGCCAGTCGGGGTCAGCCACCCCCACCATGGCCCTGCCCCTCCCAGCCCCCCCGCCACGCCACGCGGCAGAGCGCGGGAAGCTGGAAAGGTAGCTGACCCCCACAGTGAGGAGAATTAACCCCTTCTCAGCCAAAACCAGCACACTTGGTTGCTAGGATCGCCTTCTTGGTTGCTATAGCAACTATCTTGGTTGCTACAGCATCCATCTTGGTTGCTACAGCAGCCATTTTGGTTGCTATGGCAACCATCTTGGTTGCTATGGCAGCCGTCTTTGTTGCTAGGGTGGCCATTTTGGTCGCTATAACAGCCATCTTTGCTGCTATATTGGCCATCTTAGTTGCTATGGCAGCCATCCTCGTTGCTAGGGTCGCAATCTTGGTTGCTATGGCAACCATTTTGGTTGCTAGAGTGGCCATTTAGGCTGCTATGGCAGCAATCTTGGTTGCTAGGGCGACCATCTTGGTTGCTAGGGGCAGCCATCTTGGTTGCTAGGGGCAGCCATCTTGGTTGCTAGGTCACACGACTTGGTTGCTGGTGTAAACATCTTGGTTGCTACGGAAACAAACTTCGTTGCTACGGCCGTCATATTGGTTGCTTTGGCAAGAATCTAGCGTTGTTAGTGTGGCCATCCTGGTTGCTAGGGTGCCACATTTGTTGCTAAGGCGGCCACCTTGGTTGCTATGGCTATAATCTTGTTTGCTAGGGCGGCCACCTTGGCTGCTATGGCAGCCAACTTTGTTGCTAAACTGGCCACCTTGTTGCTAGGTTTGCAATATTGGTTAATATAGCAGCCATTTTGGTTGCTAGATTGCCTTGTTTGTTAACAGATCAGAAATTTTGTTTGCTAGATTGCCTGTCTACTTGGTTGCTATGGCAGCCATCTCGAATGGTAGGGTTGCCATCTTGGTTGCTAGCGTTGCCATCTTGGTTGCTATGGCGGCCATCTTTGTTGCTATGGAGGCCACCTTGGTTGCTATGGCAGACAACTTGGTTGCTAGGGCGGCCATCTTGGTTGCTAGGAATAGTCATTTTGTTTGCTAAGGCAGCCATCGTGGTTGCTATGGCAGCCATCTTGGTTGCTATGGAAGCAAACTTCGTTGCTGCGGCCGCCATATTGGTTGCTTTGGCAAGAATCTAGCGTTGTTAGTGTGGCCAGCCTGATTGCTAGGGTGCCACCTTTGTTGCTAAGGTGGCCACCTTGGTTGCTATGGCAACCGCCTTAGTTGCTACGGCGGCCATCTTTGTTGCTATAGAAGCCATGTTGGTTGTTCTGTTTGCCATCTTGGTTGCTATGGCAGCCGTCTTTGTTTCTATGGCTGCCATCTTGTTTTCTAGGGGCAGCCATCCTGGTTGCTACGGCAGCCATCTTGGTTGCTAGGTCAGCCTACTTGGTTGCTAGTGTAAACATCTTGGTTGCTATGGAAGCGAACTTCGTTGCAACGGCCGCCATATTGGTTGCCTTGGCAGGAATCTACCGTTGTTAGTGTGGCCATCCTGGTTGCTAGGGCGGCAATCTTGGTTTCTAGGACGGCCGTTTTGGTTGCTATGGCAACAATCTTAGTTTCTACGGCGGCCATATTGGTTGCTACGGCAGCAATCTTGTCTTTTGTGGTAGCCATCTTTGTCGCTAGGTTTGCAATATTGGTTAATATAGCAGCCATTTTCGTTGATAGGGTTAACATCTTGGTTTCTATGGCATTCATCTTGGTTGCTAGGTTGGCCATCTTGGTTAACAGATCAGACGTTTTGTTTGCTAGATTGCCTGTCTACTTGGTTGGTATGGCTGCCATCTCGGTTGCTATGGCAGCCATTTTTGTTGATAGGTCAGCCAATTTGGTTGCTGTGGCAGCGATCTTGGTTACTGGGGTGCCCATCTTGTTATCTATAATAGCTGCCTTGGTTGCTATGGTAGACATCTTTATTGTTAGGGCAGCCATCATGGTTGCTACAGCCACTACCTTGGTTGCTAAGGTGGCCATCTTGGTTGCTATGTCAGCCATCTTTATTCCTAAGGCAGCCATCTTCATTGCTAGGGTCGCCATCTTGTTGGGTATGGGGGTCCATGTCAATTGCTAGGGCAGCCATGTTGCTTGCTAGGCTGCCGTCTAGGTTTCTAGTGCAGCCATCATGGTTGTTCTGGCAGCCTATTTTTTTCCTAATATGTCATCTTGGTTGATAGGGCAGACATCTTGTTTGCTATGTCAGTGTATTTAGTTGCTACGGCAGCCTTCTTGATTGCTAGGGTGGCCATATTGGTTGCTATGGCAGCCATGTTTGTTGCTAGGGGAGACATCATGGTTGCTATGGCACCCGTTTTGTTTGCTAAGGCAGACATCTTGGTTGCTAGTGTAGCCATCCTGGTACCTATGGCAGCCATGTTGTTTGCTAGGATGGCCATATTGGTTGCTAGGGCAGCAATCTTGGTTGCCAGTGCTACCATCTGGTTGTTAGCTCAGCTGACTTCTTTGCTATGGCAGCCGTTTTGGTTGCTATGGTGGCCATCTGTCGTGGTTCAGCTTCAGCTGACAAGTGAACACCCCGCAGCCACTTGCTCTCTTCCCCCCCCACCCCTGTGGGATGGGGAAGAGAATCGGACGAGCAAAAGAACTTGTGGGTTGAGATAAGCACCGTTTAATAATTACAATAAAATAATAATAATTATGGTAATAATGACAATAATGTTAATATAATAAAATGGAAAAGGAAGGGAAAGGAAAAAAGGAAAAAACCACAGAAACATGAATGATACAACCGCTCACCACCCATTGACTGATGCTGCCCGTCCCCATGCTGCAATTGCTGCCTCCCTCGCCCGGCCAGCCCCTCCCAGTTAACATACTCGGCATGATGTTACATGATATGGAATATCCCTCTGGTCAGTTTGAATCCGCTCTCTTAGCTGTGCCCCCTCCCCTCCCGGCTTCTTGTGCACCCAGAAGAGCATGGCAAGATAGAAGTGTCCTTGACTAGTACAAGCGCTACCCAGCAACAGCCCAAAACATCTGTGCGTTATCTCAACATTAATTTTTTCCATGCTAATTTCAAAGCACAGCACTATACCAGCTAGAGTAAAGAAAATTAATGCTATCCCAGCTAAAACCATGACAGTATCCACCCCTTATTCCATATCATTTACATTATGCTCAGGTCCCATACTATTCAATACAATTTCACTAATCCCTACCCACCTTCTCATCCTTTAACAGGATATACAGATTTTCATTTAGCATTCCCCTAGTCTATGGACCACCCCTGTAAAATGCCTGTGAATTGTCCATTGAGTTCATTTAGTCCATGACTTTGGGTCTCCTCCATTGTAAGAGTCTTTCAGAGAGGTGCTGTGTGTGGTGTTGGATTGTTGCATGCTAAAGTCAGTCCTTGTTCTATCACCGTTGCACTGGTAGTTCTTGTTCTCTCACTGCTGCACTTTGCTTGGTTCAATTGAAAGTTCATTTGTTATTATTAATTGGGAGAGTCCCACCAAGATACCACTGATATGGCATATAACAACCATAGTAGTGATGACATACAACACTATATAGCAATTAACAGCATATTATTCAGTTCATTGGCTGTTTTCACCCAAAATCAAAACCCCTTGAGGTACACACCCGGCTCCTCCATCCTCCAGCATCACCCACATCCTCGAGCAAACGCAATCCCATGAGTGGGTTTGCCTTTGCCTGAAGCAAGAAAAACCCAGACTGTTTTGCCCTACATATTTTTTATGTGCACTACAGGGACTCTATCCCCTTCCACAGTATGTGTTCTGATTGGGCAGGGCCAGCTCGCTTGGCAGATCCCCTCGTGTTGACTAACCAGGTGGCTTTTGCTAAATGTGTATCCCAGTGTTTAAATGTTCCACCCACCATTGCTCTCAGTGTAGTCTTTAATAGTCCATTGTATCTTTTGATTTTCCCAGAGGCTGGTGCGTGATAGGGGATGTGATACACCTGCTCAATACCATGCTCTTTGGCCCAGGTGTCTATGAGGTTGTTTCGGAAATGAGTCCCTTTGTCTGACTCAATTCTCTCTGGGGTGCCATGTCACCACAGGACTTGTTTTTCTAGACCAAGGATAGTGTTCCAGGCAGTGGCATGGGGGACAGGATATGTTTCCAGCCAGCCGGTGGTTGCTTCTACCATGGTGAGCACATGGCGCTTGCCTTGGCGCGTTTGTGGGAGTGTAATACAGTCAGTTTGCCAGGCCTCCCCATATTTATACTTCAGCCATCATCCCCCATACCACAGAGGCTTTACCCACTTTGCTTGCTTGATTGCAGTGCATGTTTCACATTCATGGATAACCTGCGTGATAGTATCCATGGTCAAGTCGACCCCTCAATCACGAGCCCATCTGTATGTTACATCTCTCCCTTGATGGCCTGAGGTGTCATGGGCCCACAGAGCTAGAATTAGTTCACCCTTATGTTGCTAGTCCAGATCCACCTCAGCCACTTCAATCTTGGCAGCCTGATCCACCTGCTGGTTGTTTCGATGTTCTTCAGTGGCCCAACTCTTGGGGACGTGAGCATCCCCAAGATGAACTCTCACAACCAGATTCTCTACCCAGGCAGCAATATCTTGCCACAATGTGGCAGCCCAGATGGGTTTGCTTCTGCGCTGCCAGTTGCTTTGCTTCCATTGCTGTAACCAGCCCCACAGGGCATTTGCCACCATCCAGGAGTCAGTATAAAGATAGAGCACTGGCCACTTTTCCCATTCAGCAATGTCTAAGGCCAGCTGGATGGCCTTTACCTCTGCAAACTGGCTCGATTCACCTTCTCCTTCAGCAGTTTCTGCGACTTGTCATGTAGGACTCCATACAGCAGCCTTCCACCTCCGGTGCTTTCCCACAAGGTGACAGGACACATCAGTAAACAGGGCATACTGCTTCTCCTTTTCTGGCAGTGTGTCATACAGTGGGGCTTCTTCAGCATGTGTCACCGCCTTCTCTGGTGATATTCCAAAGTGTTTGCCTTCTGGCCAGTCCATAATCACTTCCAAGATTCCTGGGCGACTGGGGTTTCCTACTCAAGCCCGCTGGGTGATCAGTGCAACCCATTTACTCCATTTAGCATCGGTTGCATGGTGTGTAGAGGGGACGTTTCCTTTGAACATCCAGCCCAGCACTGGCAGTCGGGGTGCCAGGAGCAGCTGTGCTCTCCTGGTACTGAAGTACCAACCACTTCTGAAGCAGCTCGAACCCCTTCATATGCTGCCAATATCTCTTTTTCAGTTGGAGTATAGCGGGCTTCGGACCCTCTGTATCCCCAACTCTAAAACCCTAGGGGTCAATCTCAGGTCTCCCCTGGTGCTTTCTGCCAGAGGCTCCAGGTAGGGCCATTCTCCCCGGCTGTGGTGTAGAGCATATTTTTTATATCTTGTCCTGCCCAGACTGGCCAAAGAGCTACTGCATGAACTATTTCCTGTTTAATCTGTTCAAAGGCTGTTGTTGCTCAGGGCCCCATTTGAAATCATTCTTTTTCCGGGTCACTTGGTAGAGAGGGCCTACGATCAGACTGTAATGTGGAATATGCATTCTCCAAAAACCCACAACGCCCAAGAAAGCTTGTGTTTCCTTTTTGCTAGTTGGTGGAGACATGGCTGCTATTTTGTCGATCACATCCATTGGGATCTGATGATGTCCATCTTGCCATTTTATTCCTAAGAACTGGATTTCTTGTGCGGGTCCCTTAACTTTACTTTCTTTTATGGCAAAACCAGCTTTCAAAAGGATTTGGACTATTTTCTTCCCTTTCTCAAAAACTTCTTCTGCTGTATTGCCCCACACAATGATGTCATCAATGTATTGAAGGTGTTCAGGAGCTCCATCTTGTTCCAAAGCATTATGGATCAGTCCATGGCAAATGGTAGGACTGTGTTTCCACCCCTGGGACAGTCGATTCCAGGTGTACTGGACACCCCTCCAAGTGAAAGCAAACTGTGGCCTGCACTCTGCTGCCAGAGGGATTGAGAAGAATGCATTAGCGATATCAGTTGTGGCATACCACTTGTCTGCCTTTGACTCCAGTTCGTATTGAAGTTCTAGCATGTCTGGCACAACAGCACTCAGTGGCGGCATGACTTCGTTCAGGCCACAATAGTCTACTGTTAGCCTCCACTCTCCATTAGAATTCTGCACTGGCCATATGGGACTGTTAAAGGGTGAGTGGGTCTTGCTGATCACTTCTTGGCTCTCCAGTCGATGAATGACCCCACGGATAGGAATCAGAGAGTGTCAGTTGGTGCGATATTGCAGCCAGTGCACTGTTGTGGTAGCAGTCGGCACCACCTTGTTTACTAAGGCAGCAATCTTGGTTGCTGGGGCTGCCATATTGGTTGCTATGGCAGCAATTTAGGGTTGCTAGGGTGGCCACCTTGGTTGCTACGGTGCCATCTTGATTGCAAGGTTCACCATCTTATTTGCTATGGAAGCTGTCTTGCTTGCTATGGCATACATGTTTGCTATTAGGGCAGCCATTTTGGTTGCTATGGCAACTATCTTAGTTGCTAGGGTGCCCATGCTGGTCGCTATGGCAGCGAATTTGGGTTCTATGGTGGCCATCTTGGTTGCCATGGAAGACATTTTGGTTGCTATGGCAACCATTTTGATTGCTAGAATGGCCATCTTGGTTTCTATGGCAGCCATCTTGGTTGCTAATGTTGCCATCTTGGTTAATATAGCAGAAATCTTGGATGCTATGGTGGCAACCCTGGTTGCTATGGAAGCATTCTTGTTTCCTAGGTTGCCATCTTGGTTGCTAGGTCAGCCTACTTCATACCTATGTCAACCATCTTGGTTGCTAGGGCGGCCATATTGGTTGCTTGGCAGCAATTTAGGTTTGCTAGGGTGTCCGTCTTGGTTGCTAGTGTAAACATTTTGGTTGCTCTGGCCAGAGGGAAGATCCTCGGCAAGTCAGTGGGAAGCTTGGCCATCCCCAGCTTTCATCTCCTGGCTGCCCAGCTGGAAATGCTCACCAAAGGGACAGCCAAATGGCCTGTCCCCTTACCAGAAGGGATGTGGGCCCCTAGACTGCTATCAGATGGGCAGGGTTTGCTTTGGAGGGCCAGAGCACGAGAACACCACAGAGAACCCCTGTAGCCAGGCCCACCTGTCTGCACCGGCTGTGTTTGGCTGATTGTCCATGAGCATTTGAGGATGGAGGATGTCCTGCCCCTACAAGACCCTTCCTTTGCAAGGCAGCTTTGCAGAAGGTGCCTGTGGGCACAGCTTGGCCCGTGGGGTGTGCAGGCAGCCCCGCAGTCCCAGGTGGCACGCCCGGGTGCAAACCCGTATTATCCACTGACGTCTCGACCAACATCAGCACAGGCACCCAGGAGGAATGGCCGTTTGGAGGCCACTCTGACAGCAGTGCCAGCACTGATGGCCCTAATGTGTGGAGCTCTCCATGGCCAAGGACACCTGCAGGAGCTCTCAGCACAGTCCAGGCACGGGTTAAAGCTCTGGGTGTCCTGCTCTGCCCTTACCAGTCTGCCCGAGGTCCGGCTGAACTCCGTGAAGATGTGCGCCGCCACATCCTATGCCCAGCAGCTCTGGCAGACAGAGCTGAGCAGGTCCCTGATGAAGTCCAGAGGCACCTGCCAGGGGAGAGGGTGGTTACAACACTCCTGTTCAAAACCCAAAGGGAAGCCACCTTTGCTTGGGGGCAACCTCTGAATTGGCTCGTGGAGAGGAGACGAGCACATGGCAGAAACTTTTGCTCCTGCTGTCAGGGCTGGGCTTTCGCACCAGGCTGCATGGACGTTTGCCCCACAGAGCACAGCGACCTCCCCATTCCACTCTGCCAGCTCTTCCTGGGGAGGAGCCATCACCCACCTCCTGGGCAACGTGCCAGCGCTTCCCCAGGAGCCCCAGTTCTGCCCCGAGGGAAAGGGTTTCTCTGCCTCCCCTGGTGGCACCATCCCTTCCCAAAACAGCTCACCTGGGCACTGGGGCAGCTTCTCCCTTGTCACAGGTGCTGGAAGAGGTACAGAGAGGTGTGTGTTGAGGCACAGCCCTGATGGCAGAAGGGATCCGTTGAAGTTTCCAAGTTTTTTGCACACCAATGGGACAGAAAAGCGGGGCCTGACTCTGACTTCACAGGAGGCAGCAGCATAGTTGGAGCAACTCTATTTCTAGAGGCACAGACTCTATAGGGACTGAAAGCTACGGTAATAAGGCAACACAAAGGATGAGAGAAATGGCATCGGTACAAGCAGCTCCTGTGCATACCAGCCCACTCACCAGCCGGTCTGTGTTACTGAGCTTGGAGCACCGTTCCTGGAGTGCCGCCATTTCTAACTGCCAGGGGAGAGCCCAAGCCCTGTCGTTGGGTGTCAGCTTGACTGGGGGACCCACTCTTTGCAGCTCCTTTTGGGTGCAGGTGCACCACTTTCAGGCCGCTCCTGCTCTCAGCCCAGCAGCCCCAACCCCTGCCTTTTGTCCCTGGTCTGTGACACTGACCGTCAGAGCAGGCCAGCACTCCCAGCAGGCCCAGGGCTGCCACGCAACTGGCCTCACTCCCACCGCTCAGCTGGCAGTATAGAAACATGACCATCTCCGTGGGGAAGAAATTGCATTCTGCGTTAGCAGGTAGCTGCCCCCGACCACCAAGGTTGGGGAAAGAGCTGCCACAGCACAGCCGGGCATCGCCAAGTCTCTTCTCCTTACCCTGCAGGATGATGCAGTGAGACAGTCCTGCCTTATGGGCTGGGACAGGCTCCTTGGTCACATCAGAGAGTTGTGGGAACAAGGTCCATTTTACAGAAAGTCACATCAGTGTTGAGAGGGACTGAAAAGAAATGGTGCTCTCCACTCTCTTCTCCCTGGGCACAGGACCCACAGCCAAAACCCAGCCCACCCCATGGTGGCCCTGGGCACACACAGAGGTTTGCAGCAGCCCAGGCTGCCCAGAAGCTGATGCTGAGCAGCTGTCAAAAGGCCGCCCTTAGGGTGCCTGCGCTCCAGAGTCCTCCTGCGACTTGGCCAAGAGGGAAATTGCTGTGGGAACTGGGCTGCCCCTCGGGACCATTCCAATCAGCCAGGATCAGGTCTCCTGCAGTCTTAAGGTGGCACCTGGATCACAAATCCTGGCATGCTCCTGGCCTGCAGGAAGGTCCCAGCGGACAGACTCCCTGCCCTGCCATTCCTTCCCTGCCAGCCAGCAGGTCTTTCCCCTCCATGGCAATCAGGTGTGCGGGTCCCAGGCCGGCGGTGCCTTACTTGGAGGTGCACAGCGGTGCTGATGGCAAGAGCTGTGCCCTGTGGGAATGGGGTCTGAACTCCCACCAGCATCTCCAGGACATAGCTGAGGCTCTATGAGAGAACAGGGAAGGAAGAGGAGGCTAAAGGCACTTGGGAAAGGAGAAACCCAGCACATCTGTGATAAGGGGAGTCCCTAACACCAGCTCACAGGCAAAACCCCAAACCCTCCTGCATGGGGCTTTTTGTTTGTTTGCCCTCCCCTCAGAGCACCATTAGGAGGGTCTCTTTCCTCTGAACAGAGCCAGTGTTGACAACTCAGTTTCCTGGCACTATCCCGCATCACACCTTGCCCCTCACTGGCCAGGACTGGATGTGGCCCCAGGCATTAGGGCAAAGCTCCTCCCACACAAAGAGCCCCAGGGAGATGGTGACGCCTCCCTTCCTGAGAAGATGAGCCCCAGAGACTCCTACCTCCCTCATGGCCCCCTCTGGGTTGCTCTTTTCTTGCCCAAAGAGCCCAGGAAGCCTCAGGCCTCCTCTGCCCTCCCTGTCCCTTCTCTAAGGGCTTCCCACCTCCCCCTGGCACCCCACAGCTCCCCAGCACCTTGTGGCACTCGCACAGACCCACCTCAGCAGCCACACCGGGCCCTGTGCGGCACCTCACCTTGGTGACCCGGGAGGTGTCTCGGACCTCCTGATACTGGTGCAGGAGCCAGAGGAGCTGCTCCCAGGCATTCTCTCGGTGCTGCTCTTCATGCAGAAGGACCCTCATCATGGCAATCACTGCCCTGAGAACAGCCTGCTTGTCCTGAAGAGGGAAGGCAGAGGCTCTGCTTGGAGAGCTGAAGGTCTGCCTGGCATTCCGCATCCCCTGGACACCAGTCTGCCCTTCCCACTGTGAGGGGTTTCCCTTTCCTTTCTGCCCTGCAGGACAAGGGCTCAATCCACAGGAGAGAGCGCTGCCCTCCCTGCAGAAAGGCGCCAGGACTCGGCTGCTTCCTGCCAGGCAGCCCCCCTCCCCTTGCCCCTCTGCTCGCACCCCACTGGGCACAGATGGACCCCCTGACGTGGACATCCCCACTGCAGCCCGAGGCATGGCAAGCAGCACTTCTCTCACTTCTGCATCCTTGCCGTCCAGCCAGTTTACCATGGCATAGCAGAAGACCGGGTAAGCGGCTTCACAGAACTGTGCTACCCCCTTGTGAGGGAAGAGGCATTGCTCCCAGTTACCAAAGTATGTATTGACTCCTTTTCACCATTGTTCCAGAACTGTACCAGGAGAAAGGAAAAGGGAGCATGTGAGAGTCTGCAGCAGGGACTGTACCTTGCACTCTCACCCAAGCCTGCTTTAAGGACAGACCCAGGCTTGGCAGGGCTCAGCCCAGGACCAGATCTGGATCTGAGGGCAATTTGTGCTCTTGAGGTGTCTGGACTCAAACAGCCTACTGTTTGCATCCTCCTCCCCATCGCACCTTCTCCTCCCCAGAGGCCACTCCCCCATCCCCTCCCCTTCCCTTACACACGGCCTTTCAGAGCACAGATTTTAATCCCAGAAGAAAGCAGGGGAACAGAAACCATGGGGAGGGACCCAGGAGTTACACCATGCAGCACTGCCATGTCCTACCTGCAGAAACCTCCTGGGCTTCTCTTGTGCTTTCTGCACACTCACAGCATTTGGGATCACCAAGGCCTGACTTTGCTGTGGGCTGACACCCACCATGTTCCCTCTGAGATCACATAGAGGTACTGAAGGCCACCCCAGCCCCTGCCCCTGGGGCCCTGGCCAAGGAGCCAACACTCACCACTGCAGAGGGCGTGCAGGATCCGGCCACTCCTCACCCAGCTCAGCATGGTGCACAGGGTGAGCAGCGCCATTCCCACAAAAGGGATGCACTGCAGGGCTGCAGAAAAAGCAGGGACAGAGGGACCGAGAGGGTCAGTGAGAGGCACAGGAGACTGGGGGTCCATCCCTGGCAGGGCTGAGGCTGCTGGGCCTTGCAGGACACGCCAGAGGGCATGGGGAGGGCCGCCTTCCTCAAGGGGGACACAGGGAAGACCTTTGGGGAAATGGGGAGGACAGTAGGGGGCAGAGACCACACAGGTTTGTCTCCAGCAGGTTCCCACCCTTCAGGAACTGGGATTGGGCTGGTAAGGCAGAGCTGCCAGCTGACCCTGGCCCAGAGCAAGGAGGCACAGCAACTCCATAGTCCCCCAGTTCAACACAGAGTGTTTAGGGAGGGCGAGGATCCCTTCTCCCCTTTATCACAGACCCTTACCCAAACCAGGAGGCCAAGGGTGCCATACCGTAGCTGCGGGCCTTTTTGCTCAAGGTGAGGAGCATAATCTCATCAGGGATATTCCTCACAGCCTTCAGGTGGCTCTGGAGTTCAGACATGACAAAGTGGAAGTGGGAACGGGCCAGAGCCACCAGGACATTGCTAGTGGCCATCTTCACATCACCTGTCAGACGGGCAAAGATAAGAAGACAAGGAGCAGGACAGAGATGGAGGGGAAAAAAAACTGGGTTGGGCAGCAGGACAGGGGAGGTGGGAGACGGAAAAGACAGCGCTGGGCTGCAGGACAGAAAAGGTGGGGACAAGGAAAAGGACAGAGGGCTAGCAAGAAGAAAGAAAAAGGGGCAGGGATCTGGACAGGGATGGAGAAAGAAGCAGCAGGGAGAGAGGAAGAGAGGCAGAAAGAGGGAGCAGGACAGAGAAAGAAAAATAAGGACAGGGAGCAGGAGGGAGATGGAGAAATGATTTGGGGTGGGCAGCAGGACAGAGAGGGAGTGGAAAAGGAATAGGGTCAGGGAGCAGGACACAGGGACCAGGCAAGAAACAGCTGGATGAGGAGCAGGACAGAGCAACACAGAAGAATAACGCCAGAGAGAAAAAGACAGGGATTTTGAGCCACACAGAGGGGTGGAGAAAGAGAGGGATCAGGAGCCCTGTGGAGAGGTGGAAGAAGAAAAAAAAAAAAGAAAGGGGGTCAGGCAGCAGCAGAGAGGGTGTCGTGGCTTAACCCCAGCCAGCAACTAAGCACCACACAACCACCCACTCACTCCCACCACCCCAGTGGGATGGGGGAGAGAGTCAGGAGAATAAAAGTGAGAAAACTCATGGGTTGAGATAAGAACAGCTTAATAATTGAAATAAAGTAGAATAGTAGTAGTAGCAATAAGATACAAAGCAAGTAATGCACAATACAATTGCTCACCACCCGCCAACCGATGCCCAGTCTGTCCCCAAACGGCCATCGCTACCCCTCGGCCAACTCCCCATAGCTTATACACTGGGCAAGACGTCATATGATATGGAATATCCCTTTGGTCAGTTTGGGCCAGCTGTCCTGGCCGTGCTCCCTCTCAGCTTCTTGTGCACCCAGCAGAGCATGGGAAGCTGAGAATTCCTTGACTAGCGTAAGCACTTCTGAGCAACAACTAAAACATCAGTATGTTATCAACATTATTCTCATCCTAAATCCAAAACACAGCACTGCACCAGCTACTAGTAAGAAAACTAACTTTATCTCAGCTGAAACCAGGAAACCAGGACAGAGAGA